>NC_059484.1:17396772-17700224 GCF_018139145.2 Gymnogyps californianus
GTACCGCTTATACTATGACAGCATAAGAAAAGCATTTTATGAAGACACAGGAACCCTCTTTTTTAATTGAGTGTAATTAATTGCAGAAAAATGCACTCAATTGGATGCAGCTCTTCATAACCAAGGCTACCTCTAGACTCTCTCACCATAAATAACCTGGTCTGTGAGCTGAGTAGCTCATCTTTCTCCCCCATGTCTCTCCCTGTACAGTGACATCTGTGGCTAAGCTCATCACACTGTGCACCGAGGTTGAACAGTAACAAAGCCGGGAGAAAGCTGAACTTTTCAGTCTCTGTCATACACAGTAAACTGTATGTCAGGAGAGCCACAGAAAGGAGTAAGACCAGTGATACCAGAATGGGGAGATATCTATGACGTTAAAACCATAGTGAGGATGGGTTATAAAGCTTTCAGTTTAAAAAAAAAAAAAAAAAAAAAATATCCAGCAGAAGAAATTTAAATAACTTCTGGAATGGAGAACAATTTTTAGGGTGACTAAAATTTAAGTTGAATTTCTACATTCAAGCTTCTCTCTGGTTTGTAAAATCACTTTACAGCACAAAAAAGCAACAGATGTGATCATAATTTTCCTGTGACTGTTGGTTCCACCTGCTGTATTGATTTATTTGTCTCTTCCTTCTACTGGATTTTGCTCCCATGATTTTATTTTTGTAAGTAAAAAGATGTCATCAATTAAAAATTCTTATCTTTGCTGATTATTTCTGCAAACACCTCTCAGAATTAAGTTTCAGGTTAACTTTGAAGCTATTTCAGGTTTACTTTGAAGCTGTAGTTTTTCAGACCTTTCTAGAATTCATCAATAGCCAGATGGAAGTACGTGTGTGGTGTCTGGGCTCGCAGGTCAGGACAGCCATGGTAAACAATCCTGTTCTGAAAACTTGGAGGGTTACCAACTGGCTCAGGAATGGCTACCATCTTCTAGACAATCCTTACAGTGCCAGCTCTGGTAGCACCCTTGGCAGCAAACAGCTGGAGGAAAGGATGATCAGAACAAGATGACCAACTGACTTTGGAGAAAAAAAGTTAAATCAAAGTTGACTGCCCATAATCCATGAAACCTCAGGACAACATGCAGCTGTAGATCCCCTGTCACTCCAGCAGTGTCAGTATTTTGGAAGGAAGGAGAGAGAGAAGGGACTGGGAGACCCCAGAGGAGCATGAGAAACATCTGCTGCTCCTGTCCTTTATGGCCCTGGCATATAGACCCTCGGGAGTACTGAACTTTCTGGCCTGCTTTTCAACACGTATTTGAGACCTCTGGGGGTCGTCTTGCTGCAATATGCTGTAGACACCCAGCTGTACATAGCTTCTGCAACAGATGTGCTTTCCAGATGTCCCTGGGACTTAAATAGAAGTATATGTGGAGCGGCAGCTGGCAACACTCAGCTCCAGAGGAAGAGGATGTTGATAAAAAGAAGGCAATGCTCCAGGAGCTTGCCCTGGTGTTGGCTTCAACTCATTGTTCTCCTGCTATCATTGAAGCAGACTGGAAGGTTCGGCACTGACAAAAGAGACTTTTCCTCACAGTGTCCATGAGAGCCTAAACACGTCCTATACAATGGTCACCACTAAGCTATGCTAGTGCAAGTGTTGGAGGTCTCAAATCTGACAGCTGGTTGAGCACCACATAATTCTTCAGTCCTTTTTGATTTCTCCCCCAAATTACTTTTTGAGGGAAATTTTCTGGGGGTTAATTATATATGGAACTGAAAGAAAAATCCAAGGTAGTTTTACCTCCTAAAATGAAGAAATTCCATGGCAAGCTTCCTTTTGAAATTTGTTGTGAAGCCAGACAAACAAGCATTTATTAGTAAAAAGCAAAACCAGCCTGTATGCAGCCAGTGCAAGGGTCAGCAAACCAGTTAAGCAGCTCCCCAGGCAGCATGCCGCAGGCCCTTTATTTTGTGTGTAATTATGAGTAGGCTGCTGCTGCACTGCACCCAAACTCTTCTTGAAGTGACTTTTCCAGAGTCCCTTGTCCAGCCTATTAGTATTAATGCCTCCTGGCCAAGTCTCATTTCTTTGGTATATTTTTT
Source organism: Gymnogyps californianus (assembly GCF_018139145.2). NCBI lineage: Eukaryota > Metazoa > Chordata > Aves > Accipitriformes > Cathartidae > Gymnogyps > Gymnogyps californianus. The sequence continues at coordinate 17,398,830 of NC_059484.1, forward strand.
CCCCTATTTTCTGTCTCCTTTACTCAGTACTTCTCCACCGCCCTAGTCTGGCAGGATATGGTAATGGCTTTTGCACATAGGATATAAAAGTTTTGAGAATGAGAGCAGTTGAATCGAGGAACCAGAATGATAATTCAATGGAGTTCTCAGTTGTTGCCTTTTAAATGCCTTCTCTCTGTATAATTAAGAGCTTTATCTGGCTGCCCTTTTTCATATCTGTATTATTGTTGAGATTGATAAGACTACTCATATGAGTAAGGATTAAAAGATCATCCCTAATACGTTTTAGGAGTGCATTTTAGTGCTGCTGGAGGTCCGTAGTGTGTAGCTGTAGAACTGTGCTGAGTGTTGCTGGCTGCATATTTAATGTGTTTGGTGGGGTTTGGAGATTTTGGGTAACACTTATTGCCTCTTCTTTGGACAATATATTCATAGTTGGTGAACAATGCTGCAGAATAATTAAAAAACCCCAACCGGCATAAGTTCCTTCTCTCAAGGCAAGGAACTTAATCATGCATCATTTTTCTACATCTACCATGAGATCGTAGGTGTTGACACTTCTGAGTTGTTAGATATTTTGCTCTGTTTACTTCAGTAATTAGCTGTGTATGAAAGTATCCCTTGGCAAAAAACACTATGAAGCTAATACATCACTTAAATTTCACCAACACCTCGGTTTTATGTGTATTTTGGCCTTTGTATTGGTGGTGAGGAGCAGAAAGTTTCTCACGTGCCTAGAAATTGTTCTTAGTGTTAGACCAACAAATTCCTATACACATATTCCTGAATGAGTAAGGCAGCGTTCAAGAAGTAATAAATGGTAATCCCAAGCATATCTTTATTTTTGTTGTCCTTTTTTTTTGTTCCTTTAACTTCTCCTTTTTTCATAAGAACAAGTAAACTTGATTGTATTAGCAGTAATAGAAGAAACATAAGAGAAGAAAAAACCACCACACAATCCACACAGCTCGCACTCCCACAATTCAGAATGTCAGCACTACAAACAGACTGAGGATGGGTGAAGCAAGGAGCTGGGTGATTTATTTTTTTTCTTTTTAGCATGTAATTTCATGTGAGATGACCTACATTCCCGCTGTGTCTAAATGCACCCATAGTTAAAACAAAAATACAAACAAAGAAAATATGGTTCTAGCCCAGAAATAGTTTAGTGGAGTCACTTTGACTTATGACTTCAGCTTTATTTCTCATTGTTGCAAGTCCCCATCAGCCAGTCTGGCCACTCCTTCTGCTGGACCGTTTTTCATGTCAATCATCTGCTAACAATAGCAGACTCCCATTCGAAACTGTGCATCTTTTGTTATCAGAAATCAACTTTATCTTCAAAACAGTTATCTTTTAAATTACCATCATGGAAAGGACGGGGGAGAGAAGGTTTATTTTCCAATTTTTTCTCCAAGAGCTTGCCTTTTATGCACAAAGCCTCTGGAAGGAAAGACATCATTAACGCAGCATCAAAGAATCCAAAGAAAGAATAACCTTTTCTCAAAGCAGGGGTGGCTATTTAATGAACAATTCGCTTAATTTTTAGCCACCTTCTCCTTTCAGATGAAAAGCAATAGAAATATATGTCAAAGAAACCAATCATGGCAAAATCTCCGTCCAATAGGCAGAGTCTAATAGAAAGAGATGATAGTACAAAGGGCTGAAAAAAGCAGCTCTTCTTTCTTTTTCTCTCTTTTGTTGCGAGCACAAAGATAAGTGCATGGCAATCAGATGATTTTAATGAACAATCCAGTTGTTTTGCCTGGATGGTATAATTCCAGATGCAATCTGTAGAAGCTGTTTGAATATGAACTGGTTCCTTTCTAAATTTTCACTCATCTGGCAGGAGCATACTGCTAGTTGTCAAGGCAGCCCAATTGCAGTGGATCTGTCTTCTCTAGAGGGTGCAGACAAAGATGTGTGAAAGAGCGGTTGCAAGAAAAAATGGTTTTGAATGCTTTTTCCTCCACACACTTTGCAGGGGTTCAGTTTTATAACAGTGTGCAGGACCTGTCTGGTTTTGAGCGGGAAGTTCCGTCTGCACTGAATATAACATCTGTGGTGGTTATAAAAATCCCTAAGCTTTGGAGTTAAAAATTCTACTGTGTGCAATCAAAATCATAAACGAATATGGAGGCATAATGTGATCTTTTTTATTACACTTATTAGCTTGTTTTGGGAATGTCTGTGTGGCAGGTGTGTTACAGAAGTGGGAGAGAGAAGACTGTTGGTAGGAGTAATTGAGCATGATGTTACAAAGAGATTCAACTGATAAGTACACAGAAAATCTTCAATATTCAGTGAAACTATCTGGTAGTAAGATGGTTGGAGAAGTCATGTGAAAAGGCTGTTTTTACCGAAGACATTAAAAGATCTCTTAAAATTCCAGGCAAGTTTTCAGCAAGTCAGGATTTATGGACAGCATTTGCTGCTAGTCACTGTCCTCTTTCCCCTCACTTCTCGTTACCATGATCTTTTTAATGATATATTTGAAATATCAGGCCTCAAGCTGTATTTTTCCTCAAGAGTGGCTGCCTTTCTCTTCTTTCCATCTCTTCAAAATCAAAAGAAGCATATGCAAAACCTGTACGTTACATTTATGTAATCAATTCAATATTTTCTCAAAAGCAAAGTAAGAAAAATAGCTGTCTATGCAGAGAAGTTGAGAGGACTTCGGCATATGAAGAACATCTATATTGTTGACAGTAATTATAATGTTCCTTTTTTCTCCCTAATGGTTCTATTACTTGTATTATTACTTCTTTTCTTATGAAATGAATTATGTTCCTGGAGCTTGTGAAGAGACTCAGGCCTACTAACTAGACCTGGGGAGGTGAAGCAAAAATCTTATTCATCACTTAAAACAGCTCATAGCAAAGTATGGAAATAATAACTAGTTGGAAAATTCAAGTGATTTCCATGTTTAGTATTTTATGTGTACTTTTGACTGTAACTATTAAGGGCTTCTCTTGGATTCTAATGAGAAATTTACAGTTGTATGCCTGAATCCAAAAGATTAAATATAGGCATTAGAGGTTGCCTGGATGATTGTGCTTAATAGTCATCTACTGAAAAAGCTGTATTTTCAGCACTCAGTTTCAGTAATTTAGTACTGAAGGAGCCTTTCTCTGCTGGACGTTCATGGGAAGAGCATGAAGGGCACTTGTTAAGGTGCTGGGCTTTTCACTCTCACAGCTGGCTGTACTGAGGTATTGGATTTGGAAAGAATTGGCATCTTGTGTGTGTACTATCTGTGACTACAATGTACTGGCTTAGCTCTGCAGCCTGTACCTGATGGTGACAAGAACATCCTATAAGTTTGCAGAGATGGGAAATCTTAGGAGGTTTTAGGAAGGGACTCCTAGGATATTGTTTCTAAAGGAAGTTCAGCTTTTTGTTGTTATTATTCTTTTGGGAATACATATTTTCTTGTCTTTTCAATCAGGGTTCTTGCTTGGTTTTCTTCACTGTGAATCTTAAACATAGCATAGTACAGCAAATGCGGATTTCAGTTCTTTGTCTTTAAAGATGCACCCTCAGATTTCCAGCTGGTAAACTCTAGGGATTGATGTGTGACATTTTACTGATACAGTAATCAGAAGTAATTAAAAAATACAAGTCATGAATAAAAACATAACTTGAACAAAACCTAGACTTAAAATACATATTTTATTGGTTTTATCTAGCCTTCTTATCAAAATGATAATGCTTTGTCTAATTTGAAATATTAATTGTGTACTATAGGTAAAGGATCAAGGCAAACTGTATGTGCATGAAAGTGTGGCTTTGCAGATGATGCATGACCTGCATTTCCCAGCTGTGTGTAGCACTGGGCTGACAAAGCAGCTCACGAGTTTGAGATGAGAGCCCCTTGTGCAAGAGCAATCCTTGCCCCTCAGTTCTAAACTAGACCGCGTTCTCCCGCCCTCCATCTCTTCCGTTTTCAACCTAAGCAAACGCATTTTGCTTTCCAATGATAAAATCCAGCCATATTTAATATAAGTTGCTTTGCAATTTCTCTTGCATTTTTCTTATATTGTTTCTGCAGTCCTCAATCAAGAAAATCCTACATTAAAGCTTTTTGGTCCCTTTCCTAATGAAAGCAACTAAAGTCAATTTACTGGGCTTACTATGAACTTGCCTGAGTTTTTTGGGAAGGGGAAGAACTCCTAAAATTGGTGTGTGTGTGTCCCAAAAAAGACCCACGAAGCTTTGCAGCAAGGATCTCATGGTGTGAGAGAAGTGATGAGAAATGGATAGTAACATTTTCACAGCTCTTTTTGCACAATGATCTCTTTGCTTCCAGTTTAGGAAGAGTTTCTGTGTCTGTCTTAGCATGCAGTGAAGTCTACAAGGGCAGATCCGTATAGTGAAGCAGTTCTTGCTGAGGACTCGTGCCATGCATTTCAAAATGTTCAGTAGCTGAAAGCTTTGGTGTCCTTGAGAAGGACCAGCTCAGTTAGCTATGGAAAACTCTGCTAATGTGAAGGCTATGTGTAAAGTCTGACTTTTATTTCTACCTTTGCCAGAGTTGTGTTGTGACTTGGAAAGTGTCTCTTTGTCCTGTTAGTCAAGCATCAAAAATACTTCAAGTAATAAGTTGTACTAATACAATAATTATTCCTTAAAGAAAGAGAGATGTGTGTGAGATCTTCAACATTCAGAAATGCATTTAAGGGTGGGGGCTAAATAATGCTGTGGCGTTCTCACATTTGTCGTATAGAGCTGTTCTTCTAACATACGCGTTTATGAAATAGTTTGGATGAGTCAGTCTTACATTTATCTCACAGGGACTTGGACTGGTTTTTTGGATCTGGACACTGTCATTCCGCAATGTATTTTTATAGTGAGGGTTTCTGTTTCTATTTCTGTTTTAAGCCAGTTTTAATTTCCTTCTTGGCTATATTTAAAGGGAATCTATTACTACAGTCCGCTTCCCCAGAGTAACTTGATGGATATAGCTTTTGTAACATTGCATAAATTAGAAATATTTTCTCTTTATTACATAGTGTAGCGGTTCCATTTATTAACTTGTGTTGGGGAGAAAAAAAACTTTAGATCTGATTCTTTCACTTGCAAGTAATTTACTGTGAGTTGTTTTGCTTTATTGGATTCAGAGTTAGCTTCCAACATGGCAAGGGAGAGAATTAACAGTTGAAGGAGAAACATGTATTTTGGCATTGCATCAATATATTTATGTTTTTACTTGGCTCCTAATTTCGGCTTCAGGTCTTGCTGTTGCTGTTGTATGACAACTAGAACAGTCTTGTCAGAATTTTTTCTGTATTAGAGGTCTTGGAAGGGGTAAACAAATGCTGGTGTATTTCTAAAATGTAAAAGTTCCCTAAAAAGGGTAATCAGGCTAGCCTTATCTAATCAAAATACAAGCAGTACCCTTATAGCAGATCTCTGAGGTCATTTGAGATGCCTGGAGAGAATTTGAGAGATCCCTTGGGCCTTTGCTGCCTCTGATTCCCAGCGCAATAGCAGGAGAACAGAAAACAAGACATAGCCCTGCGCTTTACATTAGGTCAACTGATTTTTGCACAGGGGCCAAGTCCTTCTGAAAATAACAGCAATAATACTGATATTGTTTATCTTCTTCTAAGATCTTAAAATATCTGGATGTCTAAGTGATGTTGTTTGTCTCTTCCTGCCTGGAGTCCCAGCAGTGGGCTAGTAGAGGTAGCCAGCAGCAGCTCTCATCTTTCATCCCTCTACCAGGGTTTCCATCAGACCTTGGCTCTTCCACTGACAACTGCTCCTTCTGAGAACTTTGCAGGACATTTTTCTGAGCCAAATATTGAGGACAGATACTTGGAACAGGATCCCCTGGATTACTGAGGTCTGGAGTCACAAGTCCCTAATTTTCCACAGGCTTAACCAAGTACATTGCTTTGGCCAAAGTCCTCAGGCTCCCGCTCCCAAACAGGTGCCCCTCTTCCTGTGTTACAAGGACTTAGGGCAGGTGTGTGGTGCCAGCGCTGCAGACCACCATTCCTCATCCCAAAGAAGAACGGGACTCCAGACCCCTCTGCTCTCTAGTGAAGAGCTGTAGGAACTTTTGGCTGCCTGCATGCTGCTGCTTCCCTGGGCAGCAGATAGTGTTTATGGGAGACACAAATCCTTGCTGCCACCTGCTTCTTCAACTTTCTTGCAGCGATGGACCTTGAACTGAAGTCTAAAGTGAAGCCTGACTTTATTAAGTCAAGAGGGGTCTATTGCTGACTTGACTAGAGCTTGGACTTAATCTCTTATGGAGTCAAAGGATAGCTGACTGGGCCACACATGCTAACAAGTTTAAGTCTTTTTCTCTTTGGAAAAACTGGTGCAAGAATGGTTAACTTCCAAGTTGAGACCATTGGGTTGCAAAGTCAAGCAACGTGTTTAGTGAACGCCTTAAGGCAGTGCCATATTCTGTGCAAGCTCTATAATCCAGCCTGGTATTGGACAGGGACCTTTGAACAAGGTCACTGTCTCCTTTCATATACAGGTTGAATTGTAATTAAGGCAGAAATTTTGAAAAAGAAAACCAGGGTCTTCTCTCAGTGTTCAGTGGTTGGGAGTGGAGCCCCAAAAGGGTGTTTCTGTTGCTGGCTGCGTCAGTGCGTCTCTGTGATGCTGGGAGGAGTGAGGACACCCCTGTGCCTGGGGAGGCTGAAGTGAGATTGTAGGAACAGCTTCATTAAACTCTTTTGTGCGTCTGTCTAAATATAGTTTTTCTGTATGCAATTTCCTATATTGGTTTATAATAAGGAACAGTTTTCATGTCTGCTGCACTACAAACTCCTCCATCTATCAGTGACTCATCTGGCAGTGCAGCACAAAGGAGCAGCCTGGATTAAAAACGCTTTCCTATATGGAGCTGACAGAGATTTGTCAATGTTTGAAACTTTCCCATCACGAGAGATTTTTTTTTTCTCTTTTGTTTGGCTGCCACTGGCTTACATTATCATTCTTAATCTTGTAAGACTCAGAAAAAACTAAAGAAGAAAATTAAAGCTTTTTTTAGCATAAGAGGAATGAAGCACATTTTACTGTTTTTTCAACTACTGTCACATAGTCTGTTCCTGTGTGGCTGCTGGTTTCTCCTGCTCTCTGTAAACAATGTGAACTGCACTCATAGTTAGTTTGATTCATTTCCATAGCCTCGTTTGTGGCTGTTATCTGTCTCACAAGGAAAAGCCATCAATTCTGACACCGTTTAATTTACTTTTATTGGACTACAATAGTACAAAGGGATGCTTATATGTGGATTTGATTATACAGAAAATTAATCTTTTTTACGCTTTCAATAAATATGAATGGTTGCCCAATACTTCTCATTTTATTGCTGCCTCTTTCAGGCTCAGGCAGGCTCCCTTTGAAATTAGTTGGATTTTGCTATTTATCTCAAGATTAAAAGTAAGCATGAAAGCCCTTTGATTTTTTTGTTCTTTTGCTTAAGGACAACTACATGAGTATCAGGCATGTATCTAGCACAGAAACCACAATCCTACAGATCATTTCTTACACAAGTAAAATCCTATTGTGTAAATCCGATGACCATGAAAATCAAAACTCTGTTGCTAGAAACTTTCACAGTTCATTTTTCAACTTAAAATAATACACTTGGGATGTATGAACTCTTGTTCCTTAAGTATTATTAAATTGTCTCTTTAAAACTTTCCACTGATGGCCAGGTTAAGACACATAAATAATAGCAAATGAGCAGTAAATAATATTATTAAAGTAGAAAGTAACTGGTTGCTCTGCAAACAAACCTGTTAAACTTCCTACTAAGTGACAGTAATTATAGAGCATGTCTTGCAGAATCTCACCCACTACATACAGGGTATTAAAAAGTGTCCTGTTGTATCAGATGTGGACATTTCTATTTGCAAGGGGACGGCTGCCCCTCAGCTATATTCTAATGAAACATGACCAGAAAATCTAAATTGCAAAGTGGTTAATGCATTTAAATGGAAAAAATAATGTGCTTAGAGGCCATAAACATTTGTTCTTTTTATTCTGTAGTCGCTCTGTAAAGGATAGCCAAGGTTACACAATGACTTTCTAGAAACTTTCTTTTAGCGCAGGAAATACCGCTGGTGTTTGCATTGTAACTTATTTCAGTTATTGTGACGGCATGAGGATCCTGTAGTTCCACTGCATGGCATTGCACCTCTGGTGAGTATTAAATGCCACTATTACAGACTCTAAATCTACAGGCTGCTTTTCTTGGTTTATCTATCTCCATGACTAGACTGACACACGCCGGACACTGTGGTTGGGGCATTCTCCTGCTGTCACTAAACAGCAAAATGAATATTCCTCATGCTTCGCAGAAAACGTGTGGGAGGCAAGAACAGCATAAATGACACATCAGGTCTATTAAAGCAAAAGCTGATGTTGGTGGCAAACTGTAGTTAAATCCTGTCACGGAGAAGCTTTGCAAGTTCCTATGTCAGATGTTGGTCTCTCTTGTCATGCTGAGAAGTCCTGTGGATCATGAATTTTGGGCTAGGATTTGGCAGGAATCAGGCTGCTTGATTTTTAATATCCTCAGAGAGCCCCCCACTAATCAGGAAAGCACCTTAATGATCATGTAGCCTTGTGACATGAAGGTGTCATCTTCTGTCTGCTATCCAGACGGAGCCTGGAGGATCTCAGCTCACAGAGGAGGGGTCAATGGAGAAGCTGTGAGAAAACCTCTTAGTAAACCCCAAACTTCTTATGGAGATGCACCAATTTTAGACATGACTTCCCTTGGAAAGTTTCTCAAAGCCAGGAGATGTGGCTAAAAATTGCCTGCAATAGTCCACTCAAGGTGTGAGAGATTCAGACACTTGGGGTTGGGTTTGTGACCTGATGGACTGCTGGCCCTCATCCCTTTCCTCAGCAGCCCACCCAAACACCACTGCAGCCCAGCACAGGTCTAACAGGAGATGCATCTCCCCTTTTGTGCTCCTCAGAAGCTCACCAGGACTGTGATTGGGGCTGCTGTATGTACGCAGCAAGGAGCCGGGGACGACGGGAAACCATCCCCAGTCGTTTGTGCAAAAGCCAGGGAGATTCCCGGTCTCCTTTCTATCATGTTATTCACTAAAAACTTCCCTTCTGCAAGAAAAGTTTTAGTAAGGTAACTTTTTAAGTCTGTGAGAGAAGTTAAATAACACTAGAAAAGATACAGAATTCAATCTTTCCTAAAGCTTTAGATATGCTACCTGGTATTAACTCGGTAAAACATCACTGTACAAAAAAAAAAAAAAAACAACCAAAAAAAACAAACCAAAAAAACCACCAAACCACCAAAACCCTTACTTTAGAAATTGCTACGGTCTTTTTTTTTTAAAAAATAGCACAAAACTGCGGTGGACTGTTCTTTTGAACATTCCCATTGCCCTGGTGGTGTTCAACATGATGGGGGAATTGTTTGAAAGGAAATAAAATTTTAATTATACCTAGAAATGGTAGCGTCTGTCCCATCTGCATAACCTAACTAGTATGGCTGTCAATAAAAGTCAAACCTCTAAACAGGCAGATCTAGTATTTATGAAAATAAACTTACCTTAAAATTGTAAATAGAGCAAATTCTTTTAGATCTGAATAGTAATTGTATCTTGGAGCAGCTGATCCATTTGCTGGGAACCAGAAGAGCAGTGGGGCAGGCACTGCTTAAATGAGATTGGGAAAGAAAAAAACTTTGTTAGTCACTAAGGAGCATGTATTGCACTGGAAACTGTTACGGACTTGTCTGACATAATGGGTATGGTCAATTATAGGTAATCCTTGGTAATTAAGTATTGATCTTGTTTGCTTCTTAGGTATGGCAGCAGGAAAAAAACGGTCCCCACGCAGCTGCTGCTGCTCAGTTTATCATTTTAAAAGGCACAGTCCATTTGACTAGCACTCCTGTGTTGGTAGGTTGGATGCAACTCCCTGTGGGTCAGCTGTAGCTCTTCAGCTGTCAATGTAGGTCAACTGGCTGCCATGGAGGATGTTCCTTATCCGTAAAAGCACAAGTCCTCACGCGCAACTTCACAGCGTGCTGCATTGGTCTGTCTTGTAAGAAAGCTCATTTCACTGGAGCAGAGAGTGGTCCAGCTGCTCTTGTGACATTAGCAGTCCTAGTAGCCCTTTTTATATCTGCCCTGCACCACATGTGTTGCCACCCCCCTGTGACACAGCCACTGCCAATGTTCTACCTGGTGTGACACAGCCATAACATCACCAGGGCTGGTGCCTGTCGTTCGTGCTGCATCACTGTGAGGTGGCTGTTATCTTCCATCATTCAAAAGAGAAGAAACAATTAAATAACAATAAAAACGCAAACGATAACTCCTAAAATAAAAAAAAAAAAGCCAAAACATACAAACAAAAAAAATCCCACCAACTGGTAATGCTGGGGAGGGAAATTAAGTGGCTGTGGCAGCAGTTTAAAGAACAGCAGCTCAGCAAAGGTTAAAAGAGAATTAAAAGCAGCAGGTCCTACCCACTGCCCAATTTTAAAGATGTGTGTGGAATTCGCTGTTGAGATTTGCAAGTTGGAAGACTAAATTCTGGAAGAAAAATACTCGTGGAGTTGACTGAAGGTAATATTTCACACCTTTGGAATTAAAGACATGTCCAATGCCAAACCTTCATCCACAAGTGGCTGGTAATGCATGAGGAAATGCTTTGTACTGTGAGGGTGACTGAGCACTGGCAGAGGTTGCCCAGAGAGGTTGTGGAGTCTCCATCCTTGGAGATATTGAAAAGCCATCTGGACATGGTCCTGGGCAACTGGGCCTGCTTGAGTAGAGGGGTTGGACCATACGACCTCCAGAGGTCCCTTCCAACCTCAGCCAGTCTTTTATTCTGTGAATTCAAAATGTCTGACCTAAAATGAACATAGCAATCCTTGTAAAAATTTCTGTCATTAATTGCATAGTTGTCGTGACTAGTCTCTCTTGGTTTTGTGTCTTGCCTCATTTTTTTGTTCAGCCAAGAAATTTCTTTGCTTTTCATCCAGGCTGGTGCTGGACTCTTTATGTGAGTTTTTTGCCCTGAGCTACCTCAGGGTTTTCAAACCTGGAGCCAGCTTGTTTCTGTCCTCACTGTAACTCTGCCTGACTCGTACACTTCCGACTGCCTCCAGAGCAGACCGTGGGATAGCATGTCCTAGAAAAAATCCTCTTGTCACTGTAGTCATAGTTTAAGAGGAATCTGAATTTTATATTCTCTCCAATCTCTGCATGTTTTCAAAGGGATATTTTAAAAGGGACATTTTATTTTGCTGGTGGGTTTTTCTTTTTCTTTTAGTTTCAAGGACCATTAAGAAGCCTCCTGCAGTTTTGCCTCATTTCCCTGTGTAGATACTGCTGTTGGTTTATAGGAACCATTGTGTCCTTCTGTGATCAACGTATTTATCTTTTGAAACTTGATTAGGAAACTGCAGGCTGTATTTTTTCCGTTAAAGCACTTAATTTTTTCCCTTAAGAAATCCATTGACTCGCATGTAACACTCTAAATCCATCTTTTAATAGGCATGTTGTTTTCTCTTTTATTAGAGAACTACTTCACCTTCTCCAAAATACCCATGTTTCAATATGAAAAAGCCAAACTCATTTGGAGCATTTGCTTGCTCCTGTATACAGACTCTCGTGTAGCTGCTTCTGACTGCTTTCCTCTGTTGCAATTATTTTGCGTAGACAAAAATTCACCAGCAGCACTTAAGTTCAAAACGAAATAAGCTCTAGCAGGGAACAGTTTTCTTTTTCTTAGGCAACACATAATTATCCACTCCTCATTTCATATGAAATTTGTTTTCCCATTAGGCTTACAAGGGGCTGCAGCTGTCTCTTTCCCTTCAATCTCCCAAAAATACTCCACTGTTGGATTTGCTTTCTGGTCATTTAAGCAAATCAATTTAAAGCAAAAAATCACTAAGTTGCCATATCTGGAAAATGCATGCCTATGTTTATCTACCTACACAGGGATGGTTAGTGTACTGGCATAGACTGTACTTTTTGTTTATTATAGTTGAATAGCTGGTTCTATACCCAACACAGCAGGTACTGAAGTACACTGATTTTGGCCTCAGGAAGTAACGAGGTTGTAGTAGTGATGTTTTGGATTCCCCTTGCTGCGTAACAAGATGAAGTACGCAGACAAGCTGCTAGGGAGATTGCATGTTTACTCGGGATTTCTGCTTAAAGACAGGAACTGGCTTTGCAGCTACCTTTACAGTAACAGATTGGATGCAACAAGGATTTTGCCAATGCTGCAAAAACATTTCCCTTCAAATCCTGTTTATTTTTGGTTTTGGCATACTGAAACAATCTTCTAATTTCTGCATTTTTATAAGGAAAAATTACTCCTTTGTTATTTCTTTCTACAGCCTAAACAGAATGATTTGAAAGACTTAGTTTGAACAAAACCATGAAATCTTTCTTGTTTAATTCCGTATTCAAAGTGAGTAGGGGCAAAAGATTCTCACCCTTCTCACAGTTAAAGCAGCAGATTGGAGAAGCACATAGCACGTTCACTTTCTGCATACTGAAAGAAATGTGAAAGTATAAAATGGCCACGGTGACCTCTGTCTACAAATTACTCAGGTTTGGTTTAGGTAAAAACATTCCCTCTTCCTGAAAGAAAACCATTTTGAAAAGGTGGCGTATTTCCTCGATGCAAGCCTGAGCAGGACCCCCAGTGCTACCTTCTAAAGCTTTCCATGGAAGCCTGTTAGCAGAGGAAGCATTAGACTCTTTGACTATGGTTAGCCTCTTTCAATATAAGCATGAAAAAAACATTTTAAAAAATTTACACTGGTCAGAAATGTGAGTCAAAATACATAAATCTGTCTCCGGTTATCAACTCAGCATCTTTATTTATGAGAAGAAGATGGACAGGAAAGATTCAGGAGGAGCATCATTCACACTCTCTTGAGGCGCTGTGGATAATCAGCCTCAAGGGAAGCCCTGTAAACTCAGTGGGCTTTCTACCTACTGGGTTTAAGTTTATTTTAGACCTTTGGTCATGTCCTGGTGCCACTGAGCCAGAGATACTGCTAAATAGTCCCCTGGACTTCCCATGTGCTGTATGTACTGCAATAGCTGGACAAACCTACACAGTATCCCTTGAGTATTCTTTTAAAATTCTGAACTGGTGGAGGAAATAATGTTAGATTTCCATTAGAACTTTGAAAAAGAAAGATTTCTCTCCTGTCCCATTATCACCTTGTTAAATCTCTTTAAGATGCACCTTCTTGCCCTTCCAAGTTTCTCAGAAGAACAGTATAAGACAAATAGCTCTCATGACTCATCTCTTAGTGACAGGACTGTCTATCTGTGTTTTGGGGAGATAAGGTCTTGTTATCTGGCCTTCAAAATTGGTTGTGGACTGAATGCATATAGCAAAAATTTACAGAATATTCTTTTCCTACTGCTTTAAGATACACATATACGAACAAATAAAACTAATCATAGAAAGATGATTTACTTAATTCTATAGTCTACGAGTCTTGGCCACAGACTTTATCTTAATACCATGAAGCCTCTCCTAAAGACTGGGATGAGGCCCAGTTGCCTCATCCAAATTACACCACTGATTAAATCAGCCCTTTTACAGTGATGTTGCTGACATGGTTGACATTGTTTTCCAAATGATGGTTCAGTCCAGGTCTGTGAGGACGACTCCAAGAGCAAGACAGACAAGTCCATTTTGTTTCCTCCAGAAAGCATTGGCTCCTGTTTGCACACTGGCCATGTTAGGGTGTGCCAAACTGAAAGCTGTGTTATACCATCAGGTTTACCTGTGCCACCCCCATAATGCTCAGCTCTTTTGTGTTTATGAGAAGATACAAAAAAAAATTAATCTGGCTTCATTTGAAACTTTACTGATTCTTGGGGACTTTGTCACAAAACTTCTACTGATTCCAGACAAAGCACAAACAAGCTTTGTAAAGATCAGGAAAATTTGACCTGCCTGTTTGTTTAAATGATCATTGGAAAGAGGATTTCCCTTTAATAATCTTTATTCCAGTCACCACCATGAAACCATAATAACAGATAAAACATCAGCAACCATCTGTTATTCATTAAGCAATGCAAACCCACAGTCTATTACTAACCGCAAGTGCAGAATCCACAGTAATTAAATTTGGGTAATTTTTTCAGGAAATACTTTTGCACAGCAGAGATCTACCCAGGCAGTTGCTTTGCAAAATACTGACTTGTCACTGGTTGGGATAAAAGGAGAGTCAGAATAACAAGGTTTCCTACTCATACAGTTAGTTGGGTCTCACTTTTCTAGAACTGAGACAGCAATTTTTCTGGCTCTGCTTGAAAGAGGAACTTAAAAGTGATGGGTCATTGACTGTTGGCTTTAACAAGAAGGACAGAAAGCAGTTTGAGGTTTAAAGTTCAGTATCAGGACAGAAAAAGATTTAGGGCGAGATTCTGATTACTGTATTTCAAGGAAAGGCTTCTAAAATGATCTAAAGTTTTGGAACAAAAGCCAAGGCAAAAAGGAGCTGTCAGGCTGGATTTGGGTCAAGACGACAATAGGATGGGTAGACTGTGAATTATCTTGTGCTTTTTTTGAAAGAAATTTGGAAATTATCCAAACCCCCTAAATATTGGGTTCTGGAGTTATGGAAGATGAGAGATATGTCTACATCTGGTGAATAAATTTGTTTCTAATATTAGGCAATAGTTAACTCTCCAAATTCAGGAACATTTTGCTAGATGTATTCATGCAGGACAATCATCTTGTGGCAAGTGTTCAGGCTGAACATCATCTATTAGGGGTTTAGATAATTTATAAATAGTAGCTTGAGTCTCTAAAAGTGGGATTTGTCCTTTCAGACTCCGGTGTCTATAACTATACCCGAAATCATTGTCTACATTAATTTATTGTCAGGAGGAGAACAGGTATGCTGAGAACAGATTTGAGTCATCTAAGCAAAGCATATCTCAGCCCAGGAGTGCTTGTTTCTTTCCTTTGACAGCAAAGAGAGACTGTATGTCCAGCTAAGATTGTGATTACATCCTCTGCTCTGTAAACCCCCAAAGTTAGGTAAGATGAATCCCACCTCTAGAAGACATTGAAAGGAAGTAGAAACTTGCTCCAGCAGCAAGTTTCTCATGCAGAAAGAAACAGTGGAAAGGCAAAGCTCAAGCTGAGTTGTGAGGGATCAATGGAAGCTCCTTTCACCAGGTGGAAAAGACAGAAGGAAGGATGACCTGCTGTGGGTGAATGATTGCTGGGTAATTCCTGGAGAATCTCAGTTAATGGAGCTGCAGCTTAATTAAACCTCATCATTCATAGCTTGTCTTGCTTGCTTGTCTTGAACAGTAAATAGAGGAGGGAGGCAAATAGTACAAACTCTAGTGGCCTATTCACATTAATGAGCGTGAACCGTGCAGTAATGCAGTCAGCAGTGGGGTCAGGCTGGGGAGGAAAGGGGGATTCTTACCATGGCTGTTCTCCCCAAGGAATAGGAATGGGCTGGTCAGGAGAGCATTTGTTTGTAAGTAGAAAGAAAAGAGCCAAAACCTGCTTAAAATGTGATCTGAAGGTTTTTGACAAGAATACATAGCATAAGGACGCTCCCAGGCTAGCATACTGAGGCAGGTTTGGGTAGAGCACTATGAGTATGGAGTATGTGTGACGCTATAAATTTCATTCTTTGGGCTCCTTGCTTTAATTTGAGGAGAAATTAAAACCTGGGGTCTAATGAGAAGGCTCATATATAGTCAAAACAAAGCAGGTTAGAGGAGCATAAACCAAACTGGCTAAAAGCAATGATTGAAATTTTAAAAATTGCCATTTCAAAAGTTTGCACCGGAAAACCAATGCATGCATTGTCAGACTGTCATCTGCCTGACCTATGTTTGAGTAAAAGCAATCTTCTTTCATTTTTTCCTGCTCTTGCCACATATGCATCTGTCTGCTAACCTACTTGTGTAGTTCTGGCACTGTTTGAAGAATAAATAGTGTATCTGATCTCTGAGTCCAAGCTGAACGGCATAAGTAAGGAAAATAAGTAGGGACACAAAGAACCTGCTTTTCACCACTGTTTCAACGATCACATTTTTTTCCTCAAATAAATGTCTAGTTAAAAAAGAAGAAAATGTTCTCCTGTCTATGTCCTTTAGCTGATACCATCCCTTTCTGAGGGGCAGGGAAGGCTGTATGTGGTAGAGATATTAAATAACCACAGATGTGTTCTGGAAATAACTACCTTTCTGGGCTCACTGTGTAATATTTTATATTGCCTTATACTCGGCATGCAATACACTTTAGTAATGATGGTTGAAAATTTTTTTTAGTTTGATAGTCAATCCTCTTTTGATCAAAATATTTGCATATTTTTTACCTATCAACAATGGAGACAAAGTTACTCAAAGCTCAGTCACCTCATGCAGGGTTCTTAAATGTCACAGTTGATTATTACATAGATTAAAAATCAGAGTATAAGCATGAAGTATTTATCATACCAGTTAGGTTCACAAAAGATATGACATGAAATCCAGAATGTGAAAGGCCAGAGACATTTCTGAATCTTTCAGCATTTTTTGAAAGGTATGTAATGTTTTTACCATTTTCTTGTGATAATGTAGCGTGAATGGTCTGTCTCTATTGTTCATAAATCTGATTTTCTTGCATCCTTCCTTGCAAAATAGGAGCATGCCAAGTATAACTTTAAGTGAATTACAGCTGTACTTGACATGGTGGAATGAAAGGCCTGTTTTCCCTGACTCTCAAAGGTGACACTATTGACATTTTATATTTATCATGAAACAAAGCATGCAGTTTCAAGGATGCTCAAACGCTGCTGCCTTTAGAATAAAGTGCATTTCAAATGCTCTGAGGGGGTCATTCAAAAAGCTCATTTTCCAGAATAGTAAACAGCAAGAAATATGTGCTCTAGGCACATGAAGAAAACAAAGTACCTCAGGGGTAGTTTAATGCAATGGAATATAAACTTATTTGAAGTCAATCGGCATGCACACTGATTTACTGCAATGCATGCCCTGGCCTAGCAATATTACTTGGATTACATTGGTCCCCTGTTGAACTGATGTTGAAGGAATTTGCACAGTATTTAACCCCTTAATCCCCAGGTTGCTAAATAGATGCTAGGAGTCTGTTTTGTCTTTGATTTGCCTGGGTACCAAGCAAGAACCCCAGTGATAATACCAATGTGTAGCTGATCGTGACTTTTTAGAATTGTAAAATTTCACACCAAATATTCCTGAATAGAGATGTGCAACATAATTGCTGAACTGTTATGTTATGGTAGAGTTAAATAACTCCCTGTGCTGAATATGACGCTTCCCATCTCTGACAGTATCCTGTGGCGTATTGGCACATGTGCTTCAAGTTCATTCTGCACATTGCCTGTGCTGAATCCATCATGAAACCATGAATGATGAGAAAGAAATAGAGATGGTAATGTCAATAGTGCAGGGCATGGCATTGCTACGTGCAGTCTTGGTTTGGAACGGATAGGGGAAAGATGCTCTGATTAAGGTTGCAACTTCTTAATCCAAATATCGAAACTCATTGTGAGCTTAAAACTCCTATCTCTGAGCTCACTTCACTTAGCAGGGACTGCATTGAGGGTGATAAGAGAGATCTTATGTAATTTAAGTATTGGTGTACAGTACAAAAGATGAAGCAAAGGAAGAAGAGGAGCTCTATTCCTTTCTTGAGTTTCTCTTATCCAAGACTGAGGAAGCAAAGGCAGCAGCCAAACTAGAAATGGGTGCTTAAGAAAGGCAAGTAATTGACTGTTAGCCTTCAAAAAGAGATCTGATGAGAATTTATTATCTGTAGTATTTCACTTACAGCATATAATAGAATTTAATGTTGGAAGCCAGGTATCATGTATCTAATACTGATAACTATTTAAATTAGTCTCCAGATTAATGTTTATGTAATACCTTTGTTGCGTGGGTGTTTTTCAGACAGATATGAGGTTATCTGACTGGACAAATAAACATGTCCTTGGAAGAAAAATAGACTTTGCTGAATTAGGAAATATACCCAGAAAGATATCTATCGATGTAAAGTGTCTCTCAGGCTGATTTTTTTTATCGCTGAAAGTAAGGACTTTGTTAGGCACGTCTGCAGCTCACAGTCTAGCTGTCATGACATGGATATTCTTTATTAAAGTATTTCAGAAGGCCTAGCAATTCTCTATTGTCTGCAAACAACTTCTGACCATTGACAAAAGAAGATGCCCGAACGCTTACCCTTTAGAGGATAACAGTTGCATGAAATAAATCCTTGGCCTTTGAGTCATCCCAAATACATTTCAACATATCTGATTCTTTCCTCACACTGCCACATACTTAAGTATTTCAGATGTTTTGAAATCGTTTTTCAACAAAAGAGTCAGATCCTCAGCCCCCTTCTCACCACCACCTTGATACACTCATGAATGAAGGTTTTCAGAAGGAAACACTCTTTGTTCACTCCATAATAACACAGATTAATCTGAATTTTCTCACGTTTTGGAAAATATTTTGGATTTGTTTCAGGTTCTGCCCTCAATACCACATATTGACTATTAATTCCTTTTTAGCACTAATGTGTGGGCAAGCTGGTAGTGCGGGGGGCAAAGTGAACTGCCCTCTTTGTAGTGAGGATACTTGGAGGACTTGGAGCCCTCCCCCAAATTTCCCTTTTGTATTTACCAGGAGCAGGAAATTTCCCAGGTTTGCTGGGATTCAACCACAGGCAGGTTCCACTTTGGCATATATGTTTACTACTATTATGTTCATTTTATGCAAGTATCAAATTGGGGGACACTTTAAAATACTGTTGAGAGCTGGGTGTTTTTGAGATTCTAGTATACCAGTCACATTGCATAGCACAAAGATGATGACATTAACACAGATTTTGCTAAAAGGAGCTAAGTCACACACACAAAAAAGATTTTTTGTTTGTTTTTGAGCTAAAAAAGCTGAGAAGGATGCCAGTGAGAAACTGTTATAACTTCCGGGGGAAGCTGATGAAGCTACTGCAGGCCGATGATGCTTTTCTTGTCTACTGTTCTCACAGCATTCACGTGTGAACTTGACAAAGCCAATGTGGAAGGACATTGGCAGAGTCTCACCAGAAGGGCTGTGTTGTTTCATATTTTCTTTCTTCATCTTTTCTTCTGTGCTGAAAATGCAGAATAAGATGAAGGAGCCACAAATCTAAGCTGCGTGCTGAACATGATACAATGTTATACAGAATAACCCTTCTTTTGTGGATTTTATTTTAAGAAAAGAAAAATTATTAGAGATGAAAGCATTTGGGATGGAAGATCAAAGACAGAAGGAACGAATTAAATAAATACAGTGCCTGGAGCTTGTTGACTTCATTCAACATACTGTGGACAAGGAATTTACTAGTGGTTTTGTGAATTGAGCTGGCATCTTTGCTAATTTTCTCTTTTGTTCAAGCAATGAGTAGATATATTATGTCAAACACTTGGGAAAATGCATGGGATTTCTCCAGGCTAAATTTGGTGCACTTAATTATCTTTCTGTCATCAGCTTTCAGTGGTAGATCTGCCTACCCAAGATCTGAATCTTTCTACCTCCTCCTGTTGACTCTAGAGGCTGCTGAGGGGGACTTCAGTCTCCTCTACGAATTTGTTAGTTATTTCTGGACTTGTTTCCTTCACATAGAGAGACTGATGTGTGTATGAGCTGATCCTTCATCATTGTCACTGTCTTAAAGCCAAAAAAGGCCTTTGTACGGCCTTGCTCTCGAATACTGCTGTTCTCACTGTGCTATTTTCAAGAGTATCTGCTTTTGACCCGTTACTGGCAGTCCTGGAAAAGTTTCCAACAACTTTCTTGTTTCTGAAATATCTTAAGTGGCTATTTCTGATTTTTTTTTTTCTTTTGGAGATTAGAAATTTTTTAAGTACTGCTGGAAAGTTCACCTTCAGCTAGCTTGCTTTGGCTGATAACTCCGAGACCACTGGCATCACTTCAGCATCCATAAACAGATGTGCTTTAGACAAGCCTGGTCTGGTGATAACACTGTTTACAATAATGCTCCAGAGAGGAAGAAGGGCAAAAACCACGTCAGATTCAGAACTATATTTGTTGTCTTTTTGGCCCAGGACACATAGCAGGATGCTTTAGGACAGACAGGCTGCTAACTACAAAAGTTCACAGCGTTGGTGCTAAAGTGTACCTACTTAGCTGTCACCAATACAGCCTGAACCCTCTGTGTTTGCAAGTACTGAAGTGAAAATTTAATGGAAACCCTGATTTCAAGGGCTAAGTTTTTTCATTTTGTAGCTTGGGGTATTACCTAAGACTCTTCTGAATTAGGGTAAGATTGAATGAAGCAGATCATCATCTGTCCTACATTGTGTATGGTTTCCAGTGCACAAACGTTTAGGTGGAAAATCTTCTTTTAGACAAACGCAGTTAATCTTGCTTCTGTTTCTTGGCTTCTTCAAATGCTTGAAGAAATGGAAAAGCTATTGCAAAGTGTTATCTAATTTCCCCTGTAAAAGAGAGAAATTGTGAAGCGTAGCTGTCTCTGGGCTCTCAGGACCTTGTCTCTGCACAAGAGGCTCATCAGGACCGCACCGGCCATAAGGAGGACTTGTGTCCTCTTGCTCTTTGGCCTTGGTGATGGTCCCTGTGGGAGTCCAGAGCTACTCTTAATTACCCTACAGCACTAAGCTACTTTAAATTACCGCTGATGAAAAGTGGGCAAGGAGAAAAACAGCTTTGATATCATGCCTGTTTAACCTCTGATTATTTCAGATACCTACAGGATAAGCATGGCACAGCTGAGGGTTTGGATTCTCATTGGTAGTGTTTGTATTCATCCCCTAAGAGGCATCAAAAATACCGTGTTTTGAAGGCTAGCAACAGTGCATATTTCTGAGGGGTTGAAAAGTCAAAGAACATTTTTGTGCTCAAAATTTGAACCAGAACTGAAAACTTAGTGTTGACATAACCTTTTCCATGGAGTGGCCCTTTCTTTAAAATATGTTTCAACGTTTGTTTTAAAAACATATTATAACATTGATATTTCACATTTTTCCACTTTAAAATGATGTCATATTTACAGATTACACTCTAGAATCAGGTAGTGAAAGTAGGTATAAAGTATCTTACTATCATAGAAGCAAAACTGTCTCTTTTGACCTATAATTAATGGCATGTAAAGAATCAGTTATGATTTTGTAATTCTCTGGTTTTGTTTTGCAAGAAAACAATTTCTGAAAAGAGAATTTTCCATCACGTTCTGACTCTTATATGGAATATCTAGTTTTATTTTATGTCTTTTTCTCCCTCTGAAATATTCAGTATATAGAGATTTTTTTACTCCAATGTTTTGGTTTAACCCCAGCCGGCAACTAAGCACCACACAGCCGCTCGCTCGCTCCTCCCACCCAGTGGGATGGGGGAGAGAATAAAAAAAAAACAAAAACAACTCGTGGGTTGAGATAAAGACAGGTTAATAGAACAGGACAGAAAGGAAGAAAATAATGATAACAATAATATTAACAACAATAAAATGACAATAATATTACTAAAAGAATTAGAATATACAAAACAAGTGATGCACAATGCAGTTGCTCACCACTTGCCGACCAATGCCCAGTTAGTTCCCGAGCAGCGATCTGCCCCTCCTGGCCAGCTCCCCCCAGTTTATATACTGGGCATGATGTCATATGGTATGGAATACCCCTTTGGCCAGTTTGGGTCAGCTGTCCTGGCTGTGTCCCCTCCCAACTTCTTGTGCCCCTCCAGCCTTCTCGCTGCCTGGGCATGAGAAGCTGAAAAATCCTTGACTTAGTCTAAACACTACTTAGCAACAACTAAAAACATCAGTGTGTTATCAACATTATTCTCACACTAAATCCAAAACATAACGCTATACCAGCTACTAGGAAGAAAATGAACTCTAGCCCAGCCGAAACCAGGACACTCCAAACAACCAAAGATGTATGCTGCTTTTTCAGGGCTCTTATTTCAGCTGTTCATTGTGTGCATTGATTCTCATGATGACGAAGTAGCAGTAAGTCTTACGTTGATTTTTCTGTATGTACAATGTTTTGGGGAAGAGTCTTACCAGTAATCTTGTCCATGGGAATACTTGTAAGGAAATAAAAATAGGGGAAAATCACATGATCACTGTGAATTCTATCCGTAGTAATCACACAATCATATGCAATTTTGTACCTTATGAAGTTCCTTTCCCATAGGTATTTATTTCATTTCACAGAGTAGAGGAAGATTTGGCATTAACAGATGTAAAAGTTCTTGGCTATGCAATTAGAATAAAATCCTTTTTCCTTGAAATTATGCCAATTTACAATACTGTGAACAGAGGAACAAAAAAAATGAACAGAATGCTATAAAAAAACCTGAGAAGGTCTGAGAGGGAAATAAACTAATGAAACACGTAATTAACTGTACCTGGACAGAAAATAAATATTCATTTTTTATATTGGAGACAGATATCATCCCATTACTCTTCAGTTACTATATCTTCCTTCCTCGGGAAAAACTTTGCTTGACTAAATCCTTCCAGCTTTGTTCTGTTATATGATATTTTCAGAGGGAGTAATATTTAATTGAGATATAAGTAATTCAGGGCACATCAGTAGAAATGTTAAGATTGGACATCATTGTGAGAGTAAGACATATGCTCTGACTTTTAAATGCAATTAGAGTGGGATCCAGAAAGAGAAGGTATCATGGGGAAGAATGGCCATGGGATTTGTAACCAAATGTATTTGGGAAGCGTGCAGGAAGTGTTGCATAAAATCTGATTATAAAAGATAGCAGAGGGAAAGGATTCAGAAGGGAAATGGGAAGAGCTCAGGGCTAAATTTATATATGCCCAAGTGTAAGAGTGGCCATCTGGCAACTCATCCCTAACCTGCACTCTCGGGAGAAAGGAAGTAATGCTTTAGATGCAGAAAAGATGAGCAAAAATAATCAAACACTTAAAAAATAGAAATAGGATAAAGAAAATTAGAAAGGGTCCAGAAAGCTTTGGTAAAGTTTGGGAAGAAGCAATGAAACCAGAGGAGAACAGAAAGATTATTGTAAAGGGTAAGGGTTGATAAGGTGTTTGTAAGCATGTAGCCTTTCACAGACTGCTGTTCAGAAATCTTTAACAAAGCTGCAGGGCCATCTCTCCAGCTGCTGTTTTATGAAAAGAAAAAGAAGGGAAAGGTGTTGTACAGTGTCGTTTCCAGACTCTGATATCATCCTGAACCGCAGAATCACCAGGAATTCAGAGTGTAAAGAATTGGTGCCAGTACAGAAGAAAGCTCTCTTCCTCATGTCTGTGGTAGTCACATGTGTGTATCTGTGTGGCTTTGAACGTGAGCTCGAAGTGGTGTAGGGAATGAGTATGGGTTTGAGCAGGTGCTTAAAGTTAAGGATCCGTTCAGTTGTGTTGAATGAGAGTCTAAGCAACCATGGAGAAAATGAATCTTTTTTTTTTTTTTTTTTTGTAAAGTAATCTCTGAGGTTTGCAGAGGTTCAGCATCGTACTGGGGGGTGGGAAACAGCAGCAAAACCTCAAATATGTGCGCATGCACTTCTATAAGCAGAAAAGAATATACAGCCGGTAATGTCTCAGAGGATAAAGGACAGTCACTGCTGTTAAAATGAGCATCAAAAACTATAGGTACAATGCTCTCTGCAGCCATATCTACCTAGCTATGTATAGAAATATCACTGTCTATGATATGACCTTGACAAAACCTAGTCATAACTTTTAGAAGGAAATGAGTCTGTAATATAAGGAAGGGCACAGGTTATGTTTGTTAGAAGAAGGGAATGGAATTTCTATCATTCTAGTTTAAATTTCCCTAGCTTTTTAATTTGTAAATAAATATTTTTTTTCTGTATTTATAACTTTATAATGGGAATGAGGTTCTATAAGAAATTAAACACATTTCTTTGTATTCCAGAGCTTCTTCTGAATTAAATGTTAACTGTCCGATTTATTAACAGAAGACTTCTTCTTTGACATGTAGGGATCATTTACTTTTAATGGGAAAAAATTGCACCAGATCTGATTATCATATAAATTGTTCTTGAAATAAAATGGGTTAAAAGAAATAGGCACTTGTCAGACCAATCCTATTGCTGGTAGTGTCTTAAATCAACCCAGCACTTTTGTTCCCCTGCTGCTTCTCTTACCTGAGGGATATCACTTACTTATGACCAAATTTATCTATTGGGGATAGATTGCCGCTAGTCTTAGTAAAGTTATCCTGAAGTAGTTAGGTCAGTAAAAGAAGTAGTTAAAAGAGAAAAAAATGTCACTGAAGTGAATAAAACCATCTTAGAGATAATGGTTCACAGCTAGACAGAGAGTGAGTAATCAAAATGTATTCTGCTTATTATGTTTTCTAATATGAGGACACTTTGGCATTTATTTCACTTTTTTCATATGGAAGGATATTAGATGAGATTGTACAGCCAACAGGGTTACTATTCATAGATACCCTTGTAAGCTGCCAGTCATCACAACCGATAGCTCTGGAGAATGGAAAATTCATGAGATGGTAAAAGTAATATAAAGATGTAAAGCAATATTTTGCGTTTCATCCCTGGGTCAAAGCTGGTTCAGGTGGGTTTCATTCCAGAAATAATTAGAAATACATGCTATATGTGTTGTAATTATCTTCTAGAATTTTTAAAGATTACGCAAGGTAGGGCTACGTGCTAATATCTAGTTATAAGTAGTAGGATGTTGGTACAGCTAGTTCTACGTGGGCTTGGTAGGACATGATATATGCTTTTGGTTGCCCATCTTTCACAAGTTATAAGTGCTGGCCGGTTTCAGCCCTTCCTCCTTCCCCACCTTTCTTGCCTTGGCTTCTTCAAAAGCACAGCAGAACTCTGCTTCTTTTCTCCTGATCCTTTGGTTGTCATTTCAGGTCTGGGGAACAGGAGCAGGGAGCAGCGCAAAAAGGGAAAAAAAATGGAACCCTACCAAGCTTGCTTGTACTGTTAATGCTTTTGCTTTATTGTTTATATTTTAGCTGAGATGGTTAGTTTGAGAAGTTGGTGCTTAACACAAACGTGTGTTTGAAGGAAGGATCAAGGCAAGGTTATCAGTGACTAAATCAAACAGTAGTCTCTGGACAAAACGGTTTCGTAATGAAAAAATGTTTATCAATAGAAGCCAAAATTCTTCTGATAAATCATTGCTCAGCTTACACTTGTGTTCTGGTTTGTTCTGGTTGTGACAGCAGTAAAGGGATTGAACAGTGGAAATGATTAAGAGACAGCAGAGAGGACTCTGCTGAGTAACTGGAGAATTAACTACTCTGAAAATGAATCAGAAGCTTAGTACCATGATTTCTGAGTCTTTTTGTTCCATTTCATTTAAGTTTTTCCCCAAAAAATTCTTTCTTCAGTCTTTTTTGGTGGCATATGGATAACTGTCTGAAACATCAGACCTGAGCAAACAAAAGTAGAACTTTACATTCATTTTAAGGCCTTCTCATGCAATTCTCTTTCTGCAATATGTCTGGGAATAAAATAATATTTGAGGATAAAGAACACTGAGCTCAATAAGAACTCAAAAGCTTTCAAAACTACAAACCTTGAGAGGAATTTAAAGTCTCCATATTTCATTCATTCAATGTCATGACATAACTACGCAATTCCACAACTTCTAAAACTGCTTAATTGTTTCCACAGTTTTGTTCCTGCAGAGAAATATGTGCTTGCTTGGTTTTGGTAGGATGCAATATTTACTGTGTGTTTTGTTTAGTTTTAAAGATACAGGTGAGATGAAGTAAATAACAACTCAATTATTTCATACAAGAGTTGTTCTTGCCCCCAATGAGGTAAGGGCATTTTTGGTACAGCATACAGCAATGCAAATAGTTGATGATGTGAAGGAAAAAACCCAAGTTTTCTGTAATTCTTTAGTCAGTAAGTCTTTATTCAGAAGAGTTTTGCGTAATATTAGAAATAGATTTCTCAGCACACTCTTTTCATGTGAAACTGTTGCAATAGCAAAATGCAAAGCTAATCAAGATGAAAGGCAACTTGTAGAAGTTCAGAACCTTGTGATAAATGCCTTTTAAGAGAGCCAGGTGTAAGATTTCTTGGTTCTGTAACTGTGGGTTTCCTCTAATTCTGAGATGTGCCTTACCAGAAACCTATAACAGTAGTCTGAATATTTTTAATGTGCATTAATAATAACAGACTATAGACTTCCTCTTTTTCCCTCCTGCTTTTGCACTTCACATGTGTTAATCTGTCATAATTAATTGCAATTGGGAGTGCTGTCAGTATTTTATCAGCTGCAGATTTATGGAGTGGTTAAGCTGTTGATTATTGAGATTATTAAGAAGGTCCTCCTGATAACTCTGAGTGCTAGACATTGCTGGGGCTTGAGTATTTTTTTTTAGAAAAAAAGATGCGCATGAAAATAGAAGTGGTGAATATTTTCCAGTGGAGTTAGAACTAAGAAGCATCAGGAGACGTAATTGCAGCTGTACAGACACATGGAGCAGTAACGTAGTACATTGATTCCATACCTGATTCTTTTTCAGGATATATAAGGGAGAAAGATTACCTATGTTTAGTCAAATCAATCACATATTCAACCCTAAAATGAATATTTTTCAGATAACCTGGCAATACTGTCTATGAATAAAATAAATGAAAGAATGTTGGGTTTGTCTAATCTCCACTTCCCATCTACCCAATTAAAAAAAAAAAAGTGAATAAATTGACCTTTGCAAGTGTTCCCAAGCCTTAGAAAGGAAACATAATACGTTTAATGCAAGAGCCTGTAAACAGATTTGATTCTTAATTAGTTTGTTATGGTGACAGACAAGTATTGAAAGGCAGAAAATAAAACCCTGAAGGGGGAAGGGCCAGACAAATACCAAGATACTTGGAGGGCTATTTTTTTGCTTAGAGAAAAAGTTGTCAAAAAGCAAAAGAGAGGGGTTGCTCTTACTCCCAAGCTGTGTTAGCTACCTAAAGCAGAGGTTGGTGTCTGTGCAGCAATATATCATTTCAAGTTATTTCAACTGCATAAGTGAGTATATAGCTGTAGACTCTCTCTTTTTTTTTTTTTTTCTTTTTTTCTTTTCTTTTCACAGGATGTCTTTCCCCACAGAATGCTGTTCTCCCCTGAGCCTGGTAATATCCACATTCTTCTCATATGTTCACCCCTCTGGGCCCTCCTGACTTTCTCAGTGAACTCCAATAAGCCATGAATGGGGGCAAGAATAAAGCAGTCAGTGCATTTTAGAGGGCTGGAGGTATCAGCACAGGACACAGTGTCAAAACAGAGTGCAGTGAATCCTGCAGGTATGGGTGCCTCCCACAACAGTTAGAGGTTAATACACTCTCCTCCTTATTCAAGCCATAAAACCTCTCAGTAGGAAAAGGCTCACCCTCCTCACAATTGTGAGTACAGCTCAGGCTGGTGAAGGTAACTTAGCCGCCTGGGGATGTGGGATGAAAGCCCTGCACCAGCTGTCTTTAAGGGTGTCTGAAAGGCATGGTCTGGGATGCTGTTACAGTGCTGCTACAGAAGCCACACCAAGCTCTCAGTGGTCCCTGCTAAAATGGTCAGTGCCTGTGCCCATCATTTCCCTCAGGTGTTTCCATCAAATAACGTCTTCAGCCAGGCTGATTACACACATTTGAGACTGAAAGTTGGTGAAAAATCTCCTCTCAATCAGTGCCCTCGCTTCACCCAGTGCTGTGAGGGGGTGGGAGAGGGAGAACTTGGGGGCAAATCAACATCCTGCCGTCCTCTTGCGTGTGCTGCTCAGAGAGCCCTGCACTGCCTCCCACCGTCACCTCTCCACGCAGAGGGTTTCCTCCAGGCTTAAACTCCCAGAGACACGCCAGGTGAGGCGGACTGGTGTTATTTGGTAATTGCAATGGGGTGCATGATGAGGTGGGGATCCCTGCATCCAGGTAAGGAGGAGCGAGTGGGCAGGGGAGTTGCATAGATGGGGAAGGACAGGGAAGGTCATGGGTTTGGAGAGCCCTGTGTGGCTGGAGCTGTGTGGGAGGCAGTGGGAGCATCCTGGGGGGGCCCTGGGAAGAACACCTGCTCTTACCGCTCGGGATAGAGTGCAGAAGGGTGCATCAGCGCTCCCGGGTGCAGTTTGAAGTTGTGGTTCTGGCGGCTCTCCTCTGCCAAGCAAGAAAACTGATTGATTGCATTGACTGACTGTTTTGCGTGTTGGTTTCATTTCCCCCCCTCCGCTCCCGCCACACACACATGCACACCCCTCCTCTGCCACCCCCTAAGAGACAAGGTCTTCTAGGGAAGGCAGAAAACGATCTAAACCTGGGCACGGCAGACGGGGAGAAGCGGCACTAACCACTCCCAGGGGAGGGGCGGCACAGCCGGATGAGGCAGACGTGCGGCGTGTGAGGAGGAGAGCCCCCGACGGAGCCCCCCGCCCCGCTGGGCAGCCTGCAGGCAGCCCTGCCCTCTCCAGGAAGGCTCTCTCGCCACGCCTGCTCTGGGGCAGCCCTTGGGAGGGCGCAGGAACACTCGCCCAGCTCGGGCCGAGAAGGGGGCGCGCCGAAAAAAAACCCCATCAAATCCACACCTACAGGAGGACAACGGCGCGGGAAGAGGGGGAGGGAAGACGGGGAGGACAACGCAACTTCACACGCCAACCTGACAGCAGGCTCTTCCTCCAGGAAGCGAATCCCCGGCGCTCCCGGGGAGCTCTGCCCCAGCGGCGCCGGGGGGATGAGGATGAGGCGCCGCCTCGACCGCGCCGGCGGCGGCTGCAGCACCGCGGACAGCGCCCGCCCCGTCCGGCCGCGCTGAGCGGCGTTTCAGCACCGGGGACAGCGGCACTTCAGCACAGCGGACAGCGCCATGGGCGGCCGCGCCCGCGCAGCGCCGCGCCCCGCGCCTCTAGAGTGAAGCGGACCCGGCCCCGACGCGCACATGTAAGCTGCTGCCCCTGCGGGGAGCGGCGGGGCTCTGCCTCCTCCGGAGCCGGCTCTCCTTTCAGCTCCTCTGAGGAGGAGTGCCCTGGCTCTAATGTCGGTCCCCAGTTACGTACGGGGAAGTTTTGTCGGGGTTAGAGGTGTCTCGGTGCGACTCGGTCTCCTACAAGCCCTGAGTATGGGCTGGTGTGAGTGAGGTGGGCGGCTGCGTGTGAAATTGGTTTGGCTTTCTAGTCTTGGAATTTGTGCAAACATGCTTGGTCTCAGTGTACCTCGAAGGGCTTGTTGTTTGTTACCGGCCACATGGTTTGGAGCCACGTTGTTGTCTTCTTTTGTAGCTGGGTGAATTTTTTAAGGGTTTGTTTTTCCTGGAAACAGTGTGGCCAAGGCGAAATGAGGAAAAATGGGAGGTGTAAATACAGGACACTGTATCGTGCCTGTTGCAGCTTGCTGGGTCTAACGGTTGTCGGGAGTCCTTCTCTCCCCGTTTTTTCTTGTCTTGAAATAACTATGAAGTGAGCCATGAAACGGGTGCAGCAGTAGGGAAAAATGAAATACAGCCAGAACCGAGATTACCAGTTCTTTTCAGAGCTTTTTCTTTCTCTTTTTAATAGAACTGTTTGTTGAAAATCAGCATTACACTGCCCCCTGCTTGCACAATTAGAAATATTTTTTGTTGCTCTCGTCAGTAGTAAAAATTTATGAATGAACAGGTATTCCTCTGTTGTGTTCTCGGTATGATCTGAGCCTGAGTTTTGAAGTGCTTCAGCAATGAGGATGAATTATTCCTAGTTCCCAAAGCCAGATTAAAAAAAAAAAGTAAGACTCATTCTTGTCACGGCAGTTCATTTGGTGGCCAAACATGTTAATGAATGGACAATGGGAGAGAATGTAAAAGTAGTCTTGACTTTGGTATATCTATCTCACATGTGTTCTATGATACCTTTGTAATAATCAGTCATCTTCACAACCATATATTAAGGGGAAGCAAGGAAGGAAAAAACCCCAGTACATACATTATAACACAAGAAGAAGCCGAATACAAGAACCAAGGTGAATATTTTACAGTCTCTCCTGCTGTAAAAGTCTTGTATTAGTGCATGACATTGCTTTGGAATGGGAAAGAAAATGCTGATGCTTAGTTTATAAGAAGGGGGAGGGTGAGACAACTGAGAAGCAGTGGATGGGTTTTTCTGAAAGATTGCTGGAAGAAAGCCAAATTCCATTTCCTTTTTTCACATCACAAGGCAGAGCTGCCTCCTTTCTAACAGAGATCAGGGAGGACATGAAAAATTAGATGCTGGTAAAGATTTGGTGGTCTGTCCTCAGTGTTTCTAGGTTATTGGCCTCAGACCTTACACTTCATGACAAGAAGACGATGGGAGTGTTAGTGTGTATCATTCATCAGCATCCTTTAATGACATGAGAGGCCTGGTTTTTCTTCCTGAATGTATCTTGTGCTGTCATTTCTTAAAGGGATTTGAAAAGGTGTGGTTTTGCTGACTGCACCTGGACTTCCACAAGGAGAGAGGCCTCTTTTCGAAGTTTGACCTTGAAATAGAATTTCCTTTTATCTATATGAGCAGCGGGAATGGTGGGGAGGGGATATTACTTCCTGCAACTGCTTAGTAGGTCTACTCTGCAAGTGAAGGAATATATGCCTAAATAGAGCTAAAAAAATCTATTAATTGTCCCTAGATATGTATGCAACTTTTCAGGTAGGGGACTGACCGTGTTGCTAACAGTATTGAATTAGTGTTTTGGACATCCCAAGATTAAATAAGATGGCACTTAAGCATTTCAAAGCATAGAAAACTTTGGAATAAGCTGCTGTTAATCAAAAGCAACCACCCCAAATGATGCTGTGTCTGTATACATAGTAAGTCAGCGATATGTGAAAAAGGATACTTAAAACTTCTGTCTTAAAGGAGAACATCTTGACTTAAGGTAAGATTTAGAAGGCTATTTAAGATATTGGAGAAAAACAGGGTATCAGAGAGCTCTAGTAATACATGCCTATGCAGCATTTGGAACGCCAGAGTAGCCTATTGCATCCAGGATAATAAATGTGTGCAGTTGTGTTCAGTCTGTGCTCCTGACCTGAAGTCTGGAGTCTGCTTCAAAATATGTTGCAATTTTTTTAACTAAAAGTTGCAACATCCTTCTATTTTTGCTCTGAACAATCTGACTTACTCTTTTAAATGGATTCATTTCTATATCAATTTGTGTCTGCTTGTAGAGCAGAATTTCCTTAAGTTTTGTTCACATCTATAGCATGTCTTAGATGCTCAGGGTTTCTGTGTGGAAGCAAGGGTTAATAGAGGAAAATGGTCCGTTTGATGTATAAACGAGTTGTGTCAATTCTAAAGAGGCCTCAGGAAGTCTGCAGCCTTTATATGCCCTGATTCTTTTCAGAAATATTGATGTAAGTAGAAAGAAAAATAATAAGTAACGTGTCAATCTGACAGTTTCTGAGGTTCTGCAGGAACCAAGGGTAATGCTTTCAAAATGGCTTTCAGAAACTTACATTTCCTTTTCAACGAGACAGAGTCAACGTCTCATCAAAGCCTACTCTGATGGTTGCTTTACCCAACGTGGGGTATACTAATGGTTACATATCCTCAGTTTCTTCTGTAGTCTCTGGACAAAGGGGGCCATTGAAAGGGCACAGGGAGACTCCTGCCAACCTCTCTCCACTGAGTGAAAGCAAACCTAAAGTGTAGTCAGAGACCATAAGTTCCTAAAGCTGCCTTTGTAAATGCCCTGTTCAGTTTTTAGGCTTTAAGACAAGTAAAGGTTGACATCACCTGAGAATTCCGGAATTGCTGCAGTATGTAATACCCATTGATTTCAATACCTATTCAGACTTCAGATGTTTTAAAAACTCGGGCAGATACTATTTAGCCTGTCCTACATGCTTTTAAAGTTCTGGTTCAAAGCCATAAGTAAAACCTCCAATTTAGCCTCTTAAGGCATTTAGGCCTTTCAACATTTCCTCCAAGCCTTAGCTCTAGGTAGCAGCCTTGCCCCTCCATAGGTCCTTGTGTGGGACCAGAGAGGCAGCAGAAGGTCCCGCGTGGCATAGTCTGGAGCACTGTGGAAAGGAGGATCAAGGAGAAAGGACATCTGCTGGGGTAAGCTCAATATGAAGCAGCCCAGCTTCCTTCCTATGTCTGCCTTGTCCTACATGTCTGGGACCAGTTAAAAGAGTGTGGCTGTAAAAAAGGAGAGTTTCAGCTTCAACAGTGTTTTCAGTGACACCACATTAAGAACAAATCTCATGTTATGCCATGTTCCCTTTTCAGATGTTGAGTGTCTCAGCGCCCAGTACCATCAGTGCAAGTTGCAAGGACCTACTCTTAGCTGCTTTAATTAGAAATTGAGATGTTCCCAGAGGAAGATTTGTTAAGAGCTAAATCACCTTTCAGAAATTGCTGTTCTTCTCCACTCACTGCAGGAGTCCAGACATCTTATGGCTCCCTCAGCTGTGTAAAGCTGGATGCGCTTTCCTGCAAGCAGTACTTAGGCCCCGAGATTTTTGATTTTCTTTTCCCAGATCATTTTCTCTCCCACAACACTGCATACATTGGCATCCTTTCCTAGAAGAACACAATATTTAATTGCAGCGCCTGATGAGTTTGATCACTAGCTGTCTCAATAAAATATGCAAATACAGAGTCATTTCAATGCAAAGCACCTTTACACAAAAATGGTAAGAGAAATGCAATCAAGTTACAATTACTTTTTTTTAAGAGGGCACATTACACATGCTCAGTAAATATGATTAGTTCTAAACCTGCCTGCACATAACTGAAAAGCAGAAGAGAAAAAGGTACCGAGTACAGTCATGACATTACAGTAGGGTTCAGTTTCCAAGATCTTCAGCTGCTGCATATATTACCCTTTGCACTACCACTTCACTATCACGATTCAGTGCTCAGGTCAATCATAATTATAACTTTCTTTTCAGAACAGGAGTTGCTAGCTGAGCATTTCTCGTGAAATTATTCAAAGTTAAAAGTATAATTTTTTATTCATCTCTTCTTCTCTATAAAGATGATGAAGTGCGATAGCTGAGATATTGATCTTCTCTGCTCATGAGCAAGACTGGGGGTCATAATTCATCTGAGGTGAAGCCCTCTGAATTATGGTGCTCTTGCCCTTACCTGCAGGCAGTGGAGATCAACTCTGTGCTGTAGGGACATCCCTGCAGAACATTTATTGCAAGATAAATGTTGTAGAGTAATTATCTTTTTGGAAAGCAGGTATGCTTTTCTGTTTCCTCTTTTTCTGATGCAATTTCTGTTGTTAGAAACAGTGTATGAAAACAGTGTTCTCTCGGAACTGAAGAAAGTGAGATGAAGGTCAGGGTTTTGGCATGTTATTACATATACAACAAACTATCAGGGTTCTCCTTTAGAGGTAATAGCATACCAGGAGAGAAAAGGTTTTCTAAGAAAAAAAGAACAAAGTATCAAGAATTGTACTTGGGCATCAGGCAAAACACCTAATAGATTCCTCACTGCTGGAAATGATCCGTATTTCTGAGTTGCTTCCAGTACTGACCGTTAAATATAACTACAAACATAAGGTTGCCAAATATCTTACCATACCTGGTTTTTGAACGTCAGAAAAGCCCAGTGGAATTCCTCCAGCTTGAAGCAGCTATTGCAATTAACTGCCCTAAAATATTTAGGCATGTGCAATCCTGCCACACTCACAGGTCATCACTGAGCAGCTAGAGGAGCTGGACTGGTTTCCACTTGATCCCAGCAACAGTTGCGTAAGCCATCACCAGCTCATCCTTTCGAGTTGCTTAACGTTTTAAGAGGTTTAATATAACATCCAGGAAATCCCAAGACTGCAGATGTGTAAAGTGCTTTCTGGTACTGTAAGTCCCCATTTAACAAAGTCACAGTTCAGAAGTGTGTATTTGTATGTATAGTCCTTACTTGAACTCAGTAAGACTTCTGTGCAGGTTTAAAACTTAAATGCTGTCCTGAATAGCTAAGGACATGAGCTCCAGTTTAGATAAGCACTTTTGCATATGGTTAATACTTCATTTTAAGCACATGTTAGTCCTCTTGGCCTCACTGGGACTGCTTCTGAGACGAAAGCTAATTGCTGGGGACATTGTGTGTGTGCGTGCACATGCATACCTGTTTGCGAAATTTGGACTCCACTGCAATCAATGGAACTTGTACTGTTGACTTCAAAGGGGCCCCAATTTTACCCCAGGCATTTTGCTGCTTTAGAGACCTCTGTCTCCCTCTCAGTGTTAGATATGTTAATGGTATATTTCCTTAGCTGTTATTGTTTTCTCTTACAGAAAACTTCATGCAATCTTGGGAATTAATTTACTTAACCATATCTCCTTCGTTATTATTAAGTCCCTCATCTCTGTGTACTTCTTCAACTTTCAACCACACTAGAAGGGATTAGTTTTAAGATTCGTATAGCACTTTATCTCTCAGTGGAGCATGGGATGATAAGTTCAGTTTCTTCCAGCTTTTATTAAGTTGTTATACTGACGCATCAAAGCTTAGGGGGAGAGGTTCTTAATTATGAAGCTCTCTTTCAACTGTGTATGGTCACAAAATTGCTTTCTTAAGATTTGTTTAAATTTTAATGTAGCTGCTAAAAATTTGCAGTAAAATTTATTTGAAACTCTTCAGTACTAGATTTCTGTTCTAGATCAGTAAAAAAGTGATGAATTAAAAAGATAGATGCATATGTATATGTTAATTCCATAAGAACAGTTACCTTGGGAATTTCTGTGTCCTGGCACTTCAGGCATTTTGTGTTTCTGATACCCTTTGTTTTCCTGGGTTTTTGCTTGATTCCATTACTCTTTTCTTAGGTATTATTGAAGGCAATATCTCTACTCCACTTTGTCTCCTGGCACCTTTCCCTCTCATCATTCACGACAGCACTTTCAAACTCCAGTAGTATTTTTTCAGAGCAACACATGAACTTTTCATTGAGTGAAGGTCAAAACTGACTTGGAGAACAGATGGAGCATGGAAGGATGAACCTTTGCCACCCACTGAGCATTAACACCTGCTTATTTGTTACATCTGCCCGCTGCAGCTTAGAGACTCCTGAAAATTTTACCCAAGTGATTTAGGACTTGCTATTGGACTGAGTGCAAATGCTTTTTGTGAAAGAGGTGTTGTTTTTACCTTTTTACTCAGGCTGCACATTCTGTGGGCTTAGGGTCTAAAAAAGGGACTATGACTTTGTTGAGATGCTACTGCAATAAATCAAAAAAGAAGAGCAACATCAAGATGGCACTGAATGCAAAGTGTGAATGTTTTGAAAACACAGACCAATTTAGGATTTCAGTTAATTTCATACAATGGTGTGTTTACTCCCCCTTGAGCCCGGTTGCACATAGCATAGTTTTCTTTGGGGGTTCCAGAGAGGGTAGAATAAGAATAGTTTGCCTCCATCCCACCAACTCCAAGTGAAGGTGTTTCAGCCACATAATCAGTGTGGAAACTAATGACCCTTTCTGATCTGCCCTCTGTTTGTGGTCAGATACCCCTGTTCTTGTCTTTCTGCAGTAGCTCTCTGAAAGATGCTTACTGGGGAGCCATGCGACACGAAATCAGGAGTTATTCCTGTGTTTTTCAAGACTGGCCCCTGGATTTGGGTAGTTGTCTTTAGAGTAGCTGCCAACTGTATTTCAGTGAGAAAATTAGACAGTTGCTCATTAAACTGCTCTAGATTAGGAAACAGGAAAATGGTGTTATGTAGCATGAAAAAAAGCAGTGAATGAATAGGTGGTTTGCTGCTACCAGCTGAATCTTAGCAGAATATGCAACATATTTATCCTTGTTACTGTTATCCTTGTTAAAATTAGAAGCATGCTTTTTAACTTTATGGAACATACGTAGCTTATTGGCCTGATCCAAGGTCTATTGACGTGGGGACTCCTGCTAACTTTCTTTAGGGCTCATGCCCTCGAGGATAAAACTCAAGAAGAGTAATTGGGAGAAATATTATGTTGTGGATATCATTCCTAAATACTGTGTAATGAAGTTTTAAATAATAAAAATGGAAAACAATGTGTTCATACATTTCTTTTTGGCTATTTCTCAAGTTAAGAATGTGCTGTGTATCCTTGTTGAAATTCGGAAGAGTGTACAAGTCAGAAGAGAACTTGTCTGTTGTTCAGAAAACTAATCTTCTTTATTCCACATGTATCCTAAATGATTTTAAACATCTGGCCCAGATCATAAAAAGCTAGTAAGATCTGATCATAATGTGACATTTCTAACCTTATTTCATGTTACGTGAGATTATGACTCTCCGAGAATATAACCAACCTTCCTTTCTGGTTTTCTGCAGGTTGAGAAACAGCAATTACAAAAACATGCATCGAAGGCACACAACCCTTCGGGAGAAGGGCCGGAGGCAGGCCATCCGGGGCCCAGCCTACATGTTCAATGAGAAAGGCACCAGCCTGACTGCAGAAGAGGAACGCTTTCTCGATTCTGCAGAATATGGCAACATTCCTGTTGTGCGAAAAATGCTGGAGGAATCCAAAACCTTGAACTTTAATTGCGTTGATTATATGGGACAAAATGCCCTTCAGTTAGCTGTAGGGAATGAGCATCTGGAAGTGACAGAGCTCCTCCTCAAAAAGGAGAATCTCGCTCGAGTTGGAGATGCACTTTTGTTAGCCATCAGTAAAGGATATGTGCGCATTGTAGAAGCAATATTGAACCATCCAGCCTTTGCACAAGGACAGCGTCTCACACTCAGCCCCCTTGAGCAGGAACTGAGAGATGATGATTTTTATGCTTACGATGAAGATGGAACTCGGTTCTCCCACGACATTACCCCTATCATACTTGCTGCCCACTGCCAGGAGTATGAAATTGTTCACATCTTACTTCTAAAAGGCGCGCGGATTGAAAGGCCACATGACTATTTTTGCAAGTGCAATGAGTGTATTGAGAAGCAGAGGAAAGATTCCTTTAGTCACTCTCGATCGAGAATGAATGCCTACAAAGGATTAGCGAGTGCTGCTTATTTGTCTCTTTCCAGTGAAGACCCTGTCCTTACCGCTTTAGAGCTAAGCAATGAATTGGCCAGACTAGCCAACATTGAAACTGAATTTAAGGTAATTTACCACTGTGCCTTTTTCCTTGGGCTGAATGTATTCAGGGTACTGTATGTTTTACGGGTTTGATAAAGTCTTGGTTTGCCGTGTGAGGCGGGGGGGGGGGGGACCAGAAGCTACAGAAACTGCCAGATGTGTTAACTACACATTGATTCAGAGCACTGTGCATTCTCCAGTTAATAAATATTTGTAACTGAATATTGCATATTATAGCAGAGACATTCTTACTCGGAGTTTTTATGTTGCACACTGTGATTGCTTAGAATCTCTAGTTTGCAGTAGGAATAAAAATTAGATTATTACAAAAATGGAGACTCCTTTTTTGTAAGAAAGGTAAGTCTTTTTAATTGAGCAATCTATTTTAGAGGCAGAGCTCTAGAGGTTGGTTTAATGGCTTAAGAATCCAGTACATCTAGTTCTGTTACAATGATAAAAGGTATAAATTAAGCAATTTTGGTTCTCTGTAAAATAATTGAAATTGCATTGCTTCTTAATGGTTTGGTACTGCATCTGTATATGATGAATTTCATGAAAAAGGAGGAGAGAAAAGATCAAGAGATTGTTATAAGTTTATCATCATGCCAAACATAACAGTGGAACTTGCAGAACTCTCTTACAAGTTATTCAAGATTTCCATTATCATAATGAGTTTGTAAACGTCCAGTGTCATTTGCATTATTTCTCTAAGTCATTTACATGACATAAATAGCATTGTCTCCCTTTCTAAAATAAATTAGTTATGAAAAAACTAATTTTCAGTGGCTCAGTCATCAACATAAGACTGTTTTCTGAGTTATGACTGTTGTGCAGCTACAATCACGATCAGTGACACTGGGGTAATAAAATCTACGTTGTGAGTAAACTGGGGTAGGATGCCTGCCAGGAATCCATTATTTTTAATTTAGAAAACTATTCAAGTGGTAAAGCATCCATTTCAGGATTTGTAGCTATATGCGCTCCAATTTAAAAGTGAGAAGAAAGAACGTTCTCAGGCTGCTGCCTTTGAAACAGTGTAGTAAGTCTCTAACAGGAAAAAATACCCAAACCACTGAGCTCTTTTGGCAATAAAATTAGGGCAAAAATCTTGCAAACTCTTTCTACCCGTGTGAATCAGAATTGCAAGGACACAATTTAAAAGGGAGTTTTTACTTGAATGGCATTCAGACCTAGTAAAGCAACCTCGTTGGGTTCAGTGAATCTGGCTGCTTGAGTGAGGGTTACTTTAGTGTGAAAGCTCTGTGGGCTCACACCCAGAGTTAACAACATTAATATCTCATTAATGTCTCAGCTTCTTTTCAGTAGAAGAATATATATTGTGTGGCGCATGAGCAGCCTCAGTATTGCATGCCTGTCAGTTCTGATAAGTGTCTTGCTGCAGAAAAGTAAATCTATTTCTACCAGAATCCCTCCTTTTTTTCATAGAGCTGCCAACGTGGTCTAGACTGGCACTGGCAGGTAAAAGAATCCTCCAGGAACAAACAAGCAGTCAAATGTTAAATAGTCTCATGGTGGTTGTATCTCCCCAGCATTGGCAAATGGATGCGAGTAAATCAATACCAGAAAAACCATTAGAAACCCTTTGCCAAATTACTGTATTCCCAGGAAGGCTTTCCAATTTCATTGTCTTGTTGGAAGGTTCTGTGCAACACACATCTACGTATGTTAGTGAAGTACCTCAGAAGTACCCACACCACTAGTTTACTTCACAGTTGTCACATTCCTTTAGTATATTAATGCTTCCAGAAATAAGAAACTTATCAAGATTACAATGTATTCTTACTATAGAAAAAAATCAGATGTATGTATTTATGCAAAAATATTTATTCTTATTAACATAATCAGTGTGATGTGGAATAGGGTATTAATAAAACAGGGTTTTTTTCACAGAAAATGACATTTTGAGAATTCATTTCTAGAAAAAAATGCGATTGCTGAAAATGTACTTAAGAAGCCCACAAATAATGAAAATTTATGAAATCAGACAAGATCCAGAGGACTTTTTTTTGTGCCTAAAATACCTTCCTAGAATTTTTAATTTTTATTGCTAAAGTTCTGTAATTACAATTGGTGCTCAACAGATTTTTAAAATTATCACTTGGGATTATTTCAGAAGTTATTTATATGCAATCTTAGCGATACAGTTTTCAGGAGGTACAAAAAGTCCTTGAAATGGAAGGACACGAGTAAGATTTTAATAATATAGGTGGACAAATAGTAATTAAGTAATCTGAAGAAACTCCTAGCATGAGATAATTAAAATATAAATGCAGTGCCTCTCACCTGCTGCTTGCTGCCCTAAATCTCTTATGCAATAGCACCACTCAGCACATCAGACTGAGGAGCCAGTACATGCACTATGTTTTTAGAGAACATCAAATTTTTTAGGCGAGTTGCCTCTTTGTACAGATATGAAAGGTGAAACAAAACAGCCACGTGAACCACTTTAAAGGAGAAAAGTTGCCTTAGCTGTGGTTGGCCACAGTTTGAGAGAGACTTCGGTGAAGATTACTAGATGAAAATCATTTTATCCATTCTTTTTCACAGCGGCAGAAGCTGAATAGGTTGTTCTCACCCTAAATTGCTAAGATTCAGTCATACACTGCAGTTCTTATGAAATGCCTTTGCATAAGCATTGCACATCACAAAGTAGTATGGGAGTGTTATTAAGGTGAAAATGGGAGTCTGGACATATGCTAGATGACACTGCTGGCCTTTAGCAGCCTTTCTATTGACCGATCAATAGGTCTTTAGCAGCAAGAGTAGATGTTCTGGCTATCAGTCTGGAGTGGATATATTGCCTTATCGAACTCCTTTCTTGATGTGTTGATTTTGGCTCAAAAGCAACGTCAAGATAGTCAGCTACTATGTCTCTTGCCACATGCTGAAAAGAATAATAGCAGTGGAGACTTGGAGCTGGAAGAAAGAGGGAAGCTGTCAGAGCCGATCAATGCCGATGGTTTTACTAGAGCAGATACTCTATTGGGGTAAATCAGTGCCTTTTTACTGAAGCTTAGATGAGGCCACAGAAGATGAGGATCTGTCCCATTATTTAGAACAGGACAAACGTATAGTTTAGATCAATGTTGTTGTGCCATTATTTCAAGGAAATGTCAGCTTTTGCAATGCTTATTGAAGAGGAGGAAAAAAACTGAAGTGGAATAATCTTACATTCACAGAGAAGTCATTTTGTTTTTTCCCTTAATTTTTCTAGTGTCAAAATCTTGCAAAAAAGTTTTCCTATTAATGGGAGAAAACAAATCACTTTGAAAGATGTAGTCCACGAGTCTAGAAGTAAATAATCCCCCTTCCCCAAAACAAGATGAAAAATACTGAGCGGGTTGTTTCTACTGAAGATACCAGCAATGTGACTGCATTAAATGTCCTGGCAATTAGCCTAGAAATGGGGTGGGTAGGAAACCCCTCAGAGGTGGATTCTTGAAATTTCAGAAAAGAGAGAAGTAAATGTCAGAGTCACTGTGTACATTTGCAGGTCCTTATGCAATGACACCCTTCCGTAGTGGAGGCAGCCCAAGTTGAAAAAACAACCTTAATTCAGTGCTTTGCCATTTTTGTATATCCCATTTGAAAGCTCAAAATTAAGAACCAGTTCATGACTTTCTCATTCTTTCCAGTTTTCATTTTGTGTTTAAAAAAAAAAAGACTCAACATCCACTGGAGCAAGGGCAATACAGATTGGGGGCCTGATTTAGTCCACTGGATTAGGCCCTTGGTCTGTATTGCCTTTGGAAAGAGAGAGAAAGAGAGGGGAGCCTTCCTCCTTGTGTGGCCTAGAAGGTTCCTAGCGACCATGCTTCTGCAGACCGTAGGCACAACTGGGTAGGAAACTGAGGGGTTTATTTCAATTAAAAATCAAAAGTAAAATTAAAACAGAAATATAGGACAAAGTTGATGTGCTTTGTAGTTTTCTATGAAGGGTGGAAAACGGCCATTAGGCTAGTGATTAAAATACGAAGCTGTTTTGAGGGAGAAAACACATAATGTCAACCTAGCAGAGCTAGGATCCCTTTAGTCCACACAGGGAGGAAGACTCCCCTCTCTTTCTCTCTCTTTTACTCAAATTGAAAAAAATTTGTGTACACTCCCATTTCTTTCAAAGTTGGCAGACCCTGGGCCTGAGTCATAAAGCAAATAATCCTTCTCTCATCTACCAGTGTATTCTGTTTGTTTTGCTCATGTAAGTAAGCTTGATGTCACTTCCAGTGTGAATAACACAGCCAGGATTTGTCCATATAAACAAGTCATCACCCATGAGCCAGGCTGATGAGAATTGCTCTCTTTGGTCAAGAGAAATCGATCTTCCCCATGTCACCTTGGCGTGAAACAATATGCAGATGTCTTCACAGTTACCAGCTGTCCACAGCCAGGTGACTCATTTTGAAGACTGAAATATTAAAAGCAGAGTCAACAGAATCATTTTTATATGTCCATCGAACCCCTTAAGAGATTACATTTCTAGCAAACAGCCTGCAGGAAATGTCCTTGCAACTGTCTTTAACAGCAGTATTAGGCTTACTATTACTATCCACGTCCTGGAAGCAGCGAGTGAAACACAGAAAAATATCTCTGTTTACTTTTTTTAGAGCTGTGACTGTGCACTCCTGTTTCTGGTGAGATCCCACTCTACACCCGGGTCTGTTTTACAGCCTTGCATGCTCTCAAATTCGACTACATGCTTGTGTATGTCAGGAAACGTCCTTGTGATGAAGACAATCAGCCAATTCATTCCATTTAGCAATCCAGACAAATTAAATTATAGAATCGCAAAGGAGGCTACGAAAAGATCTCACCAACCATAAGTGGTAAATAAGATCTCAGCTCCTGTTGATTAAAATGTTACCGAAAGCATGATCCAAACCACCACCTGGAAGACATATGGTGCGTGGTCTTTGTTTACTACTCCTACCAACATTGTCAGTTCCTTTACTACAGCGTACCATGTTTTGTTTCTACATTATATGCCTCTTGCTGTCACTTTTCTTTTAACTGTTGTCCTTTCTCTAAAAAATGTGGGGATCCAAAAGCAGACCCTAGCTGTGAGCCTGCTCTTGTGTGCAGGTGAGCATCATGTCCAGGCTCAGAGGGCTGATGGGCTGCAACTGGCTGCTATGCTATTTGTGGGGAGCGATGGCTTGTGTGGCAGCAAGTCAAGTGTGTAGATGCCTACAGAGATGTGCCTGCTAGGAACTGCGTGTTGTTTCATTGGGGCTGCAGTAATGTAAAACAGCTGAGGCTCAAATCCCTAAATTCTCATGATGCTGAAAGAGTGGCAAAACAGCCCTGGAGCCTCAATGACTTGTATCTGTTAGGGATGATCGGGCATTCCTGCAGTACAGCTCTTGCTCCAGTAAGTCAGCCCCACTTTTTTCCTACCTAAATATAAATTGTTAACTTCATAGGATGTGCTTCGCCTAAATTTCTTAAGAGAAATGACTTTGTAAATTTTCTCAATATTTCTGGCTTTACCTCTGCAAATGAGAAATTGGGACCAGATCCTGCACTTTGCAGACGACCCTGTACTGCTGTTGCAAAGTAATAAGTGCTGACATACCTGGTTATGTCTTGCTGAGAAGCTGCAGCTTTTTAAGGTTTGTGGCTCTGCAGCATTGAAGAAGCCCTCCTAACCTCTTCATTTCTCAGGCAATCTGCAAATCCTGGGCATTGCTGAGGACAAATACATCAGAGATTGTAAACTCCTTCCTTTCCCCATATTGATTACTAAACTTGGTGAGATTTGACCTAATGAAAGAAGTCTAACTCTTCAAATACAAAATAAATAGGGGTTTTTATTTTTAAATTTGTAAGAAAATAAGAGGGGATTGTAATAAATACTGAGAAAATAAGATATAAAAATTATGTGAAGGCGTAAGAAAACCTGGAAAGAAGAGCCGACTGCAAAAGTTCAGCTCTGCTGTCTCGACTGGAAAATATTTTAGCATGAAAAATACATGCTGCACGGAGTTAAAAAAATCATTATTAGACTATTGTTTTTTTTAAATGAGTGATAAAAAAACCAGGAAAGGGCAGAAAACATTGGGAAGCAAAATAGTAGGAAGGGGAATAGCAGTGGACTTGGAAAGAGAAACATTCTTGAAAACCATCAGGCTGTAAAGCAGTAAGGCTGTGCTTAGAAACTCTGCTTCCTGCCCAAACCGAACACTCTTAGACTTGTTTGCTCTCAGGACTGACTGATCGGAGATAGCCCCTGAAACTCATCTCCCATTCGAAAAAGAGATTGTCGTGGGAACCTCCCTAATTAGCCCCATGAACACTCTTGTAAATCAATCACTTTATTTTTCTGCTCATGACCCGTTCTTCCTTGAGTGATCCTTTTATCCCTTCATAATCTCTTGCCTCAACATACTCTCTGCCAGATATCTTCCTTCTGATATGTTTGGGAACTCCTTTTGTGACTCATATTCATTATTTCAGCAAGATGCTCTTTGAGGCTTTAGTGTTTTTATCTGGCCTTTCTTTAGGTTTTCATTTAATTTTCCAGAATTTCTGTTCTTTTCTATTTTTTTCTTCCAGACAGGACTTGCGTTTTTTAAAGAGATGTTTTTTTACTTGTGCAACTCCCTTTTTTTCTGCTGCTTCACTTTGCTGGGTTTTAGGAAGAGAAGGCAGAAGGGAACTTCAGAAATCGGGCCTGGTAGGCAGAATATATTCACTCCCTTTTACTACTGTTTTTATTTTCTCCTGCACAAGTATCATCAATCTTACCTAGTTCCTGTTTTGAAAATTAAGCATCACCATTATAAATACTTTTGAGTATCTGAATGGCCGCTATTCCCAAGTGATTGTCTCTCGCACCAGGTCCTGTACACCGTTGTGACGCAACTGTTATTCCTCCTCCTGTGAGTTTTCTGACAACCACTCCAAAAAGCAGCTGCTTGGGAGTGAAAACCCCCTCTTCCCATTGTATCCCTTTCCTCTGCTACCTCTTCTGACTCTCATTGCTGAATTTCTAATTGAGGGAGCAGGGCACCGCGTCATTCAGCTTTATCCCAAATTAATGCCTGATGACACCGGTCATCAGCCTTTGAGGTGGCTGGGCCAGGACATCCCTTTCAGACCCTTTTTGTGTTGCAGTTTATGTTCTAATTAGCTTGTTCTCTGCTTCTCCTGTTGGCTCTATGCTATTTCAGTACCCTCGGCTTCTCTAAGGCAGATCCCTGCTGCCTTTGAAGCCATCTTGATATTCAAAGTCAAAAGGGTGACTCACTTTTTTATTTTTTTACCTAAATATACGTGACACCTGAGAAAGGACAAAAATGTATACATTGCTAAATGCATTTACACTGCTAGTGCATAGCCAAAAGACTTGTGGACTTCTGTAGACATGATGAAAACTGCTATTTCTAAAGATACGCTAGTAAGCTACAATCTTTTTTTCAAGTTTTTTGGATATGAACTTTTCCAGGTCGGTCTTTAATGAGAACATCATTTTTTCTTAGAGAAGGTCACGGATGTGGTTTGGTGGTTTTTAACCTTAAAAAAGAACTGTTTGTTCTCACCTAAAAGCCAATTTTCTCTACTGCCTCGAAAACATGTGCATTTAGAAGCTACGATTCTTTTTTTCAATTTTCACTTGTGCAAAGCAAATGCATAAGTAGGTGCAACCAATTACCCAACTCATAATACGGGAAAGAATCAAGTCCCAGTAAAGCA
The DNA here is from genome assembly GCF_018139145.2 of Gymnogyps californianus. Lineage (NCBI taxonomy): Eukaryota > Metazoa > Chordata > Aves > Accipitriformes > Cathartidae > Gymnogyps > Gymnogyps californianus. The sequence goes on from NC_059484.1 coordinate 17,443,575, forward strand.
GGAAAACAAATTTCCTACTATTAAAATTTTAACTTATTTTTGGAACAAATTAAGTATTAAAATAAGAGAGGAAATTAAAAAATATCACGGAAATAGCCTGGGAGAAGGAGAATATATTTAAGCCTTGTAGTGAAATTTGTGTTTGGCTCACTGAGTGGGACTCACTCTGTACATGAGGAACTCATTCTCCATGCTGTTCTTTTTCAGAGACAAATCCACTAATAATAGATGCTACATTAAGTTTGCCTTGAGAGCTAAATTAATTAATTGCAGATACGTTTTGCACGGATGTGTAGCAGAGACTGTGGAAAATGGATGTAGAGAACCCTTCTGACCTTAAAAAAACACCAAATTTGTGACTCTTGTATTGTTCTCTTTAAATATTTATAGATCAAGAAATATCCTCTATATTTTGAGAGCTGTTATTGTAAGTACTCTTTCTATGCCTGTTCTGTGATTAAATCATTTTCTGCCTGGCACATTGCCCAAGCAAAATGGTTTTAAAATGTTGCATGAGAAGAAAATCTCCAAAGCTTTTCAGAGTGGTTTAGAACCGATGCCAAAGCTGTGACGCCTGGAGCTGTCTTGAAAAAAATACATTTGTATCTGCGAATGTGAAGGTATGTTAGCATCTGTCTGTGTCTATTCACAGTAAAGCAGAGTAGTAGACGCTGTGATTCATAGTGAAGGGTGTAACTCAGCCATCTAGAACCCAGACCTGCACCTGGAAAAAAGAAGACCATTATTCATGAAAGCTGTAACTCCAGGGACAGTACCAGCCACTGAGCAGTCGCGTAAAATTGGATCCTGGCCGCTGCCTACAAGGTCATTTAACCTACTTTATGGATGATTGAGTGACATTGTTGTTAAAATCTCCCAGCTAACTTTGATCAAAAAAGAAAAAGGAAACCTCTTTAAAAGTTGACAAAATACTTTCTGCAGGAAAATGTTCTCTTCACTTTCCCAAAGGAACAAGCCCATGTCTCTACTTTGAAAGAGTGCAGGGGAAAAAAGATTCTTTCAACACATCAGATCAGAGACAATGCATCAGTGTAAGAAAATGTAGTATTTTAACTAATGCCTTAAGGGTTTTGATCCCCTCAAAAAATTGTTTGGAGGAAACTTTTGGCACCTGGAGATGGCAAGACAGAAGCAACCCTGGAAATATTTGAATCTCTCAGCGAGTACAGCTGGGATACTTTTGTTTCCTGTGATGCTATGGCAAGTGAGACTTTCGGCAATGCCAGTTTGCACACCATCAGTGCAATGTTTATCACCCTTTACAGCTCCTTGGGAAGTAATTTCTAGTCCTACTCAGTTAAGGATGAACAGCATTGCAACTGCGGCACTTACAGCTTACTGTTTCCAGTTTGATTGCACGTAACAGCCCTGATACTAGAGCAGGATTCCAGTTTAGGTGAGCAACAGACATGACCATAAAAATATAAAATAACATGGAATCCCCTTATAATCATTAAGGGCAGACAACAGGTGGATTCACAAGCTGGGTGGGAAGGGGAGAGCAATGGAAATGGTTCACGTAACAAAGCAGCATAGCAGCTGCCTCGCCGCTGTCAAGCATTTCAGAAGCATTTTCATGTAGATAAGTTTTCAGCCAACTGATGCAACAATTTATTCAGGTAGCGAAATAAGTGCAAAACCTGGAACCAGTTGGAATTGGGCATATTTCTGTTGCTTTAAGGTCATTTTTGCTCCTGGGATTTCAGTGTTTCCTTACAAATAAGCAGCCCATCCTCCATCAAGAGTGCATTTCTGTCAAGTTGAAAAATCCCTATTAATGGATGTGGTTTTAAGGGACCTGGAGGGCAGGAGTTGGTAAGGGTGATGAGCAGAATTAACTCCCTTACGCATAAATAATCCTGGGAGGAATCTGTAGCAAAAGAGGGGAAAACCCAGCAACATTAATGTGTTTGTTCCTCCCCTGCCAGAAAAGTCTCATATTAAATTTCTGAATCTGAAGCTTCAACACTGCAGTAAATGGGTTGCACCAGGGCTGTCAGTGTGCTTTCTCTCTGCATAAATGGCTGGTGACTTCTGTTTTTCTTCCTGTTGTAGCCTGCTGTAGTGATTATATTAAGTCCAGATTTTCCATCTAGTTCTTAAACCCTGGGTATGATGAGGAATTTAGAAATTAATTTTTGTTATGTAAGGTGACTTTTATAAATCATTCTGAACTGCCAAGGCCTAGTGGCAACTAATTTTACTGAGCCATGATTTTCAGGAAATATATTTGTGTGTGTGACATCTTACATAGAGTAACTCGGAGCATATTGAACATATTTAGAGGAAAGGGTTTTAGAGTTGAGAGATCTCCTTTTCATCCTTCTTGAACCTGAACTTTTGATAGTGAATACAAGGGGAGAGTCATTTACCTTTGATACAGGCAATCTCTGAATATTTTGTAGTCAGGGTGAAGCATAATAAAGCTTGCAACATGTTAATCAGGAATGTAAGGTGTTTTGACTAAGTAGAAGGAAAAAAACAACTGACATTTTGAGATAATTTGTTGTGTGTGGAGGCGATTTGTATGAAGGTAAGGTTAAATACAGAGTTATATTAAGTTAAAGTTACTGTGATATAAAAGCAAGTGAAATAAGGATAAATTAAGTGAATATAGTGCCCGTGTGTGTTGTGGAGTCATATACACCACATATAGCTGAGTAAAGGACAGTAAGTAGCTGGTGTGAAGATTTAAGTGGCTTTTAACTGGCTTTTGGGAGCTCTTTTAGCAGAAGCAATGCTGTGATACCTGTTCCTCATCCTTTTTCTGCTTCTCGGAGACAAGGAGTTAAGAAAATTGTTTGGTTTTAGAGATGACTTTGATTTTAGGAATGAAGATGATTTGCCTGCATTGTGTTAGTCTTTTGTGTGCAAGCACTACTCTACAACAGCTTTTTGAGTACAGATGCTTAGAAGGATGAAGCTAGCAGATATAATGACTGTCACAAACCCAGCAGACAGGCAACAAATAGTTTAGAAATACTTTCAAAATGTAATTAAACATAAAAATTTCAGCTTACCACGATGTTATTAACTTCACATTTTGCATTTTGTAACAGCTTTAACATGGGAGAAAAGCCCCAGTAGCTGGCAAAATCATGGCTCATTTGACCATCATATCATCTTCAGATTTGTGGAAACCATGATTTCATCCTCACCCTTTGAAAGAAATAGGTACAATGAAGCTGGTGGACTAACCGATGGGTCTGATCCGCGTCTGACCACTGCTCATGGATTCCTCTCTTAATACATATGCGGAATAACGGATCGCATCTTGGGTTAAAAGAGATCCATCAGAGCAAACTAATCAATCAGCAGTGGTAGCAGTAGGTAGGATTTATGCTCTACCACAACCTTTCCCAAAGATCTGGGCTATCCCACAGAAATTTACCTTTGCCTCTCCAGTCTTTAAGCAATAAAGGGGAGACAAACTCCTCCGTGCCGCCTCTCGCTGTTCTGCCAGCTACCCGGCCCAGGTGCCAGGGGACTTTCTGTTCGCGCAGGCACATGGAGGCTGCTGCGGCAGAGCCGAACCGCCTGGGACTGTGCTCTGCCATGGCCCTCGCTGCCGCTCGGGAGAGGAGCAGCTCGCGTTTCTCTGCCAGGTTTGCTGCCAGCTGCTAGTAGCGTTGTGATAAATAGGGGGAATGAGTTGGCCAGTTGCCTGTGTTTAGTTAACAGTGACAGAGTGTTTTCCTTTCTTACCCACTGAGCGTACAAGACAAAATGAGTCCTGGTATTCAAAACTGGTGCACCTAGTCGATGGTAATGCAGAGAGGGCTCCTGCCACCTGCAGCTGGCTGTTTGGAAAGGAAAGACATATTGGCCCTTTCCATCCTAGTCACTGGATCCTCTGCAATGAGTACAGAGCTTGTAGGACTTTGAGCTTGCCCTTACTAGCACGCTCACAATTCATCTTAGAGAGTTTTCTCAGAGCACTTACTGATATAAAATTACATAGTAATACAATTACCCTTCCTCCTCCTCTCAGCAATAAGTGGTACCAAGAGGGGGTATACTCTAGAGTGCTAAAGACGAAGACATTTTTCAGAAAGACAAAATCAAATTATTGGAGAGGAAAACAGATGGAAAATGATGCTATTGCTATTGTAATATCAGTCCAATACAATATTGGTAAGCTTTGTGTTTAATTAGTAACACCAAATGCCCAAGCATTCCACTAATACCAGCATTGGTTTTCAGGGAATAGTTAGGAGCCGAGTGGTTTATTATGAGCAAGATGACTGGTTTCCAAAGACTGCTGCTCATTATTCACGTTGGGCAAGGACATCTACTGGAACTACAAATGAGCATAATTAGGACTATTGCTCTGAATAGAATAACAATATTAGATCAGCAGATGGGAGAATGGAGTCAGGTACGTTCATCCAAGGCACTGTAGGGAATTAATATCGTATTAATGAATGTAAACGAAGTAACACATTCTGAGGATCTCAAATCCAGCATTAAAGAGGATGCAGATGGGAAGTGATTTAGTTTATCCCTCACTGTGTTGTTAATTGTTGTTATTGTAGATAATTATAATGAACTCATCCTCACTGCGTCTAGGCAGACTATCCACGGGATTGTGGATAAACAGGAATGGTATACAAACAATTTTACATTGCCACAAAATGGTGCTAGGTACTTTAATGTCTATGTTTTTTTGGCATTTACATGATCAAAAATGGCAATTTCCTCGAATATAATTTGTTGCAGAGAACTTTACACCAGTGCAGCGTGGAAATCGCTCATTGCCAAGTGTGTCATTTCATTGTCACTATCCAAGCCCCAGGACCTGGACTTATTTCAGAACAGAGAAATGTAATTATACACTTTTTATGTTCATATTTCTGCTTAAGAAAGTGCTGCAGCATCACTTCTAAGTCTGCTTTTCTTAGAGAGAGGATGATGTCCATATGGTCAAGAGTTCTCTGCGCCAGGACTCTGCAGCTGGGACCACATTTTTCTTAAGTGCTCGGCTGCCGCTTAGGTGCTGTGGGGACCAGAATTTCATCCATTCTGATGCTTGTGACTAGTTTTCCAAGGAGCTGTTGTTGCTGGACATTGGGAACTGTGGTAGTTGGCTGTTTGAGATCTGGAAGACGTATGGTTATTTTAGTTATCGATGCAAGTTGCATCATGGCTCCCAGTTAAGCCAGCATTCACGTGCAGGCTGGATTTAGAAGGACTCTTTCTCCTGATATGCAGGTGCAGCTTGTAGCCAAAATTCCCATGAGAGATGGGACTCATAGCGCCTTTGAACATAAGTGTGTTCCTTGAGCAAGATGAAAGTGCCAAATTTAGCTCAGCTTAGGGGATAAACATAGCTGTGTTAAGCAAACAATTGCTTGAAATTTAAATCCATGATTTTCTCCCTGTTTTTCCCATCTGGTTTTCAGGAAACGTAGGGGTTTCAAGCAGCTGAGCTGAAAAGAGCCACCCAATTGAAGGAGAGCAGCTAATACATTTAACGCAAGGAAACTATCTATTCAGTCTCAAATTGTATAGCAAATATGGATCTTCCCTAGTGGAGCTTGTAACAGACAGATCAGGAATGTAATAAACATGGGAAAATGCCAGAGAGAAAAAGTATGGATGGCACGTGAAACGAGGAGCTTGGCCCAGAGGTAACTTTTGTGCTTTGATACGTCTGTCACATCAGAGCCGCAGATTTGCTGCCCGTCGTCTTGTGTGTAAGTGCTCTGTTGAAAATAATAGGTGGCAAGAAAAAGAAGTTAATCCCAGCACTGCGTTGGACCCCTGCCCTTGTGAAATGCATCTGGGGGTAAAAGAGGGATTCTTTCTGCATGACGATAAGAGTAAGGTTGAGATAAAGGTTCCTCTAATGCAAGGGGCATTTGCATTTTTAAAAATAAGAAAAGCCGTTTCTCGGTGTCATGTTCCCACACAAGGAGCAAGCAAATACTTGAAATTATTTGAGGGAGAAAAGGGAGAGGGATTTGGAGTCCTGCACTGCATCATGAGCTTGATTTTACTGCTGACATTAACAGATCCTAAACTCTTCTTCCCCAAGAGAATTAGCAGAGTATTATTTTGAAATGTGTAGCTTGTATTTAATAAAGAGAACCTGTTGACAGGACACAGGGAGACAGACCCTCTCCTTCACTGAACATCTGTATTCACTGCATTTTGCATGCCAAATCGTTTAGTTAATACCGCTGTATAGCCTGTCCTGTTTATGTGACATCCAGGGGCTTGATAGTTCGTCTTCTGAAAACAGGTGTTTCAGCATAAACATTCCAATGATCTTGGGAAAATCTGCAGGAAGGTAAAAAAACACCTTTTAATTAGTTGAGGAATCAAAAGCATGTAGCTTATTTGTGATGTGCGTTCAAAAACCAGCTGAGATGATATGAAAGAGAAGTACATGAAGCATCAAATGCCATCTTATACTGAAAAGCTGCTATGCCAACCTTGAGATTTTAAATACTCTAATTTTAAAAAAATATTGTCAACCAACATAGTTTCTGTTCTAAGTATATTTAAATACCTTCGGAGACTTGGAATAGGGTGTTAGTTCTATGTTGAATAGCACTTATGTTTCTGCACACGTGTGCTACAGAGATGCTCAGTACTGGTATTTGTCAAGAAGAAGGTGACATTGTGGGAAAGGAGTAGAGGAGATGGAGATGTTCTTATGGCAACTTCTTAGACGCGTATTAAAAAAAAGCTTGTACTCTGTTCAGGGTGAGAACTTTAAACAAGCCAAGTGATCCACTAACTTCAGCATAGAGAGAGTTCACATGTACAGGAAGCTTATTTTAAGTTTCAATTAGAAAAAATTCAATATAAGTAATAAAAAAAGTTGAGAGTGGACTGATTCTGAAATTTGTTGTGCTAGGGAATCTAAAACTTCGGCTAGAGTCAGGAATTGTGTTCTATCTCAGTCCTTAGCTTTTTCCTAGGATTATGTGAATGGATTCCTGGCTTTACTTCCCCAAATAATCCATCCATTAATTTTAGATTAAAAAAGAAAAAAAATACATTTTAAAGAGTTGTTTCAAGGGAATATCAAAGTGAAGTATTTTGCATTTTCCAATGTTTTTATTGATGGAAAGAGCTTGCAAAATTTATTCATTGATTTTGGTCCCACAGAAGCTGTGTTTATCACAAAATTTTCCGGAAGCAATTATCGGTAGAGTTGGTAGATACATAAGAGCTAGAGCGCAAAAGAGTAGAAACAAAACAGGGAGGTGCAAACCTATCCTTCCTGCTGCTTTTGACAGTTCCCACTTTAAAGCTCTTGGAACGTTATTCTTGAAGGTTACGCATATGCCTGGACCTGTGAAGGATGCTGTAAAAGCACAGTAACAAATTTTAAGGGATTTTCTAACTCCACCACAGAAATCATTAACACCATCTTGGCTAGCTTCTTTAAGGATTTGATATATCTACCAGTTAATAGGTATAAGGTGAAATCCAAAAAGTCAGTGGTTTGATTGATTTCTTACTGGTCTATTCCCTTGTTGAAGGGATATGCTCTCTCAGAGAGCAGCTTCTGCGGTGCATATGAAGAGATGAATTGCAGCTAGAAAGCCTAACCTACTGAGGAGAAAAAAGAGGCACCAAAAAAGATTTCTTATGGTAAATCAGTCAATGCAACTGCCATTGAAATGCTTGTAATGATGCGAGGGATGTTATTTTCATGGCTTAGTGGAAGCCACACAATTTTTTTGCTCCTCAGTCAAAGCATACTGTTGTTTTCTGGACTTCTTTGGCCAAAAATAATGTCAACACAGACAGCACTGTCTGTTTTGTCCTTGGGCTCTTTTTTTGGACGCATCTCTTGGTGTCTCCTGACGCTCCCTCACAGGATTTAAAATCACCCTTTGCCTGGAGGCACTGCCCTCTGCTCCACCATGCTGCAGCCTGGCACTCTTCAGAGAGCAAACAGTTGCCATGCTTATCTTGGCTGCATTTAAAAAGGTCCAAATTGCTTGGAAAGCAACAGAGACACACTTTTGAAATGTCAAACTCTTGTATTTGAACAGATTGCTTATTATATTATGCTTGCTGGAGGTGAAGAAGTCAAGGTGTGGATCATTGAAAAAATGAACCAGCGACATCTGTTGCTACCTCCAGACATACTTAGCAACATGCACCTGAGTAGTGAAATGTTTTAAATGAGCACTTGGCTTTATTTTCAGAGACATGCCCACTGAATATGCCACAGTACACCCAAAGCTCCAAAAAATCACTGATGTGCTGCCACTTAAGAAGCAAGAGAACATAAACAAACTTGACTTTGTGCTTTCTGGAAAATTAACTGTACAGCCTTGGTATAGTCTATGCATGTAGGCATTTAGTCTGGAAACAATAGAAATGCATTCAGTTGTATTCAAACATGTCAGCAGTTACGTGCACCGTCGACAGAGATCTTTGGAAGGGGTGTTCAGCGCACTTCAGAAGATAACACGGTTACATGAGCAGGATCAGTGCAGGGCCCTTTCTTAGCATCTCCTCTCATCGCCTTCCCTCCCACAGGCCTTGTGCTTTTTTTCATTCCTAAACATATGGCCAGGCACAGACAGTGTAAATACCCAGAAGGAAATTTGTCCAACAGCTTCTAAACTGGCTTGTGCATATTTTATGTGATATCTAATTGGCAAATATTTATAAGCATTTTGAATATTTGACATGATGGTTTATTTAAAAATTTCATTTCAAATCTAGCATGTAATATCACTGGCTTTCTGCCCCCCTCCTTTCTCTCACCTTTGTTTTCTTTCTACAGGCGTATTTATTTGGGGGAGTTTTCTGTTCATATTTACAGAATTACTTCTCCATTTTATTTCTGCTGCTGCTTCTCAAAATGTTAACCTAAGCAATGCAATATTTCTCTCCATGATATATGTGTATGTGTGATGTAGATTAAATACAAAGAGCCAAGAGCTTCAAGGAAACATAAAGAGAGGCTCTGTGCAACATGCCTACAGCTTTCATTTGCACAGCAAATTTAATGCTACCCAAAAATGCCAGATTTACTGCCGAGTACAGAGCTCCTGCATTGCTCAGAGACAGGAGGTTGGATTCAGCAGATTTGTGCCATGCGGTTAATCTGTGAATGCACTGAGAGCACGCAGAGGCTTTCTCATGCTATGATAGCCCCACTCACAGATGCTGGACGCTCGTGTCCATTAGTTACAGAAGTCTTGGATTTGTGTGGAAGCCCTCAACTTCCAGTGGAGCAGATTTATAAAAGACGATATACCATGGACACAGCCCTTGAGAAATAGTGGCTTTAATATATAGCCATCATCCTGTGTCTGCTCCCCTTTTCCTTCTTCTCTTTGGGGGGAAAAAAAAAAAAAAAGTGTATTGATAAGCAGCATTAGGCTGCTTTTTTTTCTAGAAAAAGGTCTGTAGCTTAAATCATTCTGAGCCAGATATGTGGTTATCTATTCAAAGGGAAACTCCTCTGTGATACTAGCTTTTCTGATCAGAAGTCTGACTCTGAAGCTTTAGTATAGGCTAACAGAACTATTAGTTGTATACAGGATAGCAGTAAAAACTGTGAAACTTGGAATTATCTCCGCTTAGCATATCTATTGATGGGTTGTGGTTCCTGTCCTGCTCTTTAAGGATGTTATTTGGAAGCAATTATTAGAGTGAATTTAATTAAATGTTCTAAATGGTAACATATGGAGTGATTTTCATGAATAGTGCACTTGTACAGATTGTTCTGTATTTGTGCGCCATGCACTGTCCTGTGGGTCTGTGGCCCCATTTCCAGTAATAAATGTGCAGTGAATAATCTACAATGATTACAACCAAAAAAATCTGCAGGTTGATTGACAAACTCATCCTACTTCATAATTCCTGAAGCCCGAAAGAAGATTGCTTCAGTGCTTCACTGAAACACATGCTTGCAAGTATGCTGGATGGGGCTTTGAGCAACCTGGTCTAGCGGAAGGTGTCCCTGCCCATGGCAGAGGGGTTGGAACTAGATGATCTTTAAGGTCCCTTCCAACACAAACCATTCTCTGATGCTATGAGTTATGATTTCATCAGCATCAGCAGGACTTAAACATAAACCCAAGTGTGTTCCTGAATCTGGGACTGGGAAGGTAGTTTGTAATTGCATATAAAGTTGTTTGATCCTCTTAGTTTCTGAACCACTGGCCCCACTCCAGTTTCTGGTGAAAGCTCATCTGCACTGAGGGGTTCAGCAAATCTCAGACCTGCTCACTGTATGTTGCAGCATTGAGGCCAGACATCCCCATGTGCCATCCAAAATGCACCTGCAATGTTGGCATTTCAGAGGTGGGCTCCCGCGGATGAAGTTCCTTTTCGATCCTTGACTGTGATTGTTTTTTAATTTTTTTTTTTTTAATTAACTGGCCAAGATAGGTTGCTGGTCTTACTTTTTCTCGTCACTAAACTTTTTACTCAGACTGCATCCCTCTGACCTGAAACAGCTCTTTTCTGAAGAAATCTGGGTGGTTTTGAACAGATGTGGAGACATGACAGAGTTCATTTAGAACATAATCAACAGATAATAATAGGGTACTCAGAGAAATTGCAGTGAATGACAAGTACCATCAGCCTTTTCAAAACAGCAAAATTAGACATTTTTAACTCCACATGCACAACAGTGTTAGAAGAAGCAGGAAATGACTAATTTGGAATCCTTTTATTATGTTCTAGTTTTTAAAAAATGATATTGTAACATTCTCAAGCATTACCCTGATCCTTCTCTGCTCGCTGTCTCTATAGGAAATAAAATACTGTTCCATATGTTATTTGAAGCAGACTGGCTCTCTTGTGTACTTAGTTGTATCCTTCATCTTCCTCCCTGAGGCTTGACAGCGGTCAGCTTGTCAGGATGCGGCCCCAGCATTCCTCAAGTATGATTTGCGGTTTTCATTACTGTAAAGATCCATCTATTTTATGAAAGTTGTAATCCTCAGACTTCTGTAATGTGGTAGCTAGTGGGAGTACTCAGGAAGGTTTGGGTTATTGTCATTGCCCGTGTCTGGTTTTGCAACGCTGCTGAGAGGACTGAGCTGGATTTTTTGTCTCCAGCCGTGAATTTCTTGTTGCGGTAGGAGGGAGGACCCCCACTTGCAGCCCACCGCCTGGTCAGGCTTGCAACCAGGATGGTTCCCCCCAGAAACGTATTTAGACTGGGAGGGCCATGAAGTGCCTGGTTTGGGTGTCGAACCCGGCTGGCAGAGGCAGTGAAGTGGGGACTGGCCCTTTGCACCCCAAGACACAGTGGCCGTCTGCCCCTCTGTCTCCTGGCAGGGTCACCAGGAGTCCTCAGGGCTCTGATCTTCAAAAATCTTGGGGTAACAAAAAGTAACTGGAAATGCGTCCCGGTTCTCCTTCATCTCTTCCTCGTGACTCTTCCACCTCTCGCTAACCCTAGCCCTGGGGCTGCAGCCTTCTGTCCTATGCAAAAGCGAGCCCCACCACTGTCACAGCACTCCTTTGTGCAGGGTGTGCAGGATCTCAGATGCTTCCAAATGTGTGAAATACAGGCAATTTATACAACACTGGCGCATAAATCACTATAGCTTCCATGTTGTTTGTAAATCTTCTTGGCTTCCTTGAGTTTTTCGCCATGAGTCATGACTTGCAATTCAGTATTTTATATGCAGGTAGGTCATTTCTGCTTGCGTCATCAAAGCTACACTATGCAAGCCAGGGTCAGGAGAAGCTTGGCTGTCAGTCTCCTGCTAATCTCAGTTTTTAGTAAAGATACAGCCAATAACCTGTGCTTGCAAAGGGAAAGACACTGACATGAGGAGAGTCACTGAGTGGCTGTGTTCTCACCGTCAGAATGAACAGGATTGTCCACGCTGACTGTGAGCATTAAGGAAGCCAGAACAAAGATGACAAATGCTTTTGTAAAAGGGATCGTCAGAAGACACAGCAGGTTCAGTGATCATTGAGGCTTGCCTTAATACGTGAGCAAAGTCTCCTGAGAGCAGGAAGCTGCTCTCCTGCCTGGCTGCAGATTGGCTGGAAGGCACTTCATTTTATTTTGTTTTATTTTATTTTGCTTTATTTTATTTGGTTTTGGTTTATTTGGTTTGATTTTATTTGGCTTGATTTTATTTGGTTTTATTTTATTTGGTTTGATTTTATTTTATTTTGTTTTATTTTATTTTGTTTTGTTTTATTTTATTCTTTATACAGCCTGTATCTTGGGTAGATTGTGTTGCTGCTTGCGTCTACTTAAAAATTGGAGTAAATAATTTTGAACAGAAAAATCATTCATAGTCTCTGCAAATGTACACAACCAGTAAAAACATTAGGCTTGGAGATGTGAATAAAGTTGGGTCTTGATGGAGTTTGCCAGCTGGGAGCCTGCCATTTACAGTTGCTTTAGAAGCACTTTCCTAGTTGCTAACTAAACTGCTTTCCTTAAAGAAAGCAGAAGAGGAAAAATAATCTGAGCTAATACATACTAGTTGTTCAGATGATATAGAAATGGTGATGAGAATTACCTAAAATGTGCTGGCTAAGAGATAAGCTTGTGATCTTTGCAAACAGTACATAGAGAATGGTATTAAAGCTTAGCAGAGTTCTCACCCTTGTTTTTTTTAAACCTGCTGGGCTAATTAAGTGTCTCCATTACCTGTGGCAGCCAGGTATTTCATTCCCAGCCCACATCTATTTTCAGATCTATCTGTATTTGCTGTCCTTCACAATTCCTGCAGTTAATTCCAGGCTGATACTTTTGTTTGGGCATCTATTCTCTCAGTGAACAGACAAGCTTTCTATTTATTGAAATTCATCTTGGTATGGCGAAGATTAAAGCATGGAATTGATTAGAGAGGAGCGCTTTGAATCCATAAAGTATGATCTGTCTTTCATTTACATTTCAGACCTTACTTCACCCCACGTTTGATAACATTCACTCTACAAATGTTAGGTCTATCTCCACAAAATACTTAGGTACTAGATTTAGATGCAAATGTACAATCATTTTCTGCCTGAACCTTGAGGACATCTGAAATCTTAGTGCACTAAATTGGCACATTTATAGAAGTCTTGGTGCCTCCATTTCTGCAATGGGGCATGCACCTGCTCTACCAGAGATAAACATCTGCTGGTTGTTTTATCTCCTTTTAATGAAGATTTGAAGTTCTTTCTGAACTCCATTTATCAACACCCCAATTAGAACATGCGGTCTGATTACAGCACTCAAGGAGGAAAAGGGAAACCCAGATTTCAACCTTTTTGGTAGATAAGAGGATATAAACATACAAGTTCCACCTTGCAGAAGGTCTCGCCACTAAAATATAGGCTACTTCCCAGCTGTCCTCCTCAGCCCCTTCTCCTAAACACCTATCAGAAATGGCATCTTCCCGTTTCTGCGAGAACGCTCTAATCCCAGCCCTGAAGTGCTTTCTGGTTCCCTGCGACTATTGAATTTTTCTGTGCTGAGTGAAACAGCTTTTCATAGCCTTCAGAATACAGGACAGCATAGTAAGCAAAGTTGGGGGACACACACACACATTAGAAGCAACCTCAAACGTATGACAAAGTCATTAAACCAACTTATTTTAAAAATATTCATTATCAAGAGCATCTCAGTTCTGAAGGGGAAAAACTGTCCAAAGAAATTTAGCCATGTCTAATAACATCATATTTTAGACAGTGCTGTTCTACCTAATTAATGAATGTTTGCACAGTGCTTTGAGATCTTTGCCTAACAGGGAAGGCTAATATGTTTCCATGTGTAAATGTTAGAATTAATAATTTAGAAAATATAGGAATACAAAGCCAGGTTACTCTTATCATTTCATCAAAGCCAGGTTTAACTATCTTTTTTGTTGGCTGCTGGGTTAATTAGATAAGCTGCTGAATTTAATTAACTCATCAAACCTAATTTGAAAAGATCTCTCAAGTCAGTAAGAGCTTGTCTTACGCTTATTATTTCTATTTGTTGCATTGAGTCTTTAATATCACCATTTTGTTAGGATATTAATTGTAGCCTTAATTGTGTTCTAATTTACTGCATTTACTCGGTGGCATTTTCCTCGTTTTTTAAGTGTCAGTATGTGAAAATCAATCACAATTTAATTTAAGGCAGTGAAATTACTCTTCTAGCTCTCTATCAAGTCAGCTACGTGCTATCTCTTTTCCCATAAGTGTGATTTGGGTTTGCAAGGTGAAATTATTTCACAGGAAATCATGTTGAGTTTCTGAAGTCCCATTTCCTGGAGAAGTGTTATGACAAAAATGATCCTCTGGATGCTCTTTCAGGACTGTTTAACCAAATTGTCAGGTAATAAATTTGAAACTGAAATTGGTATCACAACTATATAATTCATTTGACATCTGTGTGTGATGCTCCAGCTTGTTGTACCAGTCTGAAACTCCTTGAAAGTTACTAAAGAAAGAATTACTAGCAAAGAATTTGAATTGTAAAATTTGCTGTCATTTCTAATCCATTAGCAGGACCTTTGTTTGGCCATCTTTTCACATTCCTAGAAGATATGCCACAGAGAGAGGAGAGATCAAGCGATTGCTTAAAATCAAAATTTCCCTATAAATTATTTCCTTGTTGTTCTGTAAAGCATGCTCTATTGTGATGTAAACTATGCTGCTAATACAAACATTGCTAATTAAGCCTGGAGGAGTTCCTGTATATTTGTGAAAAGCTAGCTACATCCTGGGCGAAATCAAGTGCTTGCTTACTATTCCAGCCAGTAGTTTTGCAGAAGTAACCTTGCTCACAACTGCTCTCTCTTGCTTTTTTTGTTTGTTTTTTGAGGCATGCTTTCAAGTTAGTTATTAAATATGAGTTATTAAATAACTCATTTTCCTCTGTTTTCCCTTAGAATGACTATAGAAAGCTATCTATGCAATGCAAGGACTTTGTCGTGGGGGTGCTGGACCTGTGCAGAGACACCGAAGAAGTAGAGGCTATTCTGAATGGAGATGTGAACATACATTTGTGCCCCGAGCACCACCGGCCAAGTCTGAGCAGGATTAAACTTGCTATTAAATATGAGGTCAAAAAGGTAAGCTATTTCTTTGGGTCCCTGGTGAATACATCTTCACATCTAAAGTATGCTTCCTTGATGTCACCTGAAAAATAACAAATGAAAGAGAGATTTCAGTGGGACTAGGACTATCCCTAGAATTTTAGCATTTTATGGCTTGATTTGCATTTTCTCACATACTTTAATATGGAGTAGGTTATTTGCAAAGGGCATATTACAGCAGGTATGGCATTTATTTTAAAGTGATTGATAGACATGGATGTATAGATGGCCCAAGGGACCGCCCATGGAGCACAGTGCTTCTTGTGCAGGTCATGACCATGAGTCTCTGAAGACTTCAGCAGGGACCAAAAGTTGCTACCATACCAAACAGGTTCTTCCTTCCTTCACCGTGATTTACATGAAGGTAAGGGACAAACCCAGCAGATGCTGTAGCATCTTTGGCCACAAACTATAAAAGCAGATAATTTAGTCCATATCCTCACCATTCCCAAACCATTTGTCTTTCCTTCAAACTAGATCTTCTGCTTCAACTGAGGAAATAGCTGGTCTCTGCAGCCTGATTGAAGTCAGCAGACCAAGCCTCCTGTCTCTGCTCTCCAGTGCTCCCTGACCACTTAGCTCTGGTCCACATCTCGTGTTAGTCAGTCTCCAAAGCCACTTGTAACCGTCAGAAATGTTACCTTTTCTGTAATGTTACAGAAAGGACATATACAAAAAGGAGCAATTTTGTCACAGTCAAGACCCTTTACTGCAGTGTGATGGAAAGTGGTATTTAAATTTTTAAAAAAAGAAGTTTTGTAATTTTTATTCAGAATTAGATCAAAACCTCAAAAATCAATTTCTGACTAACTTGGAATTTTGATTTTTTTGAAAGCATGTGAAAGTAGATAAACATTGATAAAAAGTGATAGATTCCCAGCTTCCACTCTCCTAAAGCTCCAGATCCATATTCTAAGAGTTCAGATTTCCCCAAATCTACAAAACAGAAGGAAGATGTATATTTTAAGGAAAAAAACACAAAGACTGAATGACTTTTAGAAGTATTTTAAACATTCAGCTTTACGGAAGTGTGTTGTGTGAATGGAAAATTTGATTCTGGCAAATCCGAGGCCTGGGTGGTCCCAAGTAATTGCTTCTACAATAAGCATTGATGGAAACTGGGCTCCTGCTATGGGACTCGAAGAGCGTTCCAAATTTTCAAGCTAACATCTGCTCTCTCATTCCCCTCCCAAACCCACCACCTGCTTCAGTTTGCCTCTTGACTGTGCTGCTCTGCTGGCTAGAGAAGGTCTTTTCCTGTTGTGAAAGCCAATAATTAAAGAGAATCTTAAAACTCTTATTTGAAATGAATTGCTTTCATGCGGGAGCACATAGTATGGAGCCAAATATTTCCTCCTAGGATGTTGTGTCTCTGCATCATTCCTTCACCAAAACTGAGCATAACTTCTCAGTTCACTCTTGGTTAGATGTCTTTCAACAAGCTGGGTCAAGTTTAGTTATTGAAGCTGTTGCTTTGGTAACAGGAGGCCAAACTTGCTCTGGTGCTCTTTCAGAAAATGAACTCATCTAAAAGACACTGATAGCACCTACCTCATCAAGGAATAGTCCCCAGTGACCTATGGTCTGAGAATTATCATGAAGTTGGTCAGAACCTCAAGCCTTTTCAATGTATGAAGTCTTCCGCACTATTTTGCTTGTTTATTCTTCTAAATATTTGTGTCATCCTTTAGATATCAAGACCATCAGCCAGAGCTAAATTGCTGTTAGTTATTGTGCTGCTTTGAGTACATTCATCCTAGCTTAGTCGGTTTCAGACGAACATTTCCTCCATTTCTTATGTTGTATGTAAGCGCACCTTTTCATAATGCATGAACACTGGCCTAAAGCATTTGTGGTAGGTCATATACAGTTGATCTTTTTATGTATAAATACCTTCCTATGCCCAGGAAAGCTGAGCATCCTTTCTGGATCACAGCAACTTGTTGCTCACCGATAATAACTGTTAAACTAATTACAGAACATAAACATGAGCATTCATCAACCTCATGTTGACTCTCAGGTTAGCATTTTTCAGAATATTCTTTTCAGCAGGCAGTATATGTGTAAGATGAGCATTTAACTGCTAACTTGAAAGTAAGATAGTTCAATTTTTGGGAGGCAGAGACACATTCAGATAAACGGCTTCGGTTATTGGCAGTGACTTATGACAATAGACTGATATTTATCACACTTGCTGAACAAAGAGATTGTGTTATGGTAACACAATAATGATTTCCTTAAGAGGCAATATGTTTCAGGTACAAGTTTTTTATGCAGCTGAGAGATATTTAGGCTTATGTATACAAACCCTGTGCTTTGAAATCTATTTTCATTTTAAGAAAAACTTATAATAACGCGGGGTGAGAGGGAGGGTGAATTATTATACATATTTAATAAATCAATTCTTGGACAGATTCTGTAAATTTCAAGTCACTTTTTCAAAGCTAGTGCAATGACTCATAGGCATAAGCGAGATCACATGTGGCCCTCCAAGTGTGAAAGGCAGACTGAGGCAGGCGCACCAAGTGACTTCCCACCCACGGCGCCCAAACCCCCAAGCCCCATCACTTGGTCTGACAGTGCTGCCTGCCCAGGCCAAGTCCGGGTGCTGAGACGTGGGTGGCTGTAACTCACCCAGAAACAGTCCCAGAGATGTGGAGACCTTTCTAGTTTTTTAACTGCACTCTGGGACTGGAATGACACAGAAATAGTTGTGTTTGCCATATTTCTTGTCCTGGAAGTTTGGTTGGCAGGGTAGGACTACTGAAGGGACTACGGCTGTGCCTGCCACCCCTGCTCCCCACCTCTACCATTAACATCAACATTCAGATGGTCAGTTTTGCATTCTCCAGCTCAGAAAGCTCTAGATGAGCTAGAGAAATAAAGTTATTCTTACTTAAATGAGTACAGAGCTTCTGAAGTATTTTATATTCATTCTTTCCCATGAACAGCAAGAAGAATCTTAGACGAGACAACTTTAGGGACTTCAGAGTGGTCTGAGAAAATAAAATTAAAGAGGTTATGGGGTTTTTTTTCATTAAGTTAGTATCCAGACTAAGTATTTGCATTTGCATCTGAAATTTTAAGAAATATTTGATGTTTAAAAAAATCTATTTCTACCATTAGCTTCTTAATTCACACTTCCATATTAGTGCTCTAAGTGCCTACAGTAGGCTTTCTTTGATAAAAATTTGCAGAGAACAATTTATATTGAAAATTATTACTTAATATCCATGATTTTACTTTTACAGCTGCTGATGCAGTCTGCATTTTATCTCACTTTTATTTCCAGAGGCTGGGAAAGATGTCAAGGGCTCCCATCCTCAGGCAGAAGAGCACTTGCATCTGTAGAGCTTCATCAGGCCTTTGCACAAACTTTTAAAATCTTCCTTGTTCTTTTAAATTTCTCTGTTACTTCATCATCCTCATACAGTGCAGTCACCACGGCCACAGTATCTAATGGTATGACATTATGGTATACCATAATGGTATACCATAAGGTATGGTATTTTTCTTTAATAGTGGCAGCTGGTCTGCCAGCTTCTCCCATCCCCTGCCCAGCTCACAGCCCTCATGGCGTTGTCCTCCCCCTCAAATGCCAATGGCCACGGAGGCCAGGAGGCGGCTGATAGCAGAATTTTGAAACCGAGAGCCATCAGATTTCATTTTATGGATTTAAATCAACTCTGCCATCTTTTGTCTTTTTCTTCCTATGTGCCCACCTGAAAATTTTAGGGATGCAATTGATGCTACATATACAGCTTAAATTTGAAGTCCTAATTTAGGTTCCAACAGAATATCATCTTGATCTTGAATTCAGGAATTGTGTTCCCCAATAAGTCACACTTGGTTGGAGGTAGAGGCTGCACCTCCCTCGCGTGTAGAGTGCATGTCATGCCTGCACAGCAGGGAGCTCAGCCATCAACCTCGTGGGAGCTTTTAGCCCCAAACACTGCGCTTCTTGTGCCTCTGTCTTTGAAGGGCAAATCCCTGCTTGAAAATCCCCAAGTGCAAGGGCAACCTGCCCTTGAGCTGAATGTTCACAGACCTGTTCATTGATCACGCTCTATCGGTGCAGGAAAACCTTGTATGCACTTCAGGGCTAAAAAGGGGACTGAAGCCTTCTTACCTCCTCTACTCAGTAAACCTGCAACTGGTACCTTCAACAGGTTTTTGTCCAGGCCCTAAATGATCTTTCTCTGCACTTTTTCCTTTGTGCTTCCCATTAGAGTTCCCTGTTACCTTGCCCCTTTGCTACTCCAAAAAAGCAGTTCTCCGTTCAGCCAAAAGGACACAGTTTATTGATCGTTATCTTTTTTTCCTAATTTACAAAATTTGAGATGAATCTTGGAAAGTTATTCAAGAAAGCATCAAAAGTTCCAGACTTCACTTGTCTGTCTCTTTTTTCCCTTTGTTTCTGCAAAGCATGCTACTAGCACATACGAGATGCTGGCAAGAAAGCAAGTTTAAGGCTCTAATATGACTGAAGGCCTTCATACAGAGGATCATTGAAGAATTAAGAAATTCTGCCTGTACATATTTCGCAGCAAGGAGAAAGCTAAAATTACAGTAGTTTACAAAGTGATCTTTAAAAAAGCTGTATTACTCTAATTCTCTACCTTTCCTGAAAGAACTAAATAATCACTCTATACCCCAGGATGCTTGGAAAACTGCACTCAAATGTCCTCCTTTTGAGTTTTCCAGAGACATTTCTCCCTTCAAATTAGCTGTCTTAATGATTTATGATTCCTCAAAAATTATTACAATGGGAACAGTTTGTCAAGAGCAAAACAGACAATTTGCAAACATTTGAGCATTTACTGAGTCCTGGATTCTTTCCAAGAAATGGACTTTTAGCCCATGTTATGGGATTGTTGCAAATTTATTATTGTCTCCCCTGATATTGTTTAGCTATGCTTCGGACTTACACACTCCAGTCAAGAACTGATTTCTTTCTCCTCCAGCTGTGCAGGGCCTCAGGCGAAGGGTGGAGAAAGGTTGGGTGCAGGAAGAGCAAGAGAGCACCCTGCTGATGCTGTAGCAAGGTTGTTCAGGTGGTTTCTTTGGATATTGTGGGAGAGGGCTGTGGAACCATCGCAGTGTGAGAGCAAACACCGTGGCGGAGTCCAGCAGCTACTCATGGAAATGGCAAAATTAAAAGCAGCATTAAGGTGAAACAGGAATGATTTAGGTTGAGCGTTGCTGGTAGATTATAGCCAAAAGTGGCGTGAGTTGCTGAATTGGAGTTCTGGTCCCAAGAAAAGAAAGTAAGTGACCTTGAGCTTCTTGAACCAAGGATGCTCTCGGCTGTTATTCATGCAGGCTTAAAACATCTAAGTGAGAGTTTACTTCATGTTCTTGACTGAAAATTGCAGAATAATGTTTTTTATTTTCTTGAAACAATTAAATGATTTTGTTTTCAATCAGATACTGGAAATATAAGGGTATCACAGGTTTTCCCTGTGTGTGAACTCATTTCTAATTAAGCCAGGGTATGATTTCTGTCTGTGAGAGGCATAGGTACAGAGGCCGGGACAACTCTGTCTCGGACTCTTCCCTTGGACAGCCAATAGTGAGAAACTGCAGTTTTTGATGTACCACAACAAAACCATTTTACTGGTGTATATCAGCTTCACAGAGCCCTTCGTATTTTCTGTTCCCATTTTTGTCTGTACTGCTATGCTCCTTTCTTGTCATCCTTTAATGTTGGCAGGGAGCTTATATGTTGACATTTACGTTTAGGTCTAAAGCTGTTGCTTCTCTGTAGGAGGTGACATTAATTCTCCTTCTTTCCCAACATCAGAATTATCCGTGCTGTATTCTTTTAATTGCAGATGTTGAGTACTCACCTCTGTTTTCTCAGCAGCTCAGTTCATAGCCATCACAAAGCCAGAGCACCTTTCTCTTTCACAAGTTTCAATTTAATTAACAGTAAGACACACAAATTGGGTTTAAAAAAAAAAGATTAATAAGAATTAAACAGAACACCAGATGGCTGTGTAAATCCTATTTAATAGAGAGCTGGAACAGGAACTTTTCTCATAACTGTATTATTAATTAACATATGGAGGATGCTCCGAACAGAATACTCATGGCTGCATTAGATGATAATTTTTCACTGCATTGGTCACGTGGCTCAGATACTCAAGGGCATGAGAAGTCCCAGCTCTCATCAACTGCTGCAACAACCTCTGCTTCCCATTCATTTGCTCAGAGGATGCGGTTTTACCCTGCACAATACCTTGTGCACGAAATGCCTTCCAGGGTCCTTCTCAGCATTGAATGGGGCCCCACCTGCAGCATTTCCACCCCACACAGGAGCCAGAGAAGGTTAGTCCCTGAATGGGCAAAAGAACCAGCCCTGCTCCTGCTGAGGAGACAACTCTGCCCCTCAAAATGTGCAGTAACAACTGACACTGTCCCAAACACAGGCTGGGGCAGAGCTCAGCTGGCACATCTTAGGAAGGTTAACTGCAAAAGCTTGGTGTTTGCAAGAGAAGCACAAGAAAATAAGCTGGAGAACAGAGGGTAGGAGAAGCTCAGGGACGACAAGTTCTGAAAGTCCTTTTGGAGAGCAAGGAGTATATGTGTGCCCCGGTGGGTAGCTACGGCTCTGCGAGCTCTGTGTGCTCTCAATTTGCAGTTATCCTGCAAATTCCTGCAATGCTGTGCCCTGGGGAGGGACCGCTGCAGGGGAAAGGTGGAGAGGGCACACTGGGGCACACCGCCTCGCACACAGCCTGTGCATTAGCCTTAACACAAACGGAAAACTACATTTCGGTAACCCAAATGAAATGTTTCAGCTCCACAGCTTTCAGAGCTGTGTAGGTCACAGAAAATCTCTCTTGCGGCTGTTTGTCCTTCTTTGGAACAAAATTAAGTTTAGGAATTTCCCATGGGACGAACATTGATCTTTTTGTACCCCAATCGTTGTAACATGCACAGATATGGCTTGAAGCAGGACAGGGTTATGTTTTACCGTCTAAATGTGAAGCCTCAAGGAGGAGAACTCCTCAAGAAAAAAGGCTTTCAGGAAGATGGCTTTTTGCTTTTGTTTCTGTAATCCCTGGTTAATTTTTTTTCACTCTTTAGATTCAGGAATATATAACTGAGGTCTTGTGGAGTCATTGATGGCTTGGACTGTGGTGGTGGGAAGCAAAGTGTCTCTCATTTTCATCACTGGACAACCAGTCGATATTGTACAAATGTAATTTAATATCTATGTGAACAGTAGAAACACTGTGGTCATTCTGGACTCTTAAGCTTATCCATATAATCTTTCTTTTTACATTTTTAATCGCATATTACAGATGTTTTGTCAGAGATTGGAAAGGGAAGGAGTTACTTCCCTTCCTCACAGAAAGTGTTTTTATGTCTCTGAGTATTTCATTAGCAAGGTTCCTTCCTCCCACTAAAATCTGTGGTTCTGATGATTTCCTTTTGCCCAGATGTTTTAATTTCTTTTCTTTTCCAAGATGAATCTCATTTTGTTATTTCCTGCCCATACATCCATCCTCTCAAGGCTTGAATGAATCATTTCTCCATCCTGAGCGGTGTTTGCAATATTCCTAATTTACTGTAACATGCAGACTTAATTATTTCATTTGCAAAGTGCCACAGAGTCTTAGATGTCCATCAAATATTGACAAGAGAGCACGGGAACACATCAAACTCATTGCATGGATGTCCATCACAGATGAAAGGACTTAAAATTACCTTTATTAATAATAAAATTCTCTTAGAAAAGAGCAATTAGTATGGTCTGCTATAAACCTGACCTTAGTTGCCCCCCGTTTTGGCTTCATCTATCTCCCCATAGGCAGTAGACCTGCTAATGTGCATTTTGGATGGAAAGTCAGATGGGGATGAGTACAACCCCTCAAAAAAATAATAAGATTCAGTATTTCAGGTTACTGAGGGTGTTTTCCTAAGTGGTGTTCAAATTCAGATGTCTGCATGGGTACTGACCCAGGGAGTGGTTCTCCTACATGAGATTCTTGTCACACACCTCTAGATGTCTACATTTGAGTATGTTTTTGGGACTCTATACCTCGTGGTGAGAGGAGTCTCATCCTATGAGTGAATCTTTCCGTCAGCTCTGCTGGGAGTGAAGCCATCTATGCTGGAGGCATCCGAGTTTGAGTACCAGCCCAGCCTTTCCTCACCATGTAGCCAAGGGAAAATAGTTTACTGACTCTCCTGGGGGAGGAAGAGGCTAAAGCATTTTAAATTTCTCTTTCTGTGCCCTCTGCAGTTGTTTTTTTTTAGATACAAAAGGGAGCTTGGGTTTTGGTAGCTTTTTATTGTGGTATGTTTTCAGATGAATAATTGAATAATAAGGATTTCCAAGTGGTTTTGATTCTGCACAGATATGAAAACCCTGGAATATTAGAGGCTGGGACTTCCAATTCATTTGCTTGTTTTCAGCTAAATAATTCAGTGATAAGATTTATTCATACATGTGAAAAGAGGAGAAACCAGACATTAGCAATAAATCTCTTCAGAAAACATGCAGCCCACTAGGATATGAAACTGAAGTTTTCTCAGGAGCCAACACCTTATTCACTACCCTATAGAAGAATGCTTAGCACAAAAAAGAGCCTCTATCCTTGTCTCAGGGAAGTGAAATTATAAAGAAACTTTAGGTAGAACAAGGTTTAAACTGAACCAATTAAAGAATTTGTGTAAACTCTACATTTTCTAGTTGCACACCTCAAATATATCAGACTTAATTTTATATTACTTGAATTGAAAATGTAACAGACCAACAAAAAAATCCCATTCCATTCCTTCCACTGCTAAGAGGATTATTAATTTTGTGTTTTCACTCAGCACTGGAGAGCATTTCTGTCAATGGGCGAATTGCATTTGAAATGGTCCTGGCAGTTTTATTTACCCCATTATTTTCATTTTCTATTAGACTGATTTGTTTTTATTGGGTTTTATGTTGTGCCCGTTTAACAATCTGGTGCCTGGTCAAATCCTGTTTCCATCCACGTTGCTCATTCTAACAGGACCACGCTGTCTCCTTTACAGAGCTGCACCACACGGGTGGTTTTGGGCAATTACACAAGCACTGGGCTGACCTTCACTGCCTTGGTTCTGTCTTCTTGTCACCTTTGCAAAGTGAGATCCCGATCCTGTTAATGTACTCACTGATTTAGCAGAGAGCAGAAGATCTGTCCCAAACATCACGCTTGCTTTTATAGAGCAGACGGAGGCACAGGAAAGGGCTGTGGTTGTAAACTGTAGCTATGCTAAGGTTTCAAGTGTTCAAAATCAGAATTTTGGATTAGATAACTCGGGTAACCAGGAAGTGGATCCAGATACTGGATTTCCATAGAACTGGGGAATATGTGAGTATCTTGGGATTTAATGCAACCAAGTATTTCCCCACTGCCAAATGGTTCTAATAAGAAAGATATTTTGGTTCAGAAAGGTGCATGTAAAAGGTTTTACGAAAGGTGTAATTTATTACTAAAACCGTAATAAATACTTCTGGGTTTATGCCTTAAAAGTAACTCAGAGAATGAGGTTGCACAATTTGTTGGGGTTTTTTTCCCTGATAATTCCAGCTCATCTGGGCTCTGCTTACAAATATAAACCTTTCCCTTTGCTACCAGGTTTATAAATGCTGATGTTAGTCTCCAGATATCAAGTCTGAATATTCACCAAGACTGTCATGAAGCTCATCTACGGGATAAGGAAGAACCTCATGAATATTTGTGTGATGCCATTAGACAGCCAAATGAACCCCAGGGACAGAGGGAAAGCTGCAGAAATCCTCAGGGCAGGGATGTTTCCTTGCTTCATGTTCTCTGTGTGTGTCTGCAGCAACTGCAATATCTCAGAGGACCTTTTCTCATGTAGTGTTTATTTTTATGCAATGGTTAGATCCCACTGAAACGAGTCTTGATCAGTTGAATTTTCTTTCATCCAAGTTGAACAGGTTCCATGAAATTCTTTTTCGCGTCTGGATGAAGGAATTTGGACCTGCCGATTTACTCTGCCTTGTAAGGTCACTCTGGTGCAAAGTGTTTTAAAAACTGGGCATGTGGCCATGGAGGATCTCTTTTGTGAAAAGGTCACAGTCTCACAGCATGGGTATTTGGATTGGAACTTTACTTACTATTTTTAATCCATAAATAATAGGGCAAGTAGTTTTCTATTTCTTTCTTAAACTTTCTACAGTTTTACTTGCACCTCTTATCAGGCACAACAGCAACCAGTGAGCCAAGTTCCAGCCATATTTACCCTCTGACAGCCTCATTTGTCATGGTTTAATAGCACAAGCACTTGCTAAAGGCAGATTTTTTTTCCACACTCTGAATCATGAAATAAATACATTATATCCCATCTGCTTCTGTTAAGGTGTCTCAGAATAGTTTCTTCAAAACAAAGGGCTCTTTGTTCACTTGGAGGTTCACAGAACAGAGTACAAGGTGAAGATAAGAAAAGGCATATGCATATGTTGGCCTTTTCCTGCGCTGTGTATTTCCTAGCAAGCTTCAGTAATTTCCACTGAGCTCTGTCATCTCCTGCTCTGCATTGGGTGAAATGACTCTGCAAGTAAGTGGGTCTTTTACTGGATCGAAAAACTCTTCCAACACGTTTTCAATTCTTTTTTTTTTCAAGTTTTTTTTATTTTCAACAAAAGTATGTTTCAGTTCAAGAAAAGTATTTTATTCAGTATAAATCCAGACTCTTTATTTAGGCTTCGAGTCTTAAAAATGCTTAAAATATCAAAGGAATCTTCAAAAGTGAAAAGTGGTTTAAAAGCAAAGAAACTATGTTTTGGTTTAAAAGCAAAGAAACTATGTTTTGGTTTAAAAGCAAAGAAATTATGTTTTGTTTTAATATTTTCATTGTCTTTTTTTTCTGTCATGTGCACGTGGGCATATGTTTACTCTTTAATTCATCTGATCCTCTTTGGCGAAATGGCAGTATATTTTTTACCCTTCAGGGGCAGAGCAGTAATATCCTGCTTCGATCTTTCCCTGAGTTTCTTCCACCCCTGCCAATGTTTGCCGATACTCCCACAGCATCTTCAGCAACCCACTGAAAAAGGATGATTTCCTATCTCCTTTGAGGAAGGTTTCACTGGGAGAAACACGACATTGCCTACACAGAAGCGGAGATGGGCAAGCCCAACTTTCCATCCCTCCCTGCCTCTGGTTTTGCTCAAGCACAGCGCCGCTGCCGAGCCAATGCCAACTCACCTTCCAGACCAGGACTGGCTTCGGTCCTGCTGGGAACACCAGCACGGCAAGCTCAGCTCAGGCTGTATTTGTCTGTGAGGTGTGTCACGAAGTCTTCTTAATAATACTTACGTACTTTCATCTTTTCAGAGCACAAAAGGTGTGTGGTTCAGATCCCACCCGGTTTTTCCAACGTACGGATCCCTGCAGGAGCACTGCTCCTGTGCTCCCTGGTGACATCCCCGGCAAAGTGGGAAAAGCCATGTATACAATCCACTTGATGCATCCCTCATTTTCCCTTGTAATTCAGAGGCACAAGGTGACGATTGACTCAAATGAGTCATCAAAATGGTTTCGGCATTTTCGCTGGGACCTCCGGCATTTGAAGCATCACGCACCCAAGCAGGGGTTCCTGTGAGCAGGTGCTGCAGCCTAAAACGTGTTAATCACTGTAGGCTTGCAGAAGCGATGAGCTACATCAAAAGACAAATGTTTAATAATGAACCCAGAAAGGTTGTTCAAAGGACGTGAACGCAGCTACACGATGGAAAGAAAAATGGCTCATCCCTGCCCCTGCCTCTTGACATTACCAATGTTCTCCTGAAAATCTATTTATGCAGCTCCTTTGCTAGCTCTCACTCACTGATTAAACACACCACCGCTTACCTGAATTGCAGCTTTTGTTTGCTGAGGTTTGCCAGCGTTTGTTATAAGGCTTACAGCAAAGGGGTGAGCTGGAGAGGACACGACAGGAGTAGCTCTGTGAAAGCAGGACATTAAAGTCAGAAGTTTGCATTGTTAGTTCTGACATGCAGGTTTTTAAAGTGTTTTCACTGGTTCACTGATGAGTTTTTCCTTCCTACCTCAGCCCCTGGCTATTTAACGTAGGGTGCATTAACAAAGCAAGATGATCCCGTCTGAGTGGTTGATTCTTTTGCCTCAGTGGGAGATTTCTGCACTCGTAAGGAAATTAGTATTATTTTAGTAATAAAAGAGATATCGTTTTTTTTCTGCATGATTAATTCCAATCATCTGAAGCTGACCTCTGCCTTTTACCTGTCTTGCCATAAGTTTCCTTATTTCTGTCGACAGCATTTTTCTGTGCAAGATAGATATCTTTTTCTTTCTTCACCTGGCTGTAGCTTATCTGTTATGTGTCACAGGACAAGAGAGATGCCCTTCAGGTAGGGACCATGGTGTGCTTTGGATAGGGGGTTTAAACAGTGCCTAACCACTGACAGCTTAGGCAACTGCCGTGCTAATACTGAACAGCAGAAGTGACCGGGGTCCTCATCACAGGCTCTTTCTCTGTCCAATATAATAGAAAATAAAAAATGAAAGTCTCTTTATTACAGTGTTCTCCATCAGAAGTAACTTCCTATACAGTTATAGAGATATAAAGGTACTTTATTGTCTGTATAGTGGAACTCATGCATTTTTGAACAAGTATGCTGAGGAAAAAATCTCACTCTGTCATGAGAGCTGTATACTGCTTTCCCACAATGCATATACGTGATAAGCTATGAGAAAGAGCTGTCATACAGCAAATTAAATAGCAATGTGGAAAAGATATCTTTCAATGTGGTATCCACAGTGGTCTCTAAAACATTCACTGTATTTCTGTGTGTAAAACAGTTCCTTTGGGCCCTTTCAATTCCCACTGAAGGCTTTGAGAGATTTTTTCCATATTCTAGACAAATATTCACCTCACTCCTTAATCCCCTGTAGCACAGAACAGTGGCTTTTGGAGGTGTCAATACTTTCGTCTGTCTTTCAGTGGCTCTCAAAAATGCCACTTTGGCAGCTTCATTATTTGAGCTGGCTCTTCAGATTGATGTGTGATTTTATTTTTTTTTTTTTTTTAGCCTCTTTCTAACTTAAAAAAATGTGTAACTGACAGGCTGGAAGGAAGTACAATTTTCTTCCAAAATCAGAGAGGTATGCATGGTATAAGGAAAAACCACTGCCATCTACTGGGGTCCCTGTGCCGTGGGACCAGAAAAGCTCCCACTGCGGTTTCTGAATGCAGAAGCATTGGAAAACATTTTGCTTGAGCTCCCAGATCCTGATGCATTACCTTTATCAGCTTGGAGGGGACTCACTCTGCCCATGAGATAAAGCACTTAATGCTTTTAAATGGCTCTTTTTGGACCCGTGCAATCCCCTCCACTGCCAGTGCTTCCATTTCAATCAGCGATATCCTGCCCTTCTGCACAGCTCCGGCCACACCGGTCTTGTTGTAACACTTTCTGCCTTTATCTTCTGGGATGCAGCACAGGAGCAGCCACAGTTTGCCCCTAAAAGCCTCCTAGCCTCATTTTCCAGTACTGAAGAAAGGAAAATAACATTTAATGGGAACTTTGAAAAAGCATTGCAGCATTTAGGCCTCCGAAATTCAATATACTATATCACCATTTTTCATTACACTTTGAAGCATTCTACCTTGAAGCTTTTGTCTCATACTCTGTTCTTCTCTGTGCCTATGACACTAAGCAAAACATTAGTGTAATCTTTAACTTGGTGTCAGTGCCCTTTCCCAGAGATGAAAGTTAAATGGCTCTGTAATGTCTCTGATGAGATCTAAGATCAATTTCTGAAATTTTGATAGACAGAGGGTTGGCATTGTCCAAGAGTCACTGGGTATTTCATTAATATCTGATGGAGCAAACATAATGAAGAACTTTACTGCTTGCTGTAAGCAAATAACAGATCAAAACTCATTCATGCTCTGATCTTTCTTATCCTGATCTTATTTTTCCCTCATTTTTGTAATAATCAGAGTAAGATGAACACCATCAAGGCTCTATGGCATGCTGCCAATCTTTATTGTCTTGTACAAAATAAATTGTTCCAATGAACTGGGTTTTAGGGCAATTCCTTCTCAGTTTTCCTATATTTGTATATTTTCATTGTAGCTGTTCCCAGACAGAGTGAAAAAATGAACAGATTAAAATGTCTGATGAATTCTCTGAAATGTCAACCAGCAAAAGTCTTTGACTGTCTCATTGCCAAGGACAACTGAATTCCTGTGAATCAATTCTCATAATGCAGTGAACAATTATAAGAGCTGTTGCTTTGGCCCTTCATCTCAGAAGCCTACACATCTACCAGTGTAATTTTCCTTTCCATGAGTTGCTACAATTGCTGTTGAATTCATCATATCTGAAAACAAAATTTATGAAGGGAATCAATTCTCTGTCTAGCTTCCTTCTACTTCACCTTTCTGTCCATTTATAGAAAGATAATAAGCCCTAGCAGCATTAGCACAAACACAAACACTGGCCATTAGGAAATGCCTCCTTGCAATACTGCTGTCATCACCTTAACCTTTAACTTTAAATGCTCAGAAGGACTAGGACTGATGATTTATAGATTATCTTTTTTGAAAGCTGTCTTTTTTTGAAAGCAGCTTAAAATAAAGCATATTAAAATGTTAATATTTCCAGGAAAAAATTCTAAAGACAACAGAGGTTAAAAGTACTTACCAAATTTCTTCACTCTGATTTATTCAGTGGAAGGGGTAAAGTCTTATTTTCTATTTTTTTCTTTTTAAGAAATGCAGGCCCCAAAGCCTAAATTCATCTGAAGAAGCACATTTTAAATAGCTGCTAATGTGCTGTTAAAGAAGGAAATGAGCTATTCCACAGCAATCCTAATTACTGTGCAACTGTATTTCATTCTGCACTAGCAATGAACCGATCATTTAAACTCACAGTAATGATTTTGTTATTATGCAAACATCTAGAAAAGAGGCCATTAAATTCCCAATTTGGTCATTGTTTCATAGATAGTGAAGACGAAAGCACAGGTAGAATTTTCTCTACTTTTCAGTCCCAATAAAACTACCGAGTACAGCTGAAATCCCCCCAGCTGGTTGCAGCTTAAAGGGCTGAAGCAGGGCAATGGGGCAGCTGCCAGACATGGTCCGTGTCCACCCTGCCAGGCAGGGGCAACAGCGGCCATGAAGCCCCCTAGTAGCCTCTGCTTTCCTCCTCTCTTTCTCTCTCTGCCCCCTTCATCCTCCCCCTCACCTCCAGAAGGTTCTGCTTTTTGAAATAGTGGAGGGTTTTACATTTCCCTCCTAAGAACATTTATTCAGCCACAAAACTCATAAATGAAACACTCAGTTCTGCTAATGTAATCAGCTACATTAGCAGCATATTTATTTTTCATCTTTTCTTTCAGTTATTTTGCCTTTTAGTTGTCTTCCTTTGTGATTAAAGATAGTCACATTCTAAATTCAATCACCCTGAAGAACAATATGAAATAAAAAAGTTTAATTTTTTGTTATAAAACTCTTCCGTGGGATCCAGTGGTGCAGTAATTTTACCATTAAGAAACTGCCCTTTTCAGTTGTCTGCTGCTTGCCTTTTCTTTTTCCTCTGAGAATAAACTCAAGAAGAATCTCAGTTACAGGCTATAAAACACATACCCTCTGTACCAGAGCACCACAGCTTTTCCTTCTGCTTTTAAATTTGTCTTTTTGTCCGATGAGTAAAGAATGAGCTGTCATTTTTTGAAAGGTACTCTGAGATAAAGCATTTAAAGCAGCAAAATACCAGCCAGACCTCTTATAGTTTACAGGAGAAGGAGAACCGTGCAGAATGGTTCACTTTGGGTCCGTATGCAGTGAATAGAACAACATAATATTAGTGCTGTGTTGAGCGACTATTTCAATGGCCTGTGTCTTTAGCAAGTTATCAGAGGCTTTTTTCAGCTTGACATCAAAGTGCCTCTCTGTTTCTTTTCTGAATCTCGGTGTAGACTGTCTTACCTCAAGAGGTAACTTGCCTACAGAGGCACTTGGCCTAGATGGTTTGCTTCTAACAAAACTTTTATCTAGAGAAGACAAGAAGCAGAACTGAAACATTTTCTGCCAGAACCTGGGGGTTTTGGGTGCCTGGTTTGCAGTCTTCTGTTTGTGACACCGTAAGCTATGTTGGACAGAAAAGACGTGCCCTGTCTTATTCCACTGGCAAGTTCAGCAGATTATTCACTGAAACCTCGTCCTCTTCAGGCAATGCTACTGATACTTCTATTTCTGTTTCTCTTACAGTTTGTTGCTCACCCCAACTGCCAGCAGCAATTGCTCACCATGTGGTACGAAAATCTCTCAGGCTTACGGCAGCAATCTATAGCTGTGAAGTTCTTGGCTGTCTTTGGGGTCTCCATTGGCCTGCCCTTCCTCGCCATAGCCTACTGGATCGCTCCCTGCAGCAAGGTACAAACTCATTAGGGTGCATGGTTTTTATGGTCATTTCTATCCAGGGCCTGGAATGAAGTCACATATTTTTCTGTAACGCCGCTGGGAAGTGATTCATGCTACCCTCTAAGATTGCCCCAGAGGAGAGCAAGCTTGAGGTGTTGCTTGATATACACAAATGGAGCTATTAAGCATGGTTTGAGGTTCATCTTTACAGGTAAAAAAGGTGGGGTGGTGGGGGAAGAGGGTGAGACAGTGGGTGACAAGAAAAGAATAGGAACAAGAAATGGATAGGAGATAACAACATGGGAGTGGGGTGAAGAAAGAATAGAAGAACCACCAAAATGGGAAATAACTAAAGGAGATTTTTGTTGCCCTTTTAGTTAACTCTTATGTTTAAACTCTTGTTCCTTTTATGTTCTTTTTGTTACAGTTTCCTCCCTTCTTCAGGGCTCCTTTCTTCCCTTCCCTTCTTCTTTCTGATCTTGTATTTTTAGTTAGTGGAGCATTATTACGGCACTTGTGCCTGAAACTCTGGCAAGCCCCAGGGGACTGCTTAGTGCTGCAGAGAAGACTAGACTTAATCATACAATCTTTATGGTTTTGAGGGAAAAGATGATGAAACTTGGAAAACTGCTGTGTATCTAAATATGGCTGTGCTATGTCTCACAGCATCAGATGGATCAGGAGAGTTTTGCCGAGACCTAGAGGTCAAAGGACCAGAGCCAACCATTAGCTTAGGCAAAAGCTTGAGTTGTTTGTGGAATGAAATCTGTAGTGAGGTTTCCATTCTGAAAGAGTCTGCTCAAACAAGTGGAGATAAATAGGTGCGTGGCTGAGTGATAAACAGCTTTTTCACTACTCTTGCCACAGAAGAAAGGGGTGGCAGGGGAGAAGATCATTTCACATTCAGCAATAGCCAGCAACATCATCCATTACAAGTTAGAGGTCTTCAGCAGGAGGCTTATCAGAGGTACTTAAATTTGATCAAAATGACCCCTGGCGCTGGTAATGTATTCAGTCTTGAAAGCATCTTCTTCCATTTCCTTTAAAAGCCAGTGAGGAATCCTTTCTAAATTTGTCAAGCCCAAGAAATTATTGATCCATGGATGGGTATTAAGGAAAGACTACATTTTGAAAAGATTTATGTTAGTGCAATCAGACAGACCTTTTGAAAACAGTCTTCCAGAACATCTGAGATAATAAAACATGTTTAAGTCTTGGTGTCCTCCAAAATATCTCCAAGAAAAGTACTTTCTCTTAGGGTAATTGAGAATGTAACTGCATTTTCTCAAGGTTTGTATCAACACAAAACCCCACAGCTTTTATGAATACTGGACAGGACTCCGGAGTTTCACATAGAGAAGTGCATGTGAAAGCTGGGCTGTGTAGCGGGTGGTTGCGGTTAGGTCGTAGAGGGAATTCATGTGTGGAATTACCACGTTGATTCTGTTATGTCAGAATTCAGTCTAGCAGGGATTTATGAAGCTGTTTAATTTCCTTTACTTCTGTTGAATGTGCTGGGAGTTGGCACACCAGCCAACAGCAACATTTGTGGTGTATTAGAATTACAGAGATTGCATTTGAATATAGCAGTAGGTGGGGAGAACAATTAGACTAGAAATAAGTGGAGAATTTAAATGAAAAGCTAAGGGGAAAAAAACTGCGGCAAAAAATTCAAAATAAATCAGTTTTACAGCAGAAATAAGAAATTATTGAGAAAGTTATTTGGTTTTAATTTCTTGAGGTAGGTGTATTAAAATTAAAAAAAAATGTAGGGAGGGGGACTTAACTTTTCATTGACTGTGATTTCATTACACTAAACCTTGCGTGCGTTCTCATTTTTCAATGTCCCTTTCTTTTCCCCCCACTTTGGATTGTGAAAAACTATACGTAACCTCCTATCATAAAGTCAAATTGAAAGTTATTTCAAGCAGGAATTGTCTTTTAATGCATGGGTTTGCATTGATCAGAACAATGTAGGCTTGATTTTTGATTGGGGCCTGTGATAGAAATAACTGAATAATGAACGCATTGTTCCCCAAGAATTGGTATGTCACCCAAAATCGTCGTTATTAGGTTCAAGGGCTGAGGGTTGACGCACGAGCCTTGTATCCTCTCATAGTGTTATTGCAGACAATTTTACATAGGCGGCCTATCCGCTGAAAGGATGGTGATGTTAACAGAAGATTTGCGTGTGATGCTCTGAGCAGCCCAGTTTTGTCCTGGTCAATTTTACAAGTGTTTTGTTTGGTTTTAAGTCATGGAAACAATCTTGATGTTACACAACTGGGTAATGAAATGATTTTTCCATAGTAACAATCAGCTAAGATATTTAATTTAAATCAAATAAAACCTGTCTTAAAAGACACATGGATGCCCAGGCATGAGTCAGGGACTCATTTCTGGACTAAGACAGTGAGAAAAATGAAGGAAATCTCTATAATGTGGAATACCGCTTATAGGAGCTGTCCTGACCAATACTACTGAGTATCACATTCTTAAGATGTATTGGTCAAATTCTGCAGTTTCACATAGGGTAATAGAGTAATTCATATCTCAAAATAATTCCTTCGCTGTCATATCTTAGCAAGGAATAGGTTTTCAAGCCTTTACTCCCTAACAGAAATTTTTCTTTAATAAAACTCTGCAGGGTTAGAATATACCATATCAAATACCACCCTTGAAAATCTGGTAAATAGTATTAACTGGAGTTTGCAGCTGAACTCTTAAGTCTTCTTTTGCATTCAGTTGCACAGAGCTGTCTTTATTAAAACCAATTTTAGCGTCAGTCATTCATTCACCTCTGGATGCACAAACTGTTGACAAGACCCACAGAGTGCAAGCCCATCCTATCCTGAAATATCTGTGTTGACTCATCCATCTCATGGAGGCCATGACTCTGAAATGAACTGTTGCTTTATATGTTGGTGTCCAAAACTTGTTTCACTGGTGATCAAAAGAGAAGATAAGAGACAGAATGGAAAAATTGCACAGTCTGCTGCCCAAAAATACAATGACAAGAGCAAGCGGGAATGTTTGGACTGTCTGCAGAACTTCAAGAAGTATTTTCTTTCTTCTCTGGTTGGTTGAAGTGCACATTCTAATATTACCACACTAGCAGAGATCATTTATACACAGCTCTCATTGCCTGGGTTGTTCTCTGGCTTTCATGTAGCCACGCTGGGGATTTATGGACTGTAGCTCCCACTGCGACAGAGTCAGCATCATTTAAGCACTGGAATTTAATGGTTCACTCCACCTAAAGCTATACCTGTACCTTTTTACTCTGGGTATTTTCCTCACCAGTTAAGCTACATAAAATTTCTACAATATTCTTCATGTTTCTGCTATGAGCATAATACTGAAAATAGCAATGGCTTTTTTCTTTATGATGTTTCTATCTTTATTTGTTCCTGTCTTTTGGAGTAGAGATTAATTTGCATTTGGAAAACTTTGTTTCAATATCACGTTTTAAATATTTTCATTTTGACATGACTGCATGCTTCATTATTTTCCTATAATACATATAGGATACTAAGTCATGAAATGAGCTGTTCTCTTAAGAATGAACCTTTGTATTCACACCCTGTCAGTGTTTCTGTCTTAACAGTGAAAGCCAGGCACTTCCCTGCAATCCCGATTTGATGAAAGGTGATATTTTGATTTTTAAAAGTAATTGAGAAATTGATACATCCAAGTAAATACACACCTTGAGTTTAACTGTATCATGTTGCTTGAAAAATATATCTTATTGTCATAAAGCATTAGCCTGACTGGAGGAACTGACACTTCATTGACTTTATACAGAATATTCTAGTCAATACTTTCACCTCCTGTAGCTCTTAGCTAAAAATCAGTTTTCTGAGAAGACATGAGAAGCATCAGCTCAAGAAAAAAATCGTAAGCTTTCCACAGTAATAAAGGGGATAAAATGCTGATGTAACACTGACTAAATGCAGACTTTTGTTAAATCAGTAGAGAACTAAGTGAAATTACCCACAGAATTCATTTGGTTCTGTAATACACAGGATTATTTCTCTGATAACCAAGGCTGTGCTACTTTAAACTCAGGTCTCTTCTTTTTAAGTTTCTATAGACAGCCGAAAAAGTCTAATTATTTGGAGAGAATTCATGGTTCAATAGACAGTGCTTTTTCTCTTTTAGTGAATTCAGGGTAGAAATAAGTCTTGCACAGGTTGCAAATGCACTTTCTTAAAACTTTGTTGGTAAGGCCCCATATGCCTGTAGTTGTTGTCCCACTTTACTCTTGCAATTTGAGCTCTCCAAGACAGGTCATATGAGGAAAACATCTGAGATTACTACTGTATGGGACATTATTCAAACATAACCCGTCACCCCATCAGCTCTGTACTGGAAATACAAGTTCTGCTATAAAGTGTAAATCTACCCAACACCAGCCACAAAAAGCTGTTGAGAACTAACACTACGCCAAGGTTTACAGCAGAGGAGTGAACCAGCATCACAAGTGTTAGGATTGGTTTTAACACACTTCATTTACTCCTACATCTGCCATAACATTCCTAGACAAGATTAAAGAAACTTGGGGTTTGATTCAGTGCAATACCTACCCACTTAAACACATCCTTATTGACCTCAGAAAAAAGCAAGCATGTTAATAAGGGCTCTGGGATGGAGTAGATTTTTTTCTTTTTCTTTATTGGAAAGTCTTTCTGGTATTTAGAAACAGGCAAATTTTCCAATAGGATTTACTATTCTGTCAACTTCATAGAAGATTTATTTGACATTTTAAAAATTCAGAGAAGAAAAAGAAATAAGAACCGGAATCATAAGGCTTCCTTTAAATTTCTGCTAAACCTAAAGAGCCCTGCTTTTAAAATATTTCCTGCTCTGCAATCACCAGAGACCCGGGCTCCTTTGAACAAAGCTGCTATTGGAGATAAGTAAGAAAACAAGGAATTTCCTTTTTCAGTCCTTTTTCATATTTCCTATGAAGTTTTATGATCAAGTCAGTAGATATTAAGAAAATTTTGAGGATACTTTGTTATCAAGGGAAATGAATCAATGAGTAATATACTGCAAAAAAAATCCCATTTGCTTTGAGGGGGTTTTGGAAAGGGCACATACAGGACGGCACTTCCATTGCTGTCTATTCTGGCCAAAACCACAGGCATCGGTCCTTGTGCTCCTAAAAATGCTTTTACTCTGAAATCTTTCTGGAGTAATGTTTTCTTAGATCACAGAAAATGTAAAATGAAAAGAGTGTTATTTAAATTAATTAACAAAGAAAGCTTTTCAAGAAGACTGGAACAAATATTAGCTATAGTGAAGAGATCTGCTGATCTGATTCTTGGCTTAATGTCTTGAAATAAATCCTTGTGTTCTGGGGAGTGAATCTCCAGCTTTTGTAGTAATTATGAGAGAAGACTATCATACCAAAGCATATTAAAAGCATTACTAAAGAATCTTTAAACGGAAGGCTATTTCCTACACGTCGTTAATGAACCAAGAATTC
Organism: Gymnogyps californianus; assembly: GCF_018139145.2. NCBI lineage: Eukaryota > Metazoa > Chordata > Aves > Accipitriformes > Cathartidae > Gymnogyps > Gymnogyps californianus. Next base: position 17,480,523 of record NC_059484.1, read on the forward strand.
AGCGTTAATATAAGATTCAAATATATAACAATGATGTAAGGTTGAGAAGTGGGCCCATCATTAGGATTTATATTGACACACATGAGTACATTCATATGACATGTATACACACAAACATGCCTCTCATATAAATGTCCTGTGTCTTCATTTTCCACTTACCATACAGCCAAGACAATTAGAGATTATATGTGGGTATAAAGGAGCAATATAAGATACTGCCATGCATAGAAAATCATCCAAAGGACATAATTTGAACTGTAATGCATAATGTCTAGCAATAGCAAAGAACAACTTGAACAAATCTAAAGCCCATTTAGTTCGTGATCTATAATTCATTTCTGAATCCTTTTCACCTTGGGCAAATGGTTAAAAGTTTTATAGGAAAAAACTTCCAGGAGGTGGATAAGGGAAAAAAAATCTTATGTCTTGTGTATGTTTCATTGCAGTTGGGACGGACCCTCCGAAGTCCTTTCATGAAGTTTGTGGCACATGCGGTTTCTTTCACAATCTTCCTTGGACTGTTAGTAGTGAATGCTTCAGATCGGTTTGAAGGAGTAAAAAATCTCCCCAACGAGACCATCACGGATCATCCAAAACAAATATTTAGAGTAAAAACAACTCAGTTCTCATGGACAGAATTGCTGATCATGAAGTGGGTATTGGGTAAGCAAAACCAGAATGTCTACCAGTCCTCCAGGGAAATTCAACATGACTAGGAATAGCATGATAAACAGTGACAAGACAAAGGAAAAAAAACCCAAACCAAACAAAAAAACCCACCCCCAAAAAAACAAAAAAACCCACCATGAGCCTAAATTAGAGGTTGATGGCAGTATTTTAATTAAAACAGGATCGAAGAAGATCTTGGTGACTGCTTTTGAAAATAGTGAATGACGCTTAGCAAATTCTCACTTTCCTGATTTTCCACTTTCTATGGTGAATGCTATAGATGTTGTCTGTTTGCCTCTGTTGGTTTAATCATTGCTTCTTAAAGAAGGTAATATAGTCATAGAAACCTATAGCTTCACTGTAGGACATTGCTCCATCTAAAGTGAGCAGAAAGAAGTGTGTCCATTGGGACATGGGTGACCACCAGCCTGTTTTATTACCCTGCAATGAGATCCTATTATATTTCACTGAACCTCAGTTTCTTCATCTGCAAAATGGGTATATTGTTATTTACTTTTTTGTAATGTACTCTGAGATCTACTGATGAAAACTGCTAGGTAGATAAGAGTTGGATTTTATGAAATTCATAGTATGAAATTGTTACTGGTGAGAGGACAGCACAGCACTCAAATCTTTTAGAAGAAATTAAGTTATCCAACAATTATAAAGTAGGGATTTATGTGGATGAACCCCTCAAGTGTAAAAGTATGTCACGTGCACAAGCTAAACTTCCAGGGAGTTTTAGGCAAATTCAGATGTATTACTTTTCTTGTAGGCATAATTTATTCCTGGCAGGTCAGCTACCTTGAACCACTAATCTAAACAAGCTCAGAAGGATTTATTGGGAAATTGAACTTATCAACTCTGCAGAATCTTTGTCTACCTCTTCTGTATCTATTTTTACTCACCACCATGATTTTGATTCTTTTCTCGCAGCAAATAATTCCACTGTTCCATAAGTACTGATGGCATTAACCCCCCCTGAAAAATAGGATAGGACTGCTCTGTCTGATGACTTCCTGGCCACCATTTCTTTGTTCCCTGTCCCTGCAATAACCAGAATCCCATACAGGATATTAGGCTAGAAAATACTGAATAGATGCCAGACTGCATAGAGTAAGTCTGTAAGATATATTTTAAAAATTATATTAAAGCAGTTGGATGAGATGATTAGATTTTAGACTAGATATTCTTTTCTTATAGGCAGTAGGTATCTGTCAGCCTGGTGAGTTCCTGAGAGATGAAGAAGAAAACTTTTCATTTAAAGCAAAGGTTTTCACTTTTCTGGGAGAAGAAAGGTGATTCATTGTACAGACTTCTAAATATAATGAGATTTTCTAATGACTGCCTACATCAGCACTGACAATCTTCTCTGGCCATTTTACCTGTCTGCCTACATAAAGCTTCAGATAATGTTTCAGCAATACTAAGGTGAAAATTTGGTGCACGTGGCCTGCAGACAGCTGGCATGGGGGCTTGCGCACTTGTTGAGTCCCATATGTGACCCTGAACTTTAAGGACTGTAAAAGCACTAAGGGTGGCAGACTGCCCAGCCTTTTGGCGCAAAAATCTTATAGATATTATAAATATGTATATGTAAGTGGAAATATAACTAAATAAAAGTAAATGCTATAAATAAATATCACAGGTAAAGTTGCCAAGACATGCTTTTCCAAAGAGGCAAATGTAAGTAGACAGTAAGTATATGTTTAAGTATAATAAATCTAACTCTTGTGTACTAAATATACATAGCTATGTTTAATCCTACTCGGCAACACCTGCAGTTGCCATCCTCAGACTCAACAGTGTAGGTGTGCTACCTACATTTCGATTTGTAGTACAATCAAAAAGTGTAATTTTATTTATTCTTAGCTTGTAAATCCCTTCCTTCTGTTTCTGTTCTCTTTTCTCCTTCATACTGTGGCAGCAGTGATGAATGCTGATGACACATTATTTGTTCCAACCATAGCAGACCATTTTTCAGAAATTAGTTTACAAGTCCCTGATCTTGGTTCTTTTTTGGGGAGAAAATTGGCTGTCTGAGTTATCTGGCTGTCAACCATAAAATTATGATGCATTATTCAAGGATAATGTGATACATTAGCATAGCATAGTGCGGCCACAAGTGAGCACAACCTGTGATAGCAGTCCCTGCAATTAATCTTGCTGGAGATATGAAAATTGATCCATGTGTATATATTTTAAGCGAAAACTACCAGTAGGAGAATTTCAGACTGCAATTATGCAAAAAGATACCATTGCCATCTCCTGCTCCCAACTATTTGTAATGCAGGCAAGTAATGGAGCAAACCGAGCAGAAGCAATGACTTTCAGCCAGGCAAGCACTTCATCCTGCTCCAAAAATCCATAACAGAGGCTTTACTTTCCATTAGCCTGCACCTCTGAAATGGCTGTAGAGCACCTGGCTGTGGATCAGCCAGGTAGCGTTAGTAGCCCATTTAATATCGCCATGAACAGCCAGATAGCATTTTAGGTGGGAGAACACATTTTTCGTCTCACTCCTCTTTGTTATTCATGAGCATTCAAAGGCTGCAGATTATAAACCTGTTAGTGCAGAGAAATACCACGATGCTCTGAGAGGAAAACTTGCCCCTTCGTACGTGGGGCACGGCAATTTTGGCTCACGCATCTGTGGCTTATTTTATGCCTTGGCTACCTCTCCCCCTGTGGCCAGGTCTTCCCATCTCTTGCCTTCAAGTGAGGAAGGCTGGGATTTTCCTCATGAGCAATATGGACAAAAGTGTGCACTGCAAGCAGGGAGGTTTCATTTAGAGAGCAAAAATCCCCACTGCAAAAGCAGCCGAGGTAGCAGTTAAGCTCTGGGTAGACGCAATCAGAGCACAACTCTCTCTCTTAATCCAACAGCCTTTGGCAGATCCAGGAAAGCTCAAAGGCAGCTCTGCAACATCAGCTGCTCGTGATTTATGTACCAGGCCAGTGGATACAAAAATCTGACAAACTGTTCCTTTTTGTGCACAGGTGGTGAACAGCACTTCTTGCACACTTCCATTCTTCTTCCAGACGGGCTGTGCTTGTAGCTTGACTCTCCTTCCCCTGCTGAAACCAGAAATGCCTGTCAAAGTGACATTTCTGATTATCCCCGCTGTGGGAGAACAGGCACAAGAGACATGCAGAAGCCGGAGAGCAGAAGCTGCTCATATTCCACCTCTCTGTGCATCAAACTCAGGGAAACGACCTCTCCCAGAACCATTGGGGGCCTCAGAAACACCGTATTGAAAAGTAATCACATCCTGGCAAATCTGCTTTGCCTAGCTGCCTTCCCTTATTTCTTACACCCCGTCTTATGTCCCATCCCCTGAATTTAGCTGCTTTTTCTCTTCTCAGTATTTTTACTTAAGGAGAAGCTTTGAATTACTCTCTCACAATGTATACACAATTACCCAGCAGAACTGACTGAATAATTACTGTAACTTTTCTACTTGTCCTGAATAGACATTCTTCCTTATGCATGGGTAAAAAATGATTGCCACACAGTTGGCAAAAAGAACGATGTAAATTATAGGCCGATAGTGTGATACTCTCATGGAGTGATTCTAATTTTAGTCGGTCTACTCGGTTTTAGACATTTTTTACTTCATTAATCTGTGACTTAGGTATATTAAGTGACCAAGATTAGAAACAAATTTGGATGGGAGAGTTAATATTTAAACCAGAAAAGACATTTCTGTGCATCAGTGAACAAGTGCTTTGGTGGGCAATATTATCATGCGCGTGATATTTCCTGAAGTGCTTTAGTACCTTTATACGACATGCATCCGTAATGTGTAGGGCTAATGTCTCCTATCTGTCACTTCTGGGATACTTTTTTTAAGCTAGAAATGTTTCTTTAATATTTCATCCTTGCTCTGGGACAGTTCCTGAGAAACCAATTCTTCCACCTTCTCCTTTAGGCTATTTATCAGTAAAACTTACTCATGGTGAATGACGGCTTGGGATGAAGTTCCTGCTTTTACTCAGCCAAGCACCTGTGGACTCGAGGAGAAGAGCTGAGAGGTTCCTCTCCTGCCCTCCCTCTGGCTCTGCTCAGCACTCAGCAGACCTCAGGCTCTCTCCCAAGACAGATCTATACTGGGCATAACCTATATCAGGGTACGCTTCCAAGGACCTGCCCAGAGATTCCAGGGCTATGGAGGTCACAGGCTAGCTGTGCCTTGGCTGATGGTGGTATTGATAGCTTAGCTTTCCTTTTGCTCTCAAATCCTTCCCCATGCACAAGGACTGACAGCAGCAGCTCTTTATTCCTCCACCCTCCGGCTAGATTCACACTGACTTGTTTCCTTCCCTATAACCCAGCCTTCAACTGCACCTCTTGGGACACCATGTTCTTCCAGGAGTCTCTCAAGTAGCCAAGCAAATGCATTTACATGCCGCACCACGAGAGCTTCCAGCAAAGAGGATGAAGAAGAGTTCACAAGAAGGACAAGGTTGCAGGAGGCCACATGGAAATTGGCAGGCACTGCTCCTGCTTTAATCAATTTAAACATGAATTTTGCTGCTGCTATGGAAACAGGATTGGGTAGAGTGCAGGAAATATTTATCAGTGGGTTAAATATTCCAATATTTTAGCTATTCAGAAGTAAGATTTTGGCCCTGGAGCCCTGCTGTGATTGAAAGTTGAGCAAGTTGGTGATTCTGACCTGAGCTCTTGGCTCCAGTTTGTCCATTGAATTCACCTGTCCTCTCCAGCACTCCCCAGTAGAACATGAACCTGTAAGTCTATTGTCAGAAAGATCCTAAATTCAGGCTAAACTCAGTGTTTTCAAAGCGGTAGATCGGACTTTAATGTATGGAAATTCATTATTACTTAATACATAAAACTTTATGAAAAGTACTGCAAGGGAAGAACTTCTGTCTTACCTTTTCTCTAATCGTACTGTATTTACTCCTGGATCAGATTTTCTCTCGCAAAGATCTGTTTCCATTCTCAAAATGGGCCCACCCACCATTTTAGGGAAAGAGGAAAACATCAGCAGAGCAAGCAATACCATTTTCAGTGGCACAGTTTAGCGAGGAGATTTTGGGGACAAGAGAGGAAATCAACATTTTTTCCAAATAGGTCAGCAGTAGGATTTTCTAATGTCCAGTATTTCTGAACCGTACTTTCTCTGACATCACCAGAAATCTACTTTACCATTGACTCACATAGTGAAATTTTGAAATTTCTACCTCATACGCACAAAACGACATATAAGCTTAAAGTTTTTAGTAATTTTAAAAAAAAGACGACACGAACCATTCTCAAGAAATTCAGTTTAACTGAAGAGTTTTTTGCTTCAGCCTAGAAGCCACTGTTAGCCAGGAAACAGGTCTGTCTGAATACAAAAAGCACCTTCTGTGTTCGCCCGTTAAACATGCTCTGTCCTTTCCGCAGGCATGATATGGTCAGAGTGCAAGGAGATCTGGGAAGAGGGTCCACGCGAATATGTCATGCATCTCTGGAACCTGCTGGACTTTGGGATGCTGTCCATCTTCGTGGCATCGTTCACCGCCAGGTTCATGGCTTTTCTCAAAGCGACCGAAGCACAACAGTACGTAGATCAGTACGTTCAAGATGATGACCTCAATAATGTCACCCTTCCCCCTGAAGTTGCTTACTTTACTTATGGTAAGATGCTTTTTGCTGTATCTAATGCTTCCTGTTCTTTTAGGCTAATGTGTGGCAGTGCTGAAAGCAGCTTTCTTTTTGTGATATTTATGTAGTTTTTTTCTCATCAAATCAAATTATTCTTCTCAGATCTACCCATTCCAGCCATCTTCCTAAACAGTCAGAAAGGAATCGAGACCTGGGCCTCATTCAGCCTCTGATCTTGTGCTAAGGCTACATTTAGGTCAATCAGATCCTGACAAAACAGCTTGAGCAACAAATAATCAGGAACTGGGAGTGAGCAGAATATAATTTAAATTACAGATGAATGAACCTGCTTGGTTTTCCAAATGTGAGAGGGGGGACACGTGTGAACAAACATAGGATCTAGAGCTGCATTTCTAACTGTTGGTGCACTCTGCACCTCTGTTACATCCGACACCCATGTAATGGAAATACAAACACCAATTACGCCCATAAGCTGCTGCTCCTCCAAGAGAAAAACTTTATTTTTGGAGAGCCTATATCATCTATAAGTGCTAACATTTGGAAATGCAGGCAGTAGCATAGCCTTGGCAACATTATTTTTGATGGCTGAAACCGTTTTTCTTTGATATTCACAAATGAATAGAGCTTTGCACCCCAGTGTGGGGACTGGATTCATTGCATGCCTCTGCAAGCTTTAGATGCAGCCCTGAGCAAAATCCACAGAGGGGCTGCAGGAGCTGGGCACAAAGGAGCGCCATTTGCTCCCTAGGGTTGTAAGATAGTTATTCTAGCAATGTGCTTGGGCTGGAGAGGAAGATCTGGGGCAGCAGACTTCATCCACTGTAGACGTGCACCATGCGGCACCAGAGACACGTGCCCTGACCCCGCACCAGGGTGCACAGCCACCGGCTCGCTGGCGGGTCCGTGAGCTGGTCACACCGGCTCAGCCTCTTGCTTGGTGTGTCCCCTCTGAAGGTACGCTTCCCTCTCCCTGCCCAGGCAAGCAAGAGGCCTCTGAGGTGATGTTGTGGTTTTCCTCTCTCTGGTTTGCCACTGACCCATTTAAAGTGAGTTCATGATACAAAGGTGCAAAGGGTCCAGAACAGAATGTGGCAACCAGATCCTGTGAATTCCTCCATCTGCTGCTTTTCCTTTGGTTCAGATTACTGCAAATAATGCCTAAGTTTACTTCTGTGTCCTTAAAGATGTCATGTTTTAGCTCTGAGCTTCATCAAGAAGCTCAGTTGATGCAAGGACATCTATAAGCTATATTAATATAAATGTTCAAATTTTCAGTAGATTAAATAAATGATGCATATCTGGTATCAACAAGAAGCTTTTTAAAGTAAAAATGTTAGAGTGACTAGGCTGCAAGCATTGGTTTTAATTTAAAGATAACATGAAAATGATACACTTCATGGTTACATCTGCTTTATCCAAACAAATCCTAACTTTCTTATCTAATGGTAAGGATAGAGATCTCAGTCTCTCTCACGCTTCCTTTCCAAATATTGACACAGTGCCATGTATCCAAATCTATAGCCAAACTCCACTGCATTGATGTTTTGGTTCTCCATCTCAAGGGCTTCAAATGGAAAAGGCACAGCACAGCTGATGTTCAACTAGGAAATGGAAAATATCAAATTTGTTTAAAGCCATGCTATTTATTTGCTGTGTGACTTTGGTAAATCCCAGTGACTTGCTCGTTTCTCCCCTTTACCATGTGAAAAATACAACTAATTCTTCTCACCCATATTTGTACAGCATGCTGTGGACTTCAGTGATCAGTTGTTCCAAACCTTTTTTTTTTCTTTCACTCCTGGCCAAAACCAAGATTCAGTCTTGAAAAGGGGTCATTTATCATCATAACTTCCATCTAACACTTTTTGTTACTAATACCTAGTGTACATGTATTGTTTTAGCCAGGAACAAGTGGCTTCCCTCGGATCCTCAGATCATTTCAGAAGGACTGTATGCAATAGCTGTGGTACTCAGCTTCTCCCGCATTGCTTACATTCTTCCAGCCAACGAAAGCTTCGGCCCCCTGCAGATCTCTTTGGGGAGGACTGTGAAGGATATCTTCAAGTTCATGGTCATCTTCATCATGGTGTTCCTGGCCTTCATGATTGGAATGTTCAACCTTTACTCTTACTACCTTGGTGCAAAATACAACCCCGCGTTTACAACGTGAGTACCTATGGAAAAGCAGCTGCTCTTGCAGGGCTCAATCCATTCTGGTCCATTGCTGCTGCAAGGTCTGCTCAGACAGTTTTTACTCCAGCTGTGTAGGGAAGTCCTATCCAGACTTTGCCTGGGAAACTTGTACCACAGCCTCCAGCCCTGGTAGCCAGCTCAAGGCCTAAATGTAGGGAAACGTGTAGTTCAGAAATGGTTATTTCTGGAAATCAGAATAACAGATCAGGAAAATATTTTGTGAGATGTTCAGTTTAATGAGTCCAGAGAAGCAGTGGAGAAGAGGTTAGACCTAAGATTATTGTTCTTAAAACTGCAAGCCAAAATGTGTGTAAAATTAGGGAGGATTTTTCTTATGTGAGGTCTGTTTTAGGATACCACCTGAGCGCAGCTGGGATTATTAGGTGCACATCTGCAAAGCCAGCTGCTAGTCGTGATGCTCAAAATAGCAAAACAATCCAGGATGCCGAGCTGTGTTTCTTAAATCCTGGCTGGGTACTTTTCAGCAGAGGCCGTGTGAAAGCTGCACAGAGCATCACACCAGGTGACTGGCCCCGCAAGGCAGTGGGTCTGCCTGGGTCATGCTCACCTGCCAGCGCTCGCTGGGTGGCCACACAGCCCTGCGGAGCTGGCTGTGCCAGAGGCCCTGTCTCCACCTTGTCAGGGATGTCGGGAAGAGAAAGAGGTTGGCAAACGCTTCTGGAATGAGGTTCAGACTGAGGTTGCTTTTGAAAAGGGAAAGCCTACAACCATTCGGAGGTAGCACAAAATGCAACCTTGATTCTCTGGGACCCCGGGAAGCCAAGCCCCAGCCTTGGGGGTGGACAGCTGAGGTCTTGAAGGAGCTGTCAGAGGAGGGGACATCCTGGTGCCCTGCTGTGTCTGAGGGATGTGTCCCATGCATCCACAGGAAAGCCTCCTCCCTTGCACTGTGATGTGGCACCAGCATAGCACCCTGGCGGTCAGCTTTGTGTCTCACAAAACCGACATGACTTGCCTTAGGGACACAGTGGGGACTTTCTGTCCCACACACCCATCTGTGAGGGAAGAGGAAAGCCTGGTGTAATGTTTTCCCATTGCTATGATCTGACTTCCAGGCAACCACGCCACACTTGTAATGCCTGAGCCCATGGCATTTACCAGATGCAGAGCAGACAGCAGCTGGCATTTGATGTGTCATTTCTCTAACGTGTCACATGGAGAGCTGGGGGCTCAGCTCGTATCTCCTCTAGGAGAAATGACCTTTTCAGCATCATTTCTGTCCTGTGAGTGGCTGTTTCCTTCCAAATGCATGGGAGCCAGTTTTACCACACCACCCTCTTGTGCTACATGTATCTTGTAACATAATGTTTACTTTCTCTAATTGAGCCAAATATGCCTTCTAGACCTCTCCTGTTACCTCAGGATACATTTTAATGGAAGGATTTATGAGGCGAGATGCAATTATATTTATCTGTGCTCAGTAGTAAGGTAGAAGAAAATTCAGTGTGTGGGATGTGACTTGCTTCTTATTTGAAGAGCAGATGCCCTTGAAGCACAAGACTTAATGAGAACTTGAGTCGATACCATCCTTGATTGCCTGGTGACACAGTAACCCTCAGTTATGGTATCCCCCAGGCACGTCGCTAGAGCACGTCACTGACAAATTCCAGTTGCTGATGCAATGCCGTGCAGTAACTCTCTCATTAGCACTCATTACCTAAGTGGATCTTCCAGTAGTTACTATCTTTTGGTGGAAATAATGAGCAAACATTGACTAAAATGATGACTGCTCACTGGAGTAAAGATTGCTCAAATGCCCGAGGGATGTTTGAATTGGGGAGAGTCTTGTCAAAAGGCAGTGCTCTTCCTCCTTAACTTCAGCCTGGTGACTACTTATCCTGGAGGCACTTCATGATGTTATGAACCAAATTTCCCATGAGCATAAATTTTCCTTTTAAGAATTTAAGAATTTGGAAGAGATTTAAAATGGACTTACTTCTGATTATTTAAACACACAGGAGTGTCAAATGATGATCAGTGAAAATGAACCCTTTCATCATATGAAACAAAGAGAATAGATTAACATTCATCCCAAAAATCCTTCTCAGACATCTCATTCAACAAGCTAGAAACCCTGAGGTATGCAGTCTCAAACAATTTTAATAAGCTAATGACAAGGTTATATTGACAGATGGGCAGCTACCAGCTCTAGCAATGTTTCCGTCTCTATTTTTTGTGAGCTGCCTGTGGGCCTTGCTGAAGGTGGCGTGCTCCTGCTGCCATTAACTTATTCATGAAAAGAAGGAAGATTTCAGTATTAGAGCTGAATAAGGAACTCAATTGTTCATTCACTGAAAATTCACTGGGGCAAAGAAGAATAACACTTACTTTGGTGTCCTCATAATCATTCTGTGACTTCAGAGATGTCACTGAATGCATTTCCTGGCGGGAGTGTTTGTGAATTCTAATAAGGATGGGTGAAATTTTACAGAAAGCAAGTTTTATGCTCAGAAATGTGTCTATTCGACTATGGGACCTGATTCTCAGAGATCACTTGGCTAGTTATGACAGAAAAAGACCGATTGGATTTGTACGCTAATTGATTGTGGCCAGTTTCAAAGGGCATTGAATTGACAGCTCACTGGATAGCCTCAGTGAGAAACCTTAGACAGCTACTCACTGAAATAACTTCAAAATACACATTTAAGAAAACCACAGCTTCCTAGGACGGTACATAGGCAGAAAAAAGAGTGTACATTTGTCCAGATAACACTCGGAGGGAATTGCTTGCTTAGTTCTAATGACAATAATCAGTGAATGTTTGATGTAACTTAGCTTTCACCTTCCCTTGCTATTGCACTTTTGAAATCACGTGCTCAGTTTTGCGTGTGTTGCCATCTACAGAGCAAGCACATAGCACCCCAGTGGCCTCTGAAACGAGTTACCATGCAAAGTTTCTGTCATTTCTTCTATTTTAATGTTCTGGATGCAAAGGAAATAAAGATGCAGTGGACTTTACTTCACACAGTTAAATACAGAGATTATTTAGGTAACCGTGGTATACTTTCAAAAATTTTTTGAAGTCCTTCAGTACTGAAAAGTAGACCATTTCCACGACAGTTGCAACCGACTCCAGCTATGTTTATCTGTTTATTGCATACTGTGTACAGAACACAGCTCTTGAAACAGCCTGTAATTAAGAACATGCTATGCAAACAAAATCAAAATGGAGGCAAGACTGATTGCGTTCCTCTTGCTTTCCGCATCACAAATCAGGCTGAAGGCTACAACGCGAGGTTTTCTCTCTCCCTCTCTCCAAAGGGAAATGTGATTCACTGTTCAGTGCCAATGTTACTTCAGGGCTTGAAGGCTTTTTTCTTCTCATTTTGCTTTGTCAAAATGTGATATTTTTGTAGACTATATTGACTGTATTGCTTTTTTGGCAGTGTTACATCTCAACCAATCAATTTAAGGAAATAACTCAGTCAGAAAGGAGGCCTTAAGCTTTCTTAAAGAGGAGGACACAAGATTGACATGAAATCATAGCCTTGCCATGATCTTTTTTGATGAACAGCACACTGCTGTACAAAAGCGAGGAAAATCTGCAACTAGGTGATTGCCTATGGTCTGTTTTCTTCCTTGATGCAAAATCTTTGTTTAACTTTTACAAGACTATGTGTATAGAAACAAAAAAATCTCTCTGCTCTCTCCTCACTGCAACAATCGGCTCTACCACGGTAGAGAGAGCGTGCAGGTACCCATCTCCACAAGGAGCATCAGTCAATCTGCCACTGCCAGATCCTCCCGCTGCCAGGAGCTGTCAGTCTGGGCAGGACTCCTGACTTCCTCCGTTCCTTCATTTGTCTGCCTTTGAGAAGGATAAAACACCCACTGACCTTGCAGGAAGGGGGTAAATTGCTTAGCTGGCAACGATGAGACACATCAGCATCTTGGAATCTTTGAAACTTGGCTCCAAATATCCTTGTCTCGTGTTTTAGTGAGATGTTCTCAAAAAAAACCCTAAATGATGTTCCCTGTGACCTGTGCCAAATCTCGTGCAATTTGGCAGTAATCTAAAAGGGAGAAGGAAAGAGCTGCCCAGCCTTTTTGGAGGGTAGGGATGGACTAGTACAAGGTCTCCTTAAAATGTTTCCTCTATGAGAGGGAGACCTGCGTCTGCCTGGAGGCATTGCTAAGAACTGTTTCGGGGTGCTATAGGTCAGGTCCACCTCTCATACCACCTTTCCAGTCCCACCACCACGGGCACTGGTCCCCCGCCTGACCCTGGGAATAAGGACTATGGACATTTGCACTGGAGCCTGGCACCCTGGCCCTTGCCTGCCTCCTCGACAGTGCTCAGGGCGGTCAGGGCCGCTCGCAGTCCTTAATTAACTTTTGAAGGAGAATCTGACGTGACTCCAGCACAAAGGTTAATGCTTAAGCTGTGGAAAAGGAGCAGAGTTGACAAGTTGTATTAAAATCTGCCGGCAGGGTGGAAAACTAAGGGAACTTTTCCAAATTAAAAAAGGAAGGTTAACAGGAGGGTGCAGCTGGGATCAAGGCTGGGGGTTATGGTTTTTATTAGTTTGATGAGTGACTTAGGTGGTGGGTTTCAAAGCTAGAGATTTCTGGTGTTACATGTGTTCTTTAACTGGAAAGTACAACAATTCTAGAATAAGCACTGGCCAGATTGCTGCCGTAAAAGTGAAGGGTATCTGACACATTAACGCCAGCTACCTTTTGCTGCAGATGAGGACAGGAGACAAGAGCAGAGTGTTACAGGAGAGGAAATGTTCAGCAAGTGGAAAAGTGATGGCACTTGCTTGCAGCGCAGTCATAGCTCATCCCACAAATGTAACTTTGCATGGTGTCCCAGCCTCATGTAAAGCAGCACGGGGGAGTCAACATGGTATCAGTGACTCTGAGTATCATGGAGACTCAATAGAAAGCCATATTTTAAATGAAGTTGTGCAACTTCTGTTTGAAACACCACTCAAGGTTACTCTCCACAAGTCAAAGTAGTTATACTGACTGAGAATAAAACCTAAATATTTACTACTACTTGTAAATGGAATATGGAATACCGTAAGTTATGATGGGAGAGAAATACCAGTTTTCTGAGGCAGAAAGGAATTGCCCAGTGCTCTGCACTAGCCTTTCAAAGTGTTGAAATTAATTTATTTTGCTTTTTTGCGTGGTGTAACTGATAGTGGAGTTGATGTAAAACTTATTGTTCCCTTAGGATATGTTGTAATTTGTGGCTATGATCTGTTTTTATGAACAGATTTAGCAGGATTAGGCTGCCACCGTAGTAAAAAACATTTCATCAAGATAATTTGTAAATGGCATTGTTTTCTTAGAAGGCATTTACCTCCTGGCAGGCAGGGAGAGAGGGGAGGTAAGTAAACTGTTAACATGCTAAGGATTGTTCAGTGAAGGCAAAATTGTTTCTAGATTAAAAATTAAGCAAACTGCTTCCAAAATGTACCAGCGTCCCTCCTCCTCCTCCTTTCCTTCCTTTTCAGCTGTGGCTGCTCCCCTTCTGCCTGTTACGGCTTTGACTCCTCTGAATCAGACTCTTCTTTTGACCTGTCAGTCCGGCCGCGTCCTTTCCAGCCCCACTTCTCTTTGTCGTTGCTTATTCCCTTCTTTTTTTCCTGTCTTTCAATCTTTTTATTTTCCTCTGGTTCCTTTCTACTTTCAAGCAAGGGTAATAACAATATCAAAATGCCTCTCTGCAACACCTTCTACCACTCCTTAATTTCAAATTTTTGCTACAAATGCTTGAGTATCATCTGACTTGTTTTCAGTCCCAAAGCAGGATGGGAAGAAAATCAAACTATGGGCTGACTATATTTGCACTGTGTGCTCGTTATATTAATGCCACTAATCAGAACTTTTCAGTCACTCCTCCTGGGTAAAAAGTAATGCTTCTCTTCTGCCCTGGAAACCACATATAAGGAGCTCAAACTAGGTTCCTTCTTCCCTTTCCCAGATAACCTCTGCCTGTCTTCTCTGGATGAGAAAAGGGTGAGTGAGTAGAAGAAAAAAGCCCTGCACAAAAAGTTTCAAACTGCAAGTGGCCCATTGAGAAGTCCTTAATAGGGACACAAAATCCAAGTGATAAATAATGCACCTGAGAAGAACAGATGGAGCAAATAAGGGGACACTGTAACTTTATAGCATTAATCAGAAATCACATTTCTTTATCAAATCAGGAAATATGATTTGCCACGTCCCTGGGTGATGGGTAATGGCTTACAATGACTGTGCCAAGGCATCATATTTATATTGGTGGATTGCCACTTTTATTATTAGCATTTGTCCTGGCTAACCTGGTGTCAACTCTATAAAGTGATTGTTTGCTTTATTTTTAGGGTAGAAGAAAGTTTTAAAACCTTATTCTGGTCAATATTTGGCTTATCTGAAGTGATATCTGTGGTGCTGAAGTACGATCATAAATTCATTGAGAATATTGGATATGTACTCTATGGAGTATATAACGTGACTATGGTGGTGGTGCTGCTTAATATGCTAATAGCCATGATCAACAACTCCTATCAGGAAATTGAGGTAAGATAAAAAATTAGATTACAAACTCAGTGTACTTAATTTTCACTATGTACATAATTATCACTAATAATGAAAATGTTAAAAAACCAAGGAAGCTGTAGCTTATTCTGCATGCAAGATGAGAGTGCTGTTGAAACACACATCTTTGTTACACTTTGTAAGAGTTAAGGCTGTGTCTGTCCTTCCCAAATTAGGATTGAATTAATAATTAACAATGAATCATGTCTAGACCAACTTCAACTTCCTTGTTTTTAATGACTATCTGTGAGTAAACCCAATTTCCTTCACATGTATTTAATGAAAGCAGTTTGTGATATTTTTTAGGCCCTGTGTCGGTTATGATAATTTATCCATGTGTGTACCTTTAGCTGCATTGTTTGCTTATGATAGATCAAGTAATGTTTCATCTGGCTTTTTGCCCTGTTCTCTACTGGTTACATGCCCAAGCCCATCTAGGGCTGAAACTCGTGTATGCATATTTAAAAAATCCATATTTTCCAAATACTAGGCATACAACCTTGATACGGATTTTTTTGAGGAGTGTTTAGGTCTGCAAAATGTAACTGCATGGACATTCACAAAAAGCAACTTTTAAAGGATATGAACACAGCTGTCAAGGAATATGAATAGGTTTCTGCAGAAAGGCGTTTGCAGGGTTTACCCAGCCTTGTTCGGTAGTATTGCTATTAGCAGACTGGATTTGCTAAATGCTTTGGACATGAACTACTCCCTGCTAATGTAAATAAAAGCAGAAAAAAAAATTATTTGGATAATGTTAATGCTGAGTCACCTCTTTTTTCTGATTTGTTAAATGTCAAGTTTCTGTAGTTGGGTTTGTATTATTTGTTCTAATCTCCCCTCAGAAGCTGACACTGCAAAAGGCCAGAGCTGAAAATATTTTCTCACTGTAATTTCTGATTCATCCGTGTACTGTAGTGCAAATATAACTCTATCTTGCGCATTCTGTAACTAAGTCTAAATGTCAGAGAGACCTTACATATGTTCTCTGCCCCAGAAGCTTTCCTGCATGCAGAAGGCAGAGTCATTTCCCCAAACGTTTCTAATCACTTAAGATCAAGCGTCTTCCCGAGTCCTCTTCTACTGAAACAAGATTTACTTCTGAAGGGGTCTCAGCCTCTTACTGCATTTTCTAGTTTATTGTAGTAGGTAGAGATGCTCTTGAAAGTTTCTGAAGAAAAATCTCTAAAAATACCTGAATAGGTGGCCTATATTAATTTTCTAGTCTAAACTTTGTGATGAACATTTTCCTGGAAATATACTTTATCATTCTTCTTGATTGCGTGGAAATTTTCAAAACTTTGTTAAAGAATGCTTGTAACTATCAGCAAGCAAAACAAGTGTGAGCTATTTGGCCCAGATCCTCCTACTTGAGGACTGGGAAAAACTGGTAAATCTCATACTAGTTCCTTTCAATCCTCAGTAGCAGGGAGATTGAAGGCAGTCATCCTACCGACTGCAAAGTCCCTTTTGCCAATGTGTTTATCTGACAACAGCAATGTCAGTAACGACAGAGGACGGTCATTACTTAGGCATTAAATTCCATTATGGTCAGTGGGGACATGTTTTACTGTTAGGTGGAGTGACAAGACCATATTCTCATGCTTTCCATTGAACATGTCTCTTCAGCTACTTCTGTTTTTCTTCTGTTTATGCCTCAAATATTAGTGCTTCCTGCCAACTTTGCATTTATGGAAAGAAAAAATCCTTTTGCCAGCCAGAAACCAGAACTACTGCCATCAGTAGCTTCTCAATTGCTGAACAGAAAAGCATTAAAACTGTTCACAGGTGATTTCTACTGTAATTCAGCTTAAGGCTTCTGTGAGGTACAACCCCAAACAATGAGAAGACCAAACAGCAGAAGTGAATGCGGCTCCATTGACAAAGACACGTTGCTGTAACTGTGACAGAATTAATCTCAGTCGTGTTATGCTAGTTTTTGACTGGGTTTCAGAGGTACAGGGTAATCAGAGGTTATTAATTTCAGCAGAACACAGACGTACATGAGTACGGGGTGTTGGCAGACCCATGCTTCTATTGATGCTGCTGACCTCCATATAAACCACAATGAAAACAGCTGTAGAGCAGCTGTATCTCATCCTTTCTTTTGCCTGATAAATGGTCCTGATACACGGCCCAGACCATCCTCCTATACAAATGCCAAGCAGATCCATAAAGCATGTGCTAACCTTGCCCTTGTACTTGGAAGTGATCCTGGCCCACCTTGACAGTTCATAACGGAGATTCACAGGCACCGAGTGATGGACTTTTTCTCCACCTTCATCCACTGAGGTGAATAGTAAGAGAATTAAGGTGTATTGATCTAGGGATACATGATGGTGAATGCAAACAGGATCCATGAGGAAATCAGCTAATGATAGAAGAAATCAGCGACCTAGCTTCTTCTATGGGGGATTCCTGGCAAATGCAGTGATAACAGTTAGCTGGCAGTTAGATAGCATTGCAGTTAATCAGAGACAGTCTTTGCTGTTGTTGTGCACATAACAGCTTCTTCTGCTTTCCATGACTCTGTATATGTTCTGACACATTCTTTTATCAGCATAGCACAAGCACCAGATTGTTACTGAAAGACAACCCCTTTAATATCCAAGGAAATAGGAATAGTTGGAGGACTTACTTACACTCTCTGTTTACCCATTGCTTTGTTCGGATTTTCCTTATTTTGAGATTACCACAGAGAAGCCTACAAAGACACGTTGTGTGCAGGGGTCTTGGTTTGGCAAACAGAAATCTGATTCTAGTTAAATCCTACCTGTATGTTTGTCCTTCTCATAGCTAAATTCCTTCCTATTTACTAATTATGCATTTGTGTGTTGGGTTTTTTTTTTCTCTTCCCTTCCCAAGGAGGATGCAGATGTGGAGTGGAAGTTTGCACGTGCCAAGCTCTGGCTATCCTACTTTGACGAAGGAAGGACTTTACCTGCTCCTTTTAATCTAGTGCCAAGCCCTAAATCATTTTATTATCTCATACTGAGAATAAAAATGTGCCTCATAAAACTCTGCAAATCTAAGGCCAAAAACTGTGAAAATGATCTTGAGATGGGGATGCTGAATTCCAAACAACGGGTATGTTGTATCTTCACTTTTCACCTTCTTTGTAGAAAGGATTCACACCAGAAACCTTCTGGAGGGGGTTGCACGGTACACATGCAACTATCAGGGACAGCACAGCCTCTTACTCAGCCTCCTCATTGCATGTTACTTGTATGACATTGCACCTAGAGGGTCCTCCCAGACTTGTGGCCTCATTATACTAGGCACTGTCTGGACACCAGGAAAAGAGCGACTTCTATAAAAGCAGGCACTTTTACAAGGGAGTTTCCCAAGGCCAAATAAGCAAGGTCAAAGAGGAAGGGCAGAAGCAGAGGCACAAATAGGATCCCAGCTTGTCTGACTCCTCATCTACCCAGCAGGCCTTTATGCCTTTTCAAAACATCCACCTTCCTTTAAGTGATTTCCAAATTAATTTTACTGTCATTACAACATTTACTGCCATTCCAGGTTTGGGAACAAGTTTCCAAGCAGTGCTTAATAACACCTCCTAGATACCTAAAGCTGTAATTAACAATCTCTCTACTTATATCTGCCTAGTGGTGTGTAGCCACTAATGGGTAGATCTTGCCTCAGCCACCACTGCTTTGGTCATGTGAAATAGAAATTTGCTTTGGAAATACTGACCACACAGCGGCACGCTTTCCTCAGCACTGGTGAGTGTCTGCATGACAAAGCAAGAGAGATGCAAGAGTATGGTTAGCATCCAGACCCTTCCCAACAGAATTAGCTTTGCTCCCCCTTGGGAAAATGCCAGAGAAATTAGAGAAAATTATGTTGCTCATAGAAATTATCTGCAACACAGTGCAGAGCGTCACTGGGATGAAGTGTTCCTCGCACATAAATTTATAACAAACACAATCCCACTCACAGGGCAAGTCCATCTGATTTACACTGGAGAAGAAAACACCCAAAACATTCACAGGAACTCAGCCACAGCCGCTTGGCTGCTGTCATCAAATTCAGAGGATTCAAAGACGCGAGGAGGCAGCTTTGCTTAAAAGTGTCCTGGCCTTTATTTAATTTTCTCAGCTCAAGCTGGGTTTGAAAGAAGAGACCACCAGGGAACCCATTCCTGGGGGAAAAGAAAAGCCCTCTGAAATGTGTTGTCTCTTATTTCTTACAGTCACTACATGTGAGAGGCCGGTGTGGCTCCTTGGCAGGCTGGCCAGCCTTTCTAGGGCAGGTTGCTAGTCCCTCAGCCTGCTCTCAGACCCATCCATCCAGGCTTTAAAACCCTGACTGTGTGGCACTGCACAGGAGAGGGAAGAATTGGGTGACACCGGGACTCTCCAACTGATATATGTAGGCAGCCAGCCCCTGGTTTTAAGCTTGCAAAAGGGAAGAGGTGTAATAAGAGAGACCGAGGAGAAGGAAAGGAAGGTTGGAGGAGTCTTTGCAGAGTTTGCCTTTGTAATGTGCAGCCTGCTTTTGGGCTTTGTCTGGATCTCTTGGCTCTCCTTGAAGGAGCAAACAGCTGAGCGATACAACTCATGCTGAACCATCCGGCTCCAGGCAAAACCCATGGCCTTGAGGGAGATCATGCTCCCATGAATTTAAAAGAGAACTGCTCAGGTCTGATGTTCATTCAGTCTCTGCCAGAGACTAAATTGAAGGGAGAAGTATATCCATGGAGTCTACTCCATGTTATCAATTAACTTAACTGCCCAACACGGTGAGCGTTGCCAAGATAGACAAGCATTTGGGGGCATTTTACTCTATAAATTCGTTTAACACTACTATTGATTACTGAAAGACCCACTGGAACAGTGGAGTCTTGAAATAAAAGAAAAGTTTGTCCTTTAATTATCTCAAATAATGATTAAAAAAGATAATATTTTTAAAACATTATTTGAATCTAACCACACAAAGCTTGCTTTGTTTGAAATTTAATTTCTGCTTCAAAGTATAAACCAAAGTAACAACATTTTCTCTAAGCCCCTCCTTCCCCGAGCCACATGAGTTAAAGTGTCTGGCTTGCCCTTTTTCGTGGAACTCATGCAAAATTCATAGTTTCCATGGCTTTGACATAAACAATTAAGAGTATCGGTCATTTCTTGCTTGCCTGTTGATTTTGTTCACAGATCATCTTCAAAACAGTCTCTGTAACAGCATGGCACACCTGACGAGTGAGAAATGAAAAAAATAATTACATGATTACTTCAGACTTTTAGTCTAATCATTATCAGCATCCTGATTTAAAAAAAAAAAAAAAAATCACCTATTTCTCAGGATCTCTGGTCCAGTCAGGGAAGAAAAACCCTTAACCAGGGCTTTCCCTGTACATACATTTGCATATAGGTTCCGAGGCCTATGATATGTATTGGCTCCTTTGGATCTATGATATGAATTAATTCCTTTGAATAAGTGATTTTTTTTTCATTAGGACTTGAACCAAAACGTTCAGAGGTGGATAACAGAGTCAAAGAAATCTGTTACAAATATTGTGTGTAGTCTTCAGAAAAGTCTCCTTGGAAGCTTCTGGAGTACAAAATCAGTAGCTGTGATGTCCTCTGATAAAAAATACTGCTCTATCTAAAAAAAAATGCATATTTTTGGTGAGCTAAAAAAGTAGCAAATGGTACTGCTGTTTTAAAAGGACTGATGAAAATCTATTCTGTTTCAGAATTTGTTTTTGTACCACATCAACTTGTTCTCTTTAAACACAAGTATTTATCTTTCTTCCTTTCTTAAATTGTGTTCTAAATTGATAATCACCAGTCTATTTTAGATTAACGTATTTTGTGCCTCTTAACACCTTCTTGTCTAAAACTTGTGTGAGAATACCATTTTTGTCTAGACAATTTAGAATCCAATTTTTTTTCAGTAATTTGTGGGTTTTGACCCTTTTCTGTCTTTGAAAAGTTTACTTTTTTAGATCTGAATGTGCTGGCTTTTATTGTACTCATACATCGAACCATTTCCTACTGTTTTTATAAAGCTCTGTTTAGTTTGGGGCTGTCTGGGTATGAGAAGCTATCATTGATTTAATTATGATGTTTTATAATTTCAGAAAGTTCGTTTTCACTCTAGCACTCGAAATACAGAAAATTTTTCTGGGAAGAACGCTTATAACAAGCCCACAAGATATCAGGTAATCACAGCATGAAAGCAAGAGCCAGGGAAGAGATCTGTCAGTGAACAGCTCTGACCTGCAAGGGTCATATTTGCTTTCTTTCAGTTGATGCCATCCTGTGACATGCCAGGCTGTGGCTTAGCACGGGCATGGGACTGGGCTGGGGCACTTCAGGACAAAAGCAGCCTGCCACCCATGGAAATACACATGATGTTAGCGTTTGTCATGCTAATTAATTCCACTCAAGGGTATTTAATTTAATACAAGAAATATCATTCAAGCTTTAATCCTCCAGTCTTGCACTGACAGCGTTTCATTTGTCATGACATAGAGTCACCTCTCCAGCCTTTGCATTAACATTGGCACATGCTTTCTCTGGCAGTGACTTGTCCTACCGAGCTAAACCTGCAATGTGGTATGGTTCAAAAATACCCGGGGCTGCAGCGGTGGCACGGGCTACCCCAGCCATCACAGGAACTAGCAAAACTGTCTGTCTTAGCTGGAGCGTTCGTGCCAGCTGATGTATTATTTCTTGTGCAAACATCTGTAGTAGGGTAACACAATAAGCAAACTGTGCCCCACAGGATTTTTTCCTTATTTTTTAATATAAGGTGAAAAGGAATCTGACAGCAAGTCTGAAGGAACTGACATTAAAGAGAGTTGAGGGAAGTAATAGTTAAGTTGGATAACATGTGCAATGGCAATTCTAGAAGTGGTTCGTCTTGTGTTGGTACAGCATCCAGCACAATGGGCTCCTAGGCTGTACAGCAGACCAGTAATAAATTTCTACTGGTTTTAAAAGTTGTTCAGGCTTTTGTGCCAGGATAGGAAGAGTATCTAAAAAGCTAAGTTAGAAATGGGATACGTTCACTCTGCCTTCTGGAGTTAGTTGACTTGATATCATCAAAGGCAAAGGGAAGAGATAATTGTGTCCCACTCGAAATGGCATTTCAGCATTTCTGACATTTTCCTGTCCATTCAAACCCACAGGTAACAGTAAGATGTGTCAGCCTCTGCTGGACTTGTTCTCTTCCTGTAGCTATTATTTCTAAATGAGACTGTCTAATATTTGTGGTAAATTAGACGCTTATTTCCAAGGTTGAAAAAGCCAAAGGTGGCTGTGAAAAATAGATAGAAAAAGATAACTACCTGTTATTTTGCTTTAATAATGCTCCTACTAGGTTTGTCTTCAAATGATCTTAGAAAGTTTCAGTTGATGCAGGAAGAAATTGCCCAGATAATATAAGGACAGTGTAATAGTCTTGATTATCTAAATATAAAGAAGAACAAACAGTTTGACAATCTGGCCAGCAAGCTTTCTTCTACAACTGGGAAAACCTTTGAAGCAGTAGCTTCTTGCTGAACTGTTTTCTTTAGTGGTATTTATCAAGTGATGTATCTGCAGTCTGTGTACTTGGACTACATACAGACAGTGGTCTTGAGGGATAAGAAAAATACACAGAACCTAAACATGCAATAATTTGAAAAGTAGGAAGAACAAGACAACACACAGCTGCTGTGATCTGGGAATAAACTAGTCCAGGCAAAATGATACCTTTATCAAACCCTCTTGAGCTGAGACTTTAAGACGGAGCATTGCTAAAATGCTGTGCTAAGCTCACAAGTTTTCCTCACTTTCAGCACTTCAGTCTGTCATGCTATCATGTCTCTATCGACAAAACTCAGGAAAGGATTTGTCAGGAAAAAAATAGAAGGAATAGTTTGTACTTCTAAAGGCTCAGAAGTATATTTCTTTGCTCTTCAGAGAAACAAAATAGCAAAGAGGTGAGAAATGAGCAAATTCCTTCACTCACTTCACTCTCAAGCTCTTCTACTGCCTGACTGATAACATGTGCATTTGAGATCACCAGGTTCGAGATCTGATGCCCCAGTGAGCAGTTGTCCCCTCTGATCACTGCTGACTTCCGTCTGATTTTGACCAGGGACATGAAGGTGCAAAGCATTTCCTCCTATTAGCGCTGCCCCGGGACCTCCCGCACTCATGTCACAGGACATCTGCAGTGTCCACAAACACAGCATCAAGAAGAAACTTGTGAATTAAATAGCAGTATTGAGGTCTGTAACAATGTGATCTTCAACAGTGCATATAAGTGAAGTCCAGAATAAAACACTATAAATAGCAAAGTGGGAAGACATCATGGCCTCCACATTAAAGACAAGGAACTGAGGTCCAGCAGGATTTATCAGACCCAAAAAGCCTATGGCTGAACCAGAAATTGAGCCCCAAATATCATGAGTCCAACTTCAGTGCCTTGGCCACAAATTTGTCCTTTTCTTCTCATTTCGCTCTGTGCTAGAAGCCATAGAAGGTGTTCAGATAGCTGATGGCAAATGCAGAGCTTGAAGGTTGTGCCAATAAATACATAAAAAAGATTGAATTCAGTTCAGAGTTATAATTTACAAATGCCTGACCTGTTCCTAGAACCTATTCTTTTAAGACCATTTTAACACCAACACTCAGTAGTTGAGTGTTGCATAGTATAAAAGATCTCTAAAACCTGAAGAATTTCAATTAACTTTTAGAGAATAGGGGAACAGTACTTTATAGAAATCAGATGTATTTGAATTGTTTCAAGTTTAGCATTCATTACCAAGAGGCTGTCTGTAAGTTTTGTTCAGCATTTCCCTGCAGTAACCAGGATTATTTTGCCAAGAGGCTATTTCATTCATTGTAGCTAAAAGGAGCAGCACTGGGGAGAAGGGGAGAAGCAAGGCTTAGAAGCCACACTGCAATATTGAGGGAAAAATTAATTACTTTCCTAAAGCTATTGGCAGAAATCTCTACTAAGTGGCTAAGTAGATTCTTGTTAAAAAGTGGTCACATTTTTAATATTTAGTTTCTGTAGACAAATCTGACTACAACATGTATTTGATAGACTAGGCTGCCTTAAGCTGGTGACTTCTATCACACATAGATAGTCTGTGGTTTAGTCTCGTTTTAGTCTAAATTTTCTCTGTCGTCTGTTCTGAAAAAATCATTTCTTTTTGGATCCAAGATTTCCCTACTTTCCCCAAACATTACTTCATTTATGTCTTCTCAGGTGACAACCCTACCTCCCTCTGGATTCTACTACCTTGGCCATCTTCAACACACCGTACGTGCGCTGTGCCTCATCTCTGTTGCCTTAATGACTCACCTGCTTAGCCAGATGCCTCTTTGATACAAGGACAGTCTTAGACATCCCATATTCCATGACTGCATGACATCATACACAAATGACTGGATCCTTTTTTGATGTTCACATGCCTTTTGCACTGCTATAATCCGTATTTGGCTACTAAGAAAAAAGAGCAGGTGTACTGATTTCTTAATTCATATTTCATGCTCTTTGCAGCGTTTTTCAGTGATGTTCAAAGCAGAGACATGTGATTGCTCTGTGAGTAAGTGAGCCCATGCTGGGAGAGGCTTTTCCCTTAACAGTGGCCATCTGGTCAATGACAGACATTTGTGCATCTGTTCTTGGATGCTCACTGAGCTCTCCTCTGTTTGCAGAGGATGCACCTAAATCATTGTCTCTGATAGAGCAACCCTTTTATGTTTATCATAGTTGAGATTTTTTGTCCCCATTGATGAGTGTCTTTTCTGTAGTGAAGAACTGGCAATGACGCAGGCCTTCAGCTGTAACCCAGTGTGTAGCCCAAGACTGCCAAAGTTACTTTCCTTCTAGATAAATGTAACTTACGCATTTTTGGAACAATATCACATTGCAAGCTCATATCCATAGCCATCTTCTACTATTTCCATATACGCTGTTCCTTACTAACAATCATCTCCCATTTTATAAGTCTACATGGCTCTATTTTTTTCCCTGTGCATGTCCCTTAAAATCTGCCATTTCCCTAAGAAACTTCTCTCACTTAAGCCAAATTCTCCACTGCTGTTCAAACTCTCTTTTCTCTGTCCTTCACTAAATTTCTCTCCT
Source organism: Gymnogyps californianus (assembly GCF_018139145.2). Taxonomy (NCBI): domain Eukaryota; kingdom Metazoa; phylum Chordata; class Aves; order Accipitriformes; family Cathartidae; genus Gymnogyps; species Gymnogyps californianus. The sequence goes on from NC_059484.1 coordinate 17,505,664, forward strand.
AAAACCCCAATTGCAAAGCAAACAGAGTCTTTCTGTTAACCTTGGGTCAGATGTTTAGTTCATCATCATGAGTGAGTTTGCTAACATCATTAATTAACCACTTATTTCTTCCTGTAAAGTATTTTTTATTAATACATTAAACAGTAACATGCTAAAGGAAGGCTCCGGATCCCATTTCTTAGCTTGCTATTGGATCATCTGTGTTTTCTCTCTGTCTGTGGGACATACTCCACATTCATGTGCATCCCACAAAATGCCCCAAAGTGCCTCATATGTGGGCTCATTACGGAATGGCTGTCAATCAACTATTGTATCACAAAGTTTATAATAGAAAGTATAAAATAAATGGGAAGCCAATAAAAAAATTCTCTTTGCATCTTCTGAAGCCAGGTTTTATCCACAGTGAAATCAGGTGTTTGGATTGCTCATAGTGAGTTTAGAATTAAGGCAATGTGGATAAGCTCATGTTAAGATAAGTGTTTCTGTTCTCTTTTCAGAAAATAATGAAACGTCTGATTAAGCGGTATGTACTGAAGGCTCAGGTTGACCGAGAAAATGATGAAGTTAATGAAGGCAAGTGGATTTTTATGATTGACACACATTAGAGCATGTAATGTTATTGCTATTGAAAGGGTCAGTAAGAGGGTTGAGCTTAGATAACATCCTCTGTAGAGAGCGAGCATGCTCATGCTCACACTAAGGTGAGCAGTGGTGACTCTGAGCTACCTTTACGCTCTTGAAATTCTGGGTCCTTAATTTTCCTTAGCAGAACACATATATCATAGGATCTGTCTTTACATAATCCTGCTCTGCCCTACAGTTCTACCCCTCCTTGCTTTACAACACCCATGATATTGCCAACACCTAACCGTGTCTTGGGGTCTAAGTAAAGCAATTTCTGGCTGTATTGCCCATGCCTGTCCCAAGGACTTTTTTTGAACTGGATAAGGATTTGTATGGCCATGGTGTCGTGTAGGATTTATATGCAGATGGAAAAGAACCTCCTTCTAACACCTCTTAACTGCTACCCTCCTGCAAATGTCCTGTGCAGGTGGAGATCAATACGTGGAGAGCAAACAGACTTGAGAAAAAAGATGAACTTTCCATCTATACTTGCTATTGCTGTCAGTACCACTATTGCAAGTACAGGTTATTTCCTATAAGTCAAATATTAAGTGCATAAATGCAGAGACATCATAGGGAGCTCCACACACATTCATGACCCAGGACACTGAAATGAATGCTTTCTCAGGTCTTAAAACCATAGAGATTAATTATTTGGTTCGATATTGCTAACAAGAATATTTTCCTCCTTTTAGGAGAACTGAAAGAGATTAAGCAAGATATTTCTAGTCTCCGCTATGAACTCTTAGAGGAAAAATCACAAGCTACTGGCGAGTTGGCAAGACTAATACAGCAGCTGAGTGACAAATTCGGGAAGAACTTAAATAAGGACATTTGATGGTGAACACAGAGAAAGGCAACTGGTTTTCTAAACATTATTCAGTCTCAACCAGCATCTTAGGAGGGCAAAAACCATGCAAAGGATGGGTACCACACACTCAACTTTTGCTAACTAGCAAGTATTAGTAGAAGCACTTTGCATTACTCCTGTGCTTGGTGAGTTACCAGTGAAATCTTTTACGACACAAAAGTGACTTACAGGTAAAAATATATGCCCTTTGACATCAGAAATAGATGCACCATAGGGAAGGCATCTCTAGTGAAAGGCAAAAAAGCCAGATCTTCACCCATCTGACTCTAGTGAAGACAGTGCAACTGTGCTCATTTATACCAACAGAGACTGTACTGATCAGAATTGGGGGAAGTCTGAAGAAAAGATGTGCCAAGCATATTCCTTGAAAAATTTTAAAAATTCCTATCCTTGGGTGTGTACTCTCCTTTTATGTTTACACGGGCATCCATGAAGATAAGTTTGAACAGCACTGTGGTTAATGAGAAATCATCTGCTGAAATGACCAAGGCAAAGTATGGCAGGTAGAGATCATCTACCTTTTAGACTGGATGACAGCATTGGAAAAAATGGACCAAGCTTGTTGGGTAAAACGTTCTTTCACCCCTCTGCTAGAACCTGATAAAGGGATTCCCAGCCAAAACCTCCTCTCTGCCTTCTCCAGCTATATTAGCTAGTCCACTAATGGATATGGTCTCTTTGTACACACCTAGCCTCTCTTTTATCCTTAGATGATCCCAGCTTCAACAACAGTGTCCTGAAATATTCATAACGATGTAAAACTCACTTCCCAGGAATACCCAGAAATAACATATATTGTGCTAATGTGTTCAGTTCAAGAACAGCATTAATCCAGCGACAGCGATGCAACTGAGCTCAGCTTTTGGATTCCAGAGGTCAAACAGCAAGCCATAGGGCGAGATAAATCACAAAGAACATAGCGCAGTAGTTTCAAACCTTTAAATGAATACGAAAAGGCTTCAATTCCACTGAGAACATTCTGACCAAAAAAAAAGAGGAAATGAAGGAAAAATCATTGTAGAAATTATTGTCTTATGTGTTTGGCTCTTACAGAGGACAAGGAAAGGATTAAAACTGTTTTAAAGGCTGCAGTAATACAAGTACTCGGATTGCACTTTTACAACTGGAAAGCGAGGAGTCTGCACAACACAACGACAAACTTGGATTGCTTGGGTTTTTACTTTTAGCTACATGATTTCAACGACTTAAAGCACACCTTACTACTTGGGAACCACTGAACTGTACTGTTTGTTTACAAGAGACACCTATAAGATGAACACTACATTTAGGTATCAGCTGAGAAAAACAAACAGAACCAGAAGATGACCTGTGATCAGTTCTTAAGTGCCAGATGAGAATACAGATAGCCTAATAGAATAATAGTTATATTTGTACAAAAAAAAAAAAAGAAAACAAAATAAAAAAGTGTACTGTACGTAGATCTGTTTAGAGAAAAAGCAAAATACTGTATTTTTACCTTTAATAAGATTATCTTGTATACTGTAATATTTTTACCTAAAAATGGGAAAAAAATAAAATTACCTCATAATATTTTGTTGTACATTGAGTGAAATATTTGCCTGATCTTTTGACTATCCAATAGATGGATATTTTTTTGCTTTTCTGCGATGTGTGAACAATGAAATCATTATATGAAGCAATTTTGCCGTAGGAATTCTGAAGCCTGAAAGAGTCAAAAAGCAAAACTTAAACTAAAATACATTTAAAAGGAATAAAACTAAGAAATTAAAGGTTCTGTGACCAACTATAGTCTGCAAAAATGACTCCTTATTTGTGGTGCTTAATTTAAAATCATTATTTCCATATTAATGTGTTTGTAAAATTACCTTCCAAGAACAGAAATTCAGCTCAACTGGCTTCAGACAAACATAGTGCTGGTACTGAGCGTGCAATCAAAAGTCAAATGAGTAACATTGAAGTTTACAGGCTTTAGCTGGTGTCGTGGTTTAGGCCCAGCCGGCAACGAAGCACCATGTGGCCGGTCCCCGGTGGGATGGGGAGGAGAAAATATAACGAAAGGTTCGTGAGTCGAGACCAGGACAGGGAGGGATCACTCACCACTTACGGTCACAGGCAAAACAGACACGACTTGGGGATAAAAAGAAATCAATTTAATTTGTTACTAATCAAATCAGAGTAGGATAATGAGAAATAGAACCATATCTTAAAAACACACCTTCCCCCACCCCTCCCTTCTTCCTGGGCTCAGCTTTGCTCCCGATTCCTCTACCTCCTCCGTCTGCAGCGGCGCAAGGGGGCAGGAACGGGGGTTGCGGTCAGTTCATCACACGTTGTTTCTGCTGCTCCTTTCTCCTCAGGGGGAGGACTCCTCACACTCTTCCCCAGCTCCAGCGTGGGGTCTCTCCCACGGGGGTCAGTCCTCCACGAGCTTCTCCAATGCAAGTCCTTCCCATGGGCTGCAGTCCTCCACAAACTGCTTCAGCACGGGCTTTCCCACAGAGTCACGGCCTTCTCCGGGCCCAGCCCCCTGCTCCGGCATGGGGTCCTCCACGGGCTGCAGGTGGAGATCTGCTCCACTGTGGACCTCCATGGGCTGCAGGGGGACAGCCTGCCTCACCATGGTCTTCCCCACGGGCTGCAGGGGAATCTCTGCTCCAGCGCACCTCCTCCCTCTCCTTCTTCACTGACCTCGGTGTCTGCATGGTTGTTTCTCTCACATCCCACTCCTCTCTCTGCTGCAGGTTTTTCAGTGGTCTTTTTCCCCCTTCTTAAAGATGCTATCCCAGAGGTGCCACCACCGTCGCTGATGGGCTCGGCCTTGGCTAGCAGTGGGTCCGGCTTGGAGCCGGGGAAGTTCTAGCAGCTTCTGACAGGAGCCACCCCTGCAGCCCCTCCCCAGCTACCAAACCCCCGCCACACAAACCCAACACAACCAGTAAGACAACTGAAACAGCATTTGCCCCTGATCACCCCAGCTGGGTAAGTGGTACGTGACAGCGCTCCAGCACAGGGTAGCATTTCCCATAGCTGTTGTCTGCAAACGTGGGAAATCTGTTGCTTTGCGCGATAGTTCTTGCAATGTAGTGTCGTGGTGAAACACTGAAATGTCGATGTTCAGCAGAGAGTACCAAATGCCAGTGTAAGAAGACAGACACTGCAGGTAACAATATTTGCAAGAACGATAATTCATCGCTTTGGGCTGCCTTCCACTACTTAAACCAGAAAACGCTGCTGATTTAAAATATTCAGTTTTCCCCATAAGAAGAAGGAATATCTTTCATGGTAATACTGCTTTTTTCTTTCCCCCCTTTCTAGCCACTGTGTAAAACTTCTTTCAATTTGGAAAACCAGCTCTGTTGCCACAGCACTGTCTTAAAAATGTATTTCATTACAGCTCTACAGCTGGTTCCTGATCAAAGCATTGCTTTACCCTTCCCATTCAGTGTTTTAGCATCCCCTCAGAATTTAAGTAGAATTATTCTAGGTAGAACATACAATAACCACCATAATTTCCATTTCTCATAATATTGCATGCCAAGTCACATGAGAAAGTTAAGTGGAAATATTATGATGCACTTACTTACATTTTGCACATCTAAACACAGCTCAACAAAAGTCAAAGTAGGTGGGTCCCAGATTGGATTAGACCTGAGACATGCATGTCCCATTTCCCATCACCGGTGGGACGTCATGGCAGGCCAGTGTCACATCAACCCACCTGCTGAGTTAGATTTGATCCAGTCTGTAACAGCTCTTATTTTTGGCTTTGAAATGTAGGATTTAATATTCCTTGGACAAATTCATACTGCAAAGGAATGAAACTTTGCCCAAACTCTTTGTAGATACAGAATTATAACTTTTTATGGGAAATATGTTAGAGAAGGGTCAGACAAAGATGAAACTAACCTGAAGCCATCCACACAAGCGTGAATATTCTCCAAGACATTATCCTAATTCTGCAAATCCTGCAGGCTAATCAAACTAGAACTTAAATAGACATCCTGAGGAAGATCAGAACAAAGCCATTAACTAGCCAATACTGATTTATTGACTGCCCACGTCTTCAGACCATTGTTTCACGCCTTGCAAAGACCAAACCAGTCAGCTGCTGCTAACAGAGAGGGAGTAAACAGCAGAAAGCATTAACATGGCTTGAAATAGCTGAACTGCCAGGTTTTAAGCCAGGAACCCCTGCTGACCAGAGGTGCAAATCCTGAAACAAAGGAGCTGCCCAAGGGCACCTGGCATCATGCCGCTGCTTTCAGCAGCGTGGGATGGTCTTTGCAGCCCACAGGGTGGAGGTGATGTTTCATACACAGCTTTGGTCTCACAGCTGGACTAATTCTGCCTGTAACTTTACAGAGAATGACTAACGACTACTGTCCCCAGTTCCCACAAACATAGTTTAAAAGTAAATAAGAAGCAAGAACGGTGTCATGAATAATGGCTTAGAAGACTGCCTGCATCCTGACCAGAGCTCACAGCACATTAAATTGTCAGAGCTAGGCTTTATTTTTAATTAATCTACATGAGAAAAGCATTTCCAGCAGGCCAAAAGAAATTGCCCTAATTAAAAGATGTAAGAGATTAAGGATCACTCAGCAAGGACAAGCCGGGACGCAGTCCATCACCACAAACGCAGGAGACCCAAGCAGCGTGGACAGGGTTTCAAACACATCTCCAGCTGGCAACAGATCTCTGCCTGCACCACGGCCAGGTCTGTGCTGCAGCCCTGGGCTGCAGGTGGGGAGGGAGGATGCAGCATCAGTCCTGCATCGTGGGCAGCACCACGCCGCGGAGCACCTCTGCTGCCTCTCATGCCCCAAGCAGGAACCTGGCAAACAGGTCTTTTCATTCCTCATTTGGCATTTGCTTCCCTGACTAACCAACAGGTAGGGAAATGAAAGCCACGACTTCATAGCCAAGGCTACCAGGACTGTCCTGCAAGATGGCTTTCAGATGGGGAGGATAGATGTTTCCTCTATCCAGACATTATAAACACTTTCCTTGTGACCCAGCCTGACCCCCAAAAGCAGCTCTGCCCTAGCTTTGGCCACAAATCTCTCACCACTACAGAGTTAGATGCTACAGTCAGCAGGTCCCATCGCTCCCTTCTTCGCTCACTTGGTTCATGCCCATCCTTTTACCTTGCCAGTGACTGGGCTGTAAACCCTGCAGGTGGGAGACCTGATGCTGGACACCAGCCTGCACAAACTACAGCCTTAAGGAACTTTTACTTACATTTTTAGTAAAAAAGGATAGAGAGGGCACAGGAGAAATAGCCCTAGCTTCCAGTGAGGGAAGGGAGGTGCGGAGAAATTCAGGGATTTGCCTTAACGAGCTGGAAGTCAGGGGCCAAGAATGGGACTGTGGCTCTAAATCTTATTTGGGGATATACACCCATTAGCTTCGCCCTCTCTTGGTCCCTGTTCTGCATCTTTGTAGGGCACGTACTCCAGTGTGAGGGATAAGATCTGCCAATGCCCGATGCAAGCAGCACAAGAGCAATGATAGGAAAAAAGAATCATTGCCTCAGTTATCATATATCATTCTGGGAAGTGATTCCCTCAGTCTCTGGGAGGTTTTAATGGCTTCATATCAATAAAGAGATAAGTCTTTGCTATAGCTGAATTTAAGTAAAGCCAAAGAGAAAGGGAGATAATAACCAAAGGGGCAAAATAACTAAGCTGGTTCTGGAATTTGTAATGCCTTTAACAGCAAGCAAAAGGGCACTCGGTTAAGGTCATTTGAGACAGATATTTAACACAAACCTGCAGTGTGATAAAGGGGATTTGGAAGGGCTTAAAAGGTTAATGAATAGCTAACAAGCTTGTTAATATATAACTAATGTTTACTATAATACAGACTAATATTTAATTCCCTTACTAATGATTAATTATTCTGCTGCAAGGGTTTAATTAGGGCTTACACAGCAGGAGCATGGGGGCATCTGGTGCTGAGATGAATTTCCGTGCGGCAGTTGCTGGCCCCGACTCCGGGCTCTCCTCCGGCAGCTCGCCCTGTGGTGGGCACAGCTTTAGGTGTCACAGCATGCCCGCGTGTCGAGGAAGCAGGAGGCTGACAGCTTAGATCTTCCTTAGGATGAAGGTTGTTCTCTTGTACATCCAAATGGGTGGCACACAGACTCCATAGGAAGTTGCTTTTGAAAACAAGCAAACAAATCCCGAAAGAAAACCTCTCCCTGTACCCCAGTGGCTGACAGCATCATGCACTGCAGCGATGCTCTCCCCTCGGAGCAGGTCTCCCAGTCTTGTTATACCGGTACCCAGCGTCACTTCTGACTGCAAGGATTGTGGAACAGGGATTGTGATAACAGAGATTGTCATAATTCACTCCAAGGTTTTCATTTGAAGATGAAAGCTTCCATCAAATTAGAAAGCTGATTTTATGCAAAAGTGTTTTCTGTACAATAACATGCTTCTAGCCAAATCTGCACGATCATTCCCAAACACAAATAACAAAACTGAGTTCATCCTAGAAAGAAGGTCATTGGGCACATGCATTTAGAAACAGCAGTGACTGATTTTATCAGTTATTCCTGCAGGCAGCCAGGACAGACAGACAGTGCTTCAGCAAGCTACTCAGAAGACCATACTCATCTTCCCAGCTCTGCATTTGCAGCCAGCCAAGTGAGCTCACAGCTTAGTGACTTTTATTTTGGTCTTTTTTCCCGCCAGGTCCACAGTGACACCATATCCATGCCACAGCTCTCAGGGCCATCAAACCTGAAGCCTGTAGAAGTAACACTTAGACAAGCCTTTAGCTAAAGAGAGGCCACCAATTTTGTTTGAAGGGCAGTCACTAAGCACATCTAAGAGCAGTACTGCAGCTCATGGCTTTCTGATACTATCTGATTTCTGCAAAGCAATGTTATTGTGATTAAAGTACGACAGTGAGCGAATAAGAGATACCTCATCAGAAGCGATATTCACTGCAGAGTAAAAGGACACAACTTGAGGGAGACTTTCGTACTTATTAAACACTCTTAACCATATGTTGTGTACCTAATAACACCTGACTTGGTCCCTGCTACCATCTAGGCATCCACCAGAACCACAATTTTCATGATGCTCCACAGTCACCATTTCTGCTGCGATAAGTACTGTTGTGAGAAATACGGTGTGAGTGCATGACAGCAGAGGTAGCCCATCGCAGGCACTCGAGCTGCGGAGAGGAATAGGGTCCTGGAGCAAACCAGCCACCACTTTCACACAGGGCAGGATGGAAGAGATGATGTTACAGACCTGAACCACAAACCTCCAGCAGGTTTTGCTTTCAGAGAAGAACAGGGTGGGAGCAGGCGTCTGCAGGCAGGAGAGCCAGGGGAATGAGGGCAGGAGATTTGCACCCACGGCAGCTGAGCTGCAGCACGGAGACTGCGGTGTACATCACCTGGCTGTGCCTGATCACCCTTTTGCATAAATTATAGCCCGTGCACTCTGCGTTTTACTTTTTTTTTTTTTTTAAACCTGTAGGAAAACATTCATGGGGTTCATGTTCTGCAGCCTTCCTAAGGTGAAAATGATGAGGAGGGAAAGGTGAGACTAAAAGTATAATAAAATGAGAGGAAAAAGTGTTACAGATGGATGTCAGCAGGCATAAATTAAAATAATAGCCCTTCCTCAACTGGAGTTACAGCCACACAGCATGAACTGCTGTCTCTGAACACCTTTCCCCCAAGGTGTGCAGACACACTAGCTAGCTCAGAGCTAACTCAGGGGTTTAAAGGTGACATAGATGTACCTATAGAGTCTGCTAAAAGCCAGCTCTGAACCTAAATGCTGGGTACAGCTCAGAGAGAGCACCATAAGGTAATAGGAATAATTGTGCTTGGTACTGTCAATTGATGCCCCAGCCTGCAATAACCCCACAATTCTTAAGACCCCCAAGTAGCCTGGTGGTCTGAGAGGAGAGAAACTATTTATTTTACATTCTTTCAGGAGGTTTTTTTCTGGCTTTTAAGTGTAAAAGTTCAAACCTCTTCTCCCTGCAGAGAGCTGCAAGGTGTTTCCCTATATATTCTCCATGCTTCGGAGTAAAGGCTGTGGGTATCTCATAGGGATTTCAGTGGGCATGTCCATTCCCAAGGGGAAAACACAAAGCAAAGCATTCCCAAACTCAAACACAAACTCGCGTGGGTGACGGAGGAGGGAGGAGGACTTGTGCCCGTCGCTGCTGGTTGTGGTCGGAGCCGGCAGGCTGTGCTCCTGAACAAGTAATCCACAGCTCTGCCTCTGTGATGCTCTAAAGCAAAACCAAAGCTACAGGAGGAAAAAAAAAACCCAATCCTCTTTCTGCAGGGTTTTTCTTTAGCTCATTATAGCAACCTGCCTACATGCTTTAACAGCGCATAAAGCCACAAGAATCTGGCTCTTGTTAAATTGTATTATTACACCAAAGAAATGTTGAACTGCTGCTTTCTTGTTCGAAGGAAAGACAATATTTCTTCAGCTGACTTTGATTCACTCAGATAGGTTTTCTTCTTTGTACTGTCTTACTTTTTTTTTGGTAAATGTCTACCTTGCTCCCAGGGGACCACATCTTTCAGCATCTCGCACTCATTCAAACCTGCACAAAGTAAAGATAAAAAGCTCCATAAGCAAAATTTTCCCTTCAGCTGAATTTTGTGTTTAGGACCTACTGTGGCCAAATCACCACCTGCTGCTTCCTCAAAGTGGAGATTCAGCTATTTACACTTATTTAAAAAATACAAGGATTCGGTTCTCCTCCAGTCCATACTTACCTAAGCCAAAACCAAACTGCTTTAAACTTGAAAACAAAAATCATGTTTCTGCTATCATCTCACATCATAAGCAGGGTTTTCTTCATACACCCTTCAAATTTTAGTAGTATTTCTAACAAAATGTGGAAAATTCCTAGATCTGAGGTACCAAGACACTTGTGATTGATAGCAAAGTGAATGACAGCTCTTTTCAAATTCTAATAGGGAATCCCTCCAGCAGGCATCCTACTTGGAGCTGGAATTTAGCCTTTAGCCTTTACCCTTTCTCGGCACGAAGTCTGTCCTTGATTAAAGACAACACTTCAGTCATAACCTAAACTTCCATAAATACAGTAGTTTATTTCTTGCTATTCTTCTCGCAGTGGTGAGTCAGAAATCTTTACGTTATGACAGCTTAAACCAACGACCTTGATGCTCTCAGATGCAATTAAGAGACAGGCAAAAGCTCAAGAGTCAAGTGCACCTCTCCTGTGCCGAAGCCGGTGTAACCTCATTCCTGACGTTTAGGTCTCCAGTGATACCAAGATGCACTGTCAGTAGTAAGGGACTCCTCTGAGGGCTGGGTAAAAGACAGGAGTGATACAGAACTATTGGGATAACACACCCACCACACTCTTCAATTTTAATTGGGGTTTTGCAGTAAAAAAGCTGAGTTGTCCCAGCTAGATAAGGAAGTTCATCTGTTTCTTGAAAAAAAGAATAAAGCAAAGATACATAAAAAGCATGCCGTAACTGAATTAGTGCATATCAGAAAAATCAAAACTAGTCTATCAACAGCTCTGTGTGTCAGTCCCACTGCTTCACGTGCTCCCCACAGCCCTCCTGCTCTCCAGCGCCAGAATTACAGGGACCTGGAGCCACCCTCACGCCACGGGCACAACCGTGTATCGGTGACGTACACAGCATAAACCACAGCCTGCATCTTGTTCAGGCAGAGGACTGCGGTTCAGAAACATATCGTTATCATCTAAGTCAGTCCTCTAAGCCAATCAATTCCAGCAATTCGCTTTGAAAATACCACCCACGTTCTATAAAAATTCAGATTTGAGATGCAGCCCACAGAGATTAATGAGGGTTTGAATTTATGCCTCGAGAGCTTCTAATAGTTTTATTTTTCTGCTATACCACTATAATCTTCCTATATATGAAGGCTGCTCACATACTTCCAGGTAGGGAAAGGGCTTGATTTCACAGCTAATAAAAATTGCATTCAGGAAAAAAAATAAATAAAGCAATTGCTATTACTCAGGCGGTATTTTAGCACAAAGTATAGTTATCTAAATTGGCGTGTAGTGGACAAACGGAGTTTCAGGTGGTATTGTTCTCAGTTGAAGCTTCTGCGATGTGCAGGTGGGCCCCGTGCAAGGCACGCAGCAAGGCAGCGTGGATGCACAGCCCTCCCGTCTGCCCCGGCGCGGGGAGGGGGGGCACTTGGCAGCAGCCTCCATAACGCTATGGGGGGGGGCTCCCTGCAGAAAGCTTTTTGCTCGAGGTTTGAGGAGTGAAGTCAGGAAACATAAGGCAGTGGCGGTAGCCAACAAGACCCTTCCAGTATTCCTCAGCTGGACGGACCTTGTGACAATGCCTCGCCACTCAGGCAGTAAATGCTGCTGAAAGCCATCCCACTGAGTGTGCCCATTAAAAGCAATCAAGCACACCTCTCTCTGCTTACCAGGCACTTCAGTATGAGTACTAAGCAAGTGTGTTAGTTTGGGCAGATCAGGCTGGAAAACGTCTCTGTGTACTTATATTTTACTCTATTACACTATGGACATAGGCAGCCCTAGCAGAGCACCTGGGTTTTGCCTTCCTCTGATAGTGTTGCTTTCAGATTTCATTTTTTCCAAGTTTGAATTGGACGTCCTGGGGGAAAGGAAGGGAAAGAACCCCAGTATTGCCTGAAAAGCCAAATAACCGTGTTCTCACAGACTATCAGAAAATCTCTCTGCCCTCCACCTCCTCTCAAAAAGAAAAGAGAGAACATTTATCTTCGCTTAGCACTGAATATCTCCTGTTATATATTTCCGAGTGATTCCAGTGCCTGTAAAGCTGTAGGAGACAAAACACATTCTTCCTCTCTACACATTACGTGTTAGACACCCTTGAATAGCTCTCAGGACTGTTCCGTAGACCAGGACCAGAGTGACGGTGTGAACCACTGCCGTCTGACACTTGCAATATTCCTGCTTCTGCGTGTGCATCTGTTTGAGTTGCATTGTGCATAATTCAGCACAATCGTACACATTTCTTGGTAATGTACTCAAAATAAGCATTACTCAGCTTGATGACTAGGTCTTCGCTTACAGCCATCTGGATGGTTTATTTTAGAAAGTGATTTGGAAGAACAGTGCTTTATTCATAATTATTATGAGGGCTCCGTGAGAACACGAAGGCTGCAGGGATGCAGCTCCTGGACATGGCTTGCCTTTCTCTCACTAGCCTCCAACTTCAGGTTTACCTTAGCAGATCCCACTTTTTTTTGAAGGAGGAAGATAACATTTATCATTAACCACAACACGCTCTTATCATCAGACTTTGAACAGCAACACCGCAAAGGCCACCTGGTTCCAGAGATGACTCACCATAAACCCACCGACCGAGAGTCGCCGCTTACACACCACCAGCACGTGTCAACCTGCGCTGGGCTACAGCCAGGTAACAGAACTACGCTTAACATTAATGCCAAGTAATGTTCAAATGATTCACTCAGACCTTTTCTGGAAGTGTTGCCTTTCAGGGTACCGCTTGCTGCGGCTGGAGCCATGCCTGGCGATGGCAGGCTCAGGATGTCACCGACATAGGTCTGAGAGGCTTCAGGCCTCCTGCAGTGCAAAAAGGGAGAGGCACTGTAAATTTAGGAGGGGTTCTTATGTATCTCAGCCAAGCCTCATGGCACCTAAATGATTTACTGCGCATTTGCTGCATTATTTATTGGGTCCCTTTTGCCCACACATGCAAGGAACGTGAGCTAGTGGCTCCGCCACAGATTTCGTACATCGTCCTAGCTCCAATGGTTTCTTCCAATTTTCCTCCAAAGGACACATTACCATGCTGTTTTCAAGGTAAATATGTTTTCCCTTGGGTGCAGAGGTCCCCTTGAGTGAAAAGGTCCCAATCAACCTCTGGAGAGGCAGGAACATGCCCAGCAGCCATGGCAGAATGAGCTGAAATTATCGCAAAAGGTCACTGAAAGAGTTTTTATTACAAACATGGTTCTGGTCACTGTGGATAAGCAGCCGTCTTGCTAACCACAGGGTATTTACGTGCCCAGAGGATAACCACAGGGTATTTGTATGCTCCGGCGGGTACTGCTGGACCCTCCTGCAGCGGCTTTCTCCTTGGAAGAGGCTATCATGACTGTGGAGCGTTTCCCATCTCTGAACCACTGAAGGCATCGGGGACTGGCTTTGCTTTCCCGTGCTGGCTCCTGCCGTGTGGGGCAAAGCCTCTGCGCTGCTCGTTTCCGCCAACGCTGCCTGTTTAGGAAATGTTTCCATCTGTAATTACTGCATAATGGGACGAAGCGAGGGTGCTTTGATCACGTATTCATTATATCTCCCCTGCTTTGAAGATAACTCTGCAGAGTGACAGCATCTGTTTTAATCCCTAGGTGGTGCCAATAAATACAGGAACTGGCAGTTCAATACAACGCTATCTGTGGTCTCATATTCCTTTAATAGCTAATAATAGAACAAAACTACAAAATATAGCAACGATCCCACAGCTGCAAACTACCCATTAAACCAACACAAGACGTGTAAAGGATGGCTGTTAGCAGCCTCAAAGCCAGTGAATCATCTAACGCCCTCCCATCTGCACAAAGGATTGCAGATTTCATTTATTTCTCCAATACCTGTCAGAGCAGAAAAAGAAGCGCATTTTAAAAGGGTATCAAAAATCATTACTGTCAGGACCAGGATGGAACCTCTTAAATTGCCAGATTTCACAGCAGAGACTGTATGACACTTCTGCAGGTCTTTCATAATCCTGCCATGTCAGAAAGTTATAGGGCTGCTTGCAATTTGATCTGTAAAGGAATTGCTAGTTGGGAAAAATAAGCAAGTCACCCATTATATTTCACAAAGTACAAAACAAAACAAAAAAAATAACAAGATAGAGGATAGATTTGGCTTGCTGAAATGGACAGATATTCCCCTAACTACATTGCAAGTGTCGGGAAGATGCACCAGTTTCTTTCCCACTGTGGATTTTTAATAAAAGAAACAGAAGCAAATAAGGAGGGTTGATACCATGACTCTGCAAAGGCATCTGTAATCTCCAGCGAGGCAATTTTGCCTGTAGTTCTTGCTATGTGGTCTCCAGGGACGTATTCTTAGCTGGCATTAATTGGCATGGAAAATCAATGCAGCCATGTGTATAAGCCGAGGTTGTTGCCTAGGTCTTCCTTTTCCTTCCCCTTCGCTTGCACAGAGGTGTTGTATACCGACAAATTGCTTCTTGGGATGATATGTGCTAACTCCACAGTTCCTCCAGTAAACTTATTTTTCTTTAATCCCCTCTGGTGCAGAAGCTTACGAAGGCAGTTGTGATTCCTGGATCTCTGCCTCTGGCTACACCCATGATGAATACCATTCCCCAAGTCTTGCAGACAGGATTTTAAGAATATGGTGGGAGAAAACTTAAATTTGTCAGGCCCCAGATGTCTAAAGTATTTTGAGTGCCGCATCTTTCCTGTGTGGCATTGGATTATCCTCATCAATACACTATTTTACCCAGACTTTACATTTCAAATAACAATCCTTTAGGGGTCCCTTGTGTCCATTTTTTGTTAAACACGGAGAAACGCACTCACACTTTTTTGCTGCTCTTTCCCTTGACACTCCATCCTTTTTTGGCTGTACCCTCCTGCTTATTCTTCTCTTATTTAAACCCGAATAGTTTACTTTTCTTTTTTATTTCTACTCACTTTTTCACTTATTTCTTTCTGGTCTTTGCAATTCTCTGGTGCTGGTGTGAGCATCCCAAAGAGGGCAGGGCAGAAGTCATGCAGTCCCAGCAGAGTGGTCCCCTCTTGCAGGACCTGCGGGGTTGAGTACCGTTTCTTGCTCTTTATCGGACGTCTATTAAAGGCTGAAATAACAAATGTGACCCTCAAACATGCTGACGTGTAAAACACACACATTCAAAAAACAGCTGAAGGAGTGAAGTTGGTAGAAGACGTGGGCAGAGGAAGGCCGAGTCAGCAGGTCCCGGTGCAGCTCAGCCAAGGGCCAGACACCCATCAGTTCACCCTGTCCCAGCCACGTGCTCTACAGCAGCGAGTATCACACCTTTCTCTGGAAACCAGAGGAGTGCAGTGAGCACAGGGTTAGAATATTCCTTGCAGAAATCATTTTTCTGTCTGTATTCTGCAGGACTTTATGTGCTGAGAACTGACTATTACCTCCGCAGGATAAAAGGGAAGAAAGACAACTTTCCAAGAACAAATGGACATTCAGCAGCAGACATTGGATAAATCTCCTAGAAGGCACGTTATAGGGATCCCAGCAACTCTGCAGCATAAATCACAGTTGTGACCATCCTGTATGTGGCTAAGAGGGAGCAAAGCTTACCTCTGTCTTCCTTCCCAGGGGCTGCTTCTCCAGTCCAGCGTCAGAGGGATTTGCTTGACAGTAGCAGAAGCAGATAGGAACCTGGAGTTCAGATAAATAATATAAACACGGAAACAATAAAATCATTACATGGATTGCATTTACAAGGGAATGAGAGCAGTAACGGTGGTGTAGCCGGGATGGTGCAACTCCACAAGCAAGAGTTTGTAAATGTCCCAAGGAAAGGAGTTTCTACTCAAAACCTTGTGTTTTCCCAGAATTATCATCTGGTCTAGCGAAAGGCTCTGCCTTTCCCCATGGATTTGGTGTCAGTCGTGGACAACACTTGATGCTGGTTTAAGTGAGTGCTAATCCTCGACTCTCGCCACATGAAGAGGTGTCCTTGTTGGACACCACTGCAGGCATGGGGCAGAGGAGGAACACGTCCAGCCTTGGCTCTATGACACTGCAAAACAAAGGACAAAACGAATCTGACTTAATAACACTATCCAAAAAGAAAGAGCTCATATCTCTGAGGATTTAAATTATTCTATCAGACGTTGCTCCTGGCATGAACTGTTGGCATGGAGACTGATGCGAAATGTAATACAACATAAATAAAATATTAATGACATAGGAGAAACCAGTAGTGATTTAAAGAGATACTGAGCTGGCAACCAAGCTACAGTTTGGAGTTCATCATACAAACAACAGGGAAAACTATGATTAAAGCTATAAAGGGTAATAAGGAATAGTCCCATTCTGCCAAAGTCTTCTGGCCATCAAAAACGCTCAGAAAAGTCTGGTTTGGCAGAGGGATGAAGTGAAGAACTTCCTAAAAGTGTTTTTCCTTTTTCCCAAACAGAAATGAAAGGAAGGCCCCTGCGTCACGAGCAGCAGGGCCAGGCCAGCAGGCTGTGGGACATGGCTTAGAAGTGCACCGGATACATCATAGCACTCATCGAGATCAGAAGAATGCTGTCACAGCTCTTGCCTCACAGTCTTGGGTTGCCTTTGCAAGAAAACCAATACCCAGAGGGGAGGAGAAAGGACATTGCTGGGGTGGGCTGCCCAGAGCTGGGAGCAGGGAAGCATTGTTGATTTTATTAACATGGATGTAGACTGAGAGATTCAGGCTCAAATCCCTGTTTCAGCAGGAAAATTGTTCCAACAGGTTCAGCTGAGTGAGAATCTAATCCCAGATTAGCAAAAGCAGTGTTAGGATGTTCACTGGAGGGAGGAAAAGGCAGCGTGAAAGATGTATCCCAGTCTCCCACACCCCGAGCAATCACCTTTCCCAGTAGAAATATTGCTTTTAGTGGTGCACTCCCAGTTTGAGAAAATTTTTCTTCTGCAAAGCTATTTCATTGAAAAATTCCCAGCAATCCCTAATTCTGAATTCTCACACTAAATTGTATTTGAAGTCACACACTTCCAAAACACGCAAAGATAATGAGCATTTAGTATACCCTAGAGCATGATGAAAAATACTACGTGAAATCTGATTCTTATATGAGCTTTTCATAGGCTCAGATAATTGCAAAGCTGTTGATAAACTGTCAGAGAAAGGCAGCAGAGGGGCAGAAATGGTCAGAACAGCTCCTGAGCTGGTGCAACCAACGTAGAGCTCAGTCAGACCAACTTCATTGAAATAGCTGGCCTCAGCGGATTTACATCATTGGACATGGAGGCAGAATTTCATCCCAAAACAGTACATTGCTTATTTATTAATGTTTAAAAGAATGGGACTTAAGTCCTCTCTACTTACATCCCTTTTCTTTTTGCAAGGCTTTGTGATCCACATCCCTTGCTCCAGATCCTCTTAGTGGTTGTGCGTAAACAGTATTAAAAAATAAATACATTTTCTGAAGCCTGACAATTTACCATTTACATAAATCATAAAAATTTCTCTTGCATGAATTGGAAGAGAAAGACGGAGTGGTTTGGGAATAATGTAAGTCTGTCTATCTGGACTAAATACCTGAGAGAGAGCTGGAGATTAAAAACTCCCAGATACAACACAAAGTATTAGTCATAATTTAAAAGCCCTGTCTCCAGGAGATAAAATTGTCCCAGGTAACTACTATAAATAAATGCTGGATTTCTGATACAAAACTTACAGCACTTCTTATTGAATGCTCTGTGCATCACAGAGCAACATCACAAAGTGTTACTGGAGAAGGACTTTATGTTGGGTGACAATGGAAACCGAAGCATAATCACTGGCGATTTGCGTACTGTCATTAACCTGCTGTTCAAAATGAACTGGAGACAACTGAGAGATACACCTCCTCCAGAGGCACAGGGCAACAAATTCAAGGGTCGTCTTCTTTTTGCAGGTGCAGATCAATCAACTGTGTATTTGTGCACGTGCAAAATTTGTCACAGTGCCTTTTGCACAACTTGCATAACTGTATCTAAAATATTTTAAGCATAATCACACTGTAGAAAGCTTACACAGGCAAAGAAATTACTAGGAATATTATATTGAGACAATACATACGGAACAAAATAAGTTCACATTTCTATCAGTTCTTCAGTGAATGAGAGCTAATGTTTGGGCTAGTCCACAGCTGTGTCGGTTTATTACGCACTATCTAGAAAGCTGCACGAGGTGCTTATTGACTCATGGGGATGTGGGGAAACACAGGAGAATGGTGTGGAAGTGCTCATTAAAGTGTTTAGCACATGCACCTATTGTGCTTGTTTTCCTTCTATTGTGTCTTGGGCAAGCCAGGAGGCTGGGCAGTTCTCGGAGAGAGGATGTCTGAAGTCAACATCAAAAATATTTTCCTGGGAAGTGGATGCTGCATTTATAAACAAAAGTACTCTCAGCCAGAGGCCAAGTGTCCTCATTGCCTGCTTAACGTCACCTCTGCACCTTCCACCGTCCTTCTGAATTCATCCCACAGAGGATAAGCCTCCTGCCTTACCTGCTGTGGATGAGCATCTGCAAGGGGCTTTGCTTTGCAATAGTGATGCTGAGTACCTATTCCTCTATACCTTCTCCATATAACTCCCCTCTATGGATTCTATATTCTAGACTGAAACTGTCTTTATTCAGAAATAACTACTCTGCAATTCTCACGTCATCGTAGAAGAAAAAGACAAAGAAAACCAGGGTGTCTTATTCCGAGCACCTGTCATTGTATTAAAAAAAAAAAAAGGAATACAGAAAACCTGTCCGATGAAAACAAACACCGACACTGATGAAAACAAATACCGACTCGTGGTTTCTTTCTGACAGGGCCCATGACCCCTTGCCTGACCATGCTTCTAAAAAAGGGTCTTTATCTCCTGGTGCCCTGCATTCTCCTCTTTCCTACAATGTCCCTATGATCTTCCTTCTCCCTGTGCCCCTTGCCTGTTCACACGCTTTAGAGCAGTTCCCTGCACTGTAAGCTCCTATCTGTCCTAACTACCAGCCTACGGTTGGGAGCTTGAGACACTAATCCCACTCAGATCAGTCTTTTTGGTGGTGTTATCATGCTATCACGTTGCATTATATTTTCATTACTATAGCTTCAGATATTACTTTAGTCCCATTAAATGCTAGCAAAACCATTTGTGAAGGCACTTGCAATTAGGTAAATAATTATAAACACGCTTATAATAATTCACCCAGGATGCAGAGCATTAGGCTGCTCAGGAAAAGCTCGTTCCCAGGCAGGGAGGTTTCAACAATAGTGCCTTCTCACCGCAGAAGGTGAGGGTGATTAGAGATGGATACCTGGGAGGAACGATCCCAGCTGTACTCCCAGCCTGACCCATTTTCTTCCAACCTCATTGAGTGTTGAAGACAGCCAGCACAGAGGGCAGCCCCTCCACTGCTGACCCTGGGGACTCGTACAGCCCCGTGATGTATTTTTCTGGAGCAGGGCCCACAGGAGTGTGTTTTCCTAGCTACTGTCTGCTGTATTGGGCAGAGCATTAACAGCATCCATTGGAGGGGCTGTTGATAAAAATCGTGTACATGGCAGCACGAAGGCATAATATTAGCACTGGAAGAGAATACCAGCAAATATTCCGTTTTGAACAGCAACAGCAAGGCAGGAGTGTGTGAGAAGTGCAATGAGCAGTCTCAGCAGCTTTTCCTATTTTTCTCAACTGCTTTGTAACATCATGCAAAAGCAAGATCTTTCAGCAACCCCATCAGAAACTATTTCCTAAGCTGCCTGCTGAGCAAACCTGAGAGACACCGGCACCAGGAAACCCATAGGAGTCAGCTGCCGTCTGCTTCCCAAACAGCAGCACGTACTGCTCTCCTCAGGCATTGCAGCAGAGCGCCATGTTTAAAGGATGGCTCGAACACCTTAAAAGCACCCATGTTTTGTCAGACTTCTCCACAGGAGACTTGCCTGGAGGAATTTAAGAAGTTATTTGCATCCTCTCCTTCCACCCCAGCCCTAGGGCTGTTTGCTGTCACCTGGAGACGCCTCCCTCGCCCTCCATGCTAGCTCAGCTCACGGCGTATCAGTCACTAATTTTACCAATGAAGGTTGTTAAAATAAGCCGGCTGATTTTGTGCAGAAATAGTAGCCCTTACGTAGTTTTTGTCAACTTTGGCTAGGACAGCGGTTATCATCGGCTGAGGAGTTGTAGCAAGCATCAAGTGGAGATGGTTTCTGCAGCTGTTTCAGCAAGATCCCAGCAGACCTCCTGGCTGTGCCCTTTAAATGTTTCTCTCATTGAACATTCAAAAGCTGAAGGGCTCAGACACATTCCTTGCCCCTCATTTCATCACAGCTGATCCAATAACATACAAAGGGAGCTGATTTGCCTTTGGAATGCCAGGTTTTGCAACCATGGAAATACGCAAATATGTTTCCTTTCCCCCTTCTCAAGGAAACAAAATACAACTGAAATACAAAACCACAAGAAGAAAAGAAAAGTTTGCATGCTTAGTGAATCCGGTGGTGAGCAAGCAGTATCAGCTGGGAAGGACTCGCCAGCGTCCAGAAGTGCCTGATACAAATTCTCTGCAAGGGATTGACAGCTTCGAAGATTCATACATTTTAATCTACTTAGCTGAATTGCTATAAGCTTGGCTCAGCTTTTAAGACTTGCTATAAGCTACCAAACAACCCTGCCTGATTAGCTTTAGTCATTCCAGCACCGCTTTTTGAGTCAGAAGGATTTAGTTTTTCTATTGCAGAAGATGATAGTTCCGCTTTGTAGGAGTAATGCTTGTATGCAAGGAAAAGTCAGCACCTGAGATGAACCTCAATGTATTTTCACCTCATGCACCCTCTGAGCTACATGGGTTTGTTTTCTTTAATGAGAAAACACTGATACTTTATAGATACAAGCTTTATCGCAGCAGAACAAGATGTTCACATCTTTAATTAAACTTGCTCATATAGTCTGTGGCTCACTTCGGATGTTCATCTCACTGGTGATTCCCACCCTAGTCTTTTCACACACCACTTCTCCAGGTGATTGCAGCCTATTTTTCAAAGGAAATGTAAATGTCTCCTTGAGACATGCAACAAAATTCCTCCAGGTAAATAGGAAAAAACTTTCGCAACTGCTTTATGGCTGCTCTCCAGTGCAAGCTGTGCCTTTCCTTTTTGCTGGTCTGTTTGCATTGCGAACAAAAGCACAGAGCTGCTCTTCGCTGAAACTGCTCTTGCTTTGTAGCGTTTCACCCTCCCACATCCAGCCTCTCTTTAGCGTGTATTTCCCTGCTGCGGATGCAAGGCGGCAGACGTGCGGATACCCGGGATGGCAGAGCAGATGCTGCGCTTCATCCCCCGGCCCGCCGGAGCGAATGAGCTCCTTGGCTTCAATCCCACTCCGACTCGCCTGCAGACTTTGAGCCCGGTACTTTTGACAGTGAAAGGTAAAGATGATGGCTCTTCATGCACTGCTTTAGTCATCACGGCAGAAATCATTTCCGTCTCCGTGTACCTACCGGGAATAGCTACAGGAACATACTGGCAGCATCCTGTTGTTTCTGAAAGAGAACTGCCCCACAAGAGCTTTCCCATGTTACCTCACTCCTTTGCTATCCAAAGCATCCGTCTGTCCTTGCTGGCTGGGAGAAGCTTTCTGGACATACAGAAGGGCCCTGGGCTTTCCTGGCAGCAGCGAGGCACAGCACTTAGCCACACTTACTTCTGCTCCTTGCAGATCGCCGGCATATCTCTGGCTTTCAAACCACCATGTTTTATAGGAGGTGTGCATGCGGATTCAGAGAGGATGCCCAGCTCTTACACAAGTGAACATAGGAACCGTGCTCTCCCCTCTCCTGCCTCCCCCACCGTCTGTCCCACTGATAGTAACCTGCTCTCCTGTGGCAACCCCTTTCTCACCATGCAGCCTCCCAACTTGCAAAAGCCCACAAACAAACACAATTCAATAATAAGGAGCTTAAATGCACTAACACACACTTCAATGCAGAAGCTGCTGTTGCTAATAGAAACAGATGCTCCATTTCTATAGAGGCAGTTTCCTCGGTAACTGATGCCAACACAGGGCCTCATCCTGCACGGTGCTGACTGCTCAATGGGAGCAGAAAACCACGTAGGAGGTGCTGAGCATCTTTCCATAAATGCCCTATTAAAAATAGGCAGTGTCTCTAGCTGTTTTGAAAACAGATTTTGATTTCCCTATGGTGTGAAATAGTTACAGGAGGGAGGAAAACATTCGCCCGTTAACAGGACGTTTGAGAATAGTCACTAGTTTGCAGCACACAAGCAATGTCACACCTTTAATCTCACACTTGAATATGTCATGGTGACTCTTTGCTACTGTTGGCCATTAGCTTCAACATCAAAGAGTAGAAACCCCATGGGAGTTAAATAATATTAAGGAACTTATCTAAGCATTTATCAAATGGCATGTGGGCCACAAAGCTGAGGCTCTCCCTGTGTCCTTACTCACCTGGGAATCCCAAGGGATCCCTGAGGGCTTTTCTCCAGCAGTGGAAAATTATGGAAATTTACTTATTCAGTTGTGACATTCACAACACAGGATTCCCTGGGCACAAAGGTCCCAGGGGTCACAGGAACAAGAATGAGCAGGTGAAAGTTGGAAGGCGTGAAGTATCCTGCCATTTCAGGGTTGTGGGTCCCCAACCCAAATCTGCACCTGGTTACAGGATCTCCAGCCACCCAACCACTGCAGCCACCGGAGCGTGCCGAGCCTCACGCTCTCCCAGCACATCTTCTGCCCATCTCCAGGGAGAAGGCAGCTGCCCACACTGCCTCAGGCTGGCAGCCACTGCCTGCACCCACCGGGTCATGTAATGTACGGTCCCACACCCGTCTGATTAACTGGAATGCCCTGCTCTGGGTTAGCCCAGCTGTCCGGAGGCAGCCGAGGTTGAGGAAATCAAGGCTCATGCCCCACTCCTTGACCGGCCCTCCCAGCCAACAGCAGGCACAAAGGTTGCAGGAGTCTGAGACATATCCGGAAAAAAACACACGAGACATAGAGCCTTTGATGAAGAGAGGTTGTCTCTCTAACTGCTCACAAGTACTACACCTGCTACTTTTCCTCCCATCACGGTCTAAGGGGCACGCATCCAATTAAGCTCTTAACAACTGTTCTCAACTCCTATTTAGTTTTGAAGGCTGCTGTTCCTGTTCACATGCACTTGGATGCTGAAAAGCTCTCCTAATTTTCCAGTAATACCAGATCATCTGAAAAAAAGATTTTATCTCTGCCTACAGACCTTGCACTGCCTGAGTATGGTCTAGTCTTGATGACACTTGACAGGTTATTGGACAATATAAAATCCAAAATGATGTTATCAGCACTTAATCTGGTTTGAATAGACTCTCCTCTGATTTCTATAGGTGTAGCATCAAGCAATAAGAAAAACTGTGATTTTACTGAGTTGCTTTTTTTTTTTTCTTTCTACAGAGATGGTGTGAAGAGCTATTACATTTTCCTTCCTCTGCCCTCAGATCTGCCTGACACCTCCCGTAAAAGAGCAGCCACTCTTTATTCTGCTGGGAACTAAACAGAGAGCAGAAACTATGGCTAAATGCAGGCTTGCCTCTCCTGCAACCATGGGAGAAGACACAAGGTCCCTGAAGGACAAGAAGCCACCATGAAAGCTCATCTGCTCAGCAGGGGAAGCCCCCGAGGGCTGTGGGTTTGGGGTCAGAGCACTCCCCTGACATCCCCTGCACACACGGATGTTTTGTGGACAGCTGTTTTACTGTTAACTGTGTTCACTGTGGAGGTACCGGGGAGTTCCTCCCAGTTCCCAGAGGAAAGATGAGTTTACCTGATATCTGCTGCCAGACAACCACAGTGGGACAAGAGCAGAACATGCTGCGGCTGGCCCTGGGGTCCGAGTGTGTGCTCAGTATGTACATGGCGTTGGCCAGTTTGCTGGCCAGGCAGAAGTCTCCAAGCCTGTACCTCAGCTGGCTACCTCCCGCGTTGACCGGCAAGAGACCCAGGAGAAGATCTTACCTATAAAGTCTCTACCTGCGGTCCTTCTGGGCTGAAGGCTGCTGTGGGACGCAGGCAGACAGTGGGGGCCATGGGACACCTGACCACAACCAGAGCTGGAGGAGACCTCCAGGGGTCATCTCCCCCATCTCCACCCCAAAGAGCAACAACCACGCCAACGTCACTCCTGGCAAATGCTTCTCCAGCCTACCCTTAGAGATCCCAGTGACAATGTCTCCAGACCCACTTCCCCGGGTTCATACCTATGCTGTTACCCCCACCAGTCACTCAGCTGTCTTTTCCCACCCTCCCTCCCAATCAATCACGTTTCGTCTGTCTTCTTCAGTTTTGTTCTGCTCCTTTTTCTGTTCTCTCCCTGCCTGTTCTTTCTCTAATTCCTGACATTGATTTGTTTCTCTTCCAGCTTTGAGACTCATCTGAGCTTTTCAACACCTTTTGTTCCTCCTCATCCTTCTCTTCCTTTCCCCCTCCCAGATCCTCCTCATGTTAGTCTCAAGCACGGACCAGGCTGTGGAAGGCAATTGGCTCTGAAAGCCTTTCCGAACTGTATTTTCCTTCTTGGAAAGAATCCCAAAAACAAATAATAAATGTTTATTTTAATTAGTGAGAGACCACTGGCCTAGTATTAAAATCACCTTCTGCTGACAGGATGCACTTAACTGACTGCTGATTTGCTCAGTCAACAGGGCTGCTGGATTCTTTCATTAATTCCAGCCAAGAAAAAAAGTCCCACAACAGACTTGGCTCTGCACACAAACAGCACCCGTAATTATGGCAGCACATCTGTAGTTAAGGTTAAGCCAGTCTGCTTCTGCAACCTGTGATTTTCCAGGCTTCTAAGCTGGCAATAATGGGACCTGCTGAACCAAAACTTCTGCATTTTGCTCCTCGGTGAACGTCTCTCATCTGCAGCAACACTCCAGAGAGGCAGGAATGCACTTTTAAACCAAATGAATTGGCAATTAAGGTAACTTCCCACCCCTCGTGTTAGTCTTCCCATTAGATAACTGCAGTGAATCAGGGAGCTTGACCCCCCAGCCCTGTGCGCAGATACATCGCTGGGACTGGTGGAAGTCCTTCTCCAATCTCTGGGTGTCATGCCTATGGCAGGGTCTGTCTCAGACTTCCTCAACGGACAAAAGTCAACTATGACCCAACCTGAAGTTTCTCTGACTCTCTAGGGCAGGACAACTCACTTGTTTAACGTTTGCAAGCATCTTCTCTTAGTACCAGTAATTTCTTGTTTTCCTTATGAAGGTTTTTAGATTGTTTGGAAGGGGATTTTTTTTGGCTAAAGATAGAAGTATCTCTTACACTGAGAATCCAGTTAATGCCTGTAAATATCAGCACACTGCATTTCCCCGCTGCTTGGACAATTACACTAATATCATCTCCCAGTGGTTGGTAAGTAGTTGGGGTGTCTCACTTTTACCATCACCATGTAGTAAACCCATTGGCGACCTTTGTCATGTCACGGTACCCGCATCTCTGTGTCCTCCGAGCAGTGGGTAGGCTTCCAGGAGAGGCACGGAGCAATTATTAATGCAAGTTCCTGGTGTTCATCAGAAGATATCCATCCAGCCCTCAGTGCCTCTCTCTCTGAGGGGATGGGGGAAACAGTATTCATCGGCTGAATCTGATCCAAGAGGAGACACAGCCCTGAGCTTGGGAAAACAGATAGACTTGCTTCGCTGCAAGGTACCACGTGCTGCAGCTGCCAAAATCCCCCAGGGGAGATGACCCCTGGAGACTTACCTTGAAGCCTGGCATAGCCCAGACCTGGGGAGGTGCTGGGGCGAGCGCTGGTAACAGGGCCAACCCGCCCCGGGCAGCGGGGGCTCGTCTGTTCCTTGCAGCCACCTCTGAGACGAACCCAGCAAACGAGCTGGGTTGCTTCGTGATTCGTCGCTAAACCTGCACCGCATTACCCCGGGTAGTCATCCCGGCCAAAACACCTCCAAATGATACCCCTCAGAACAGTTTTTCCAGATGGCGTTTGCAATACGCCCACTCATAAAACAGGTGATGCTGCTTTTGGTAGGACTGCTGCAAGCTCGCATCATGCTCCAGCAAACCTGCTCAAAGGTAGAAAAGTTTCTAACCTGCCTACTAATTAGTTGAAGGCAGACTTAAAAAAATGCCTCTTTCTACGTTTCTTTTAAATTACAAACTCCTTATCTCCTGATTCAAGGTTAATATTTCTCCTTGTTTAAGAGAAGAAGCCTGAGTCTGAGACATGTCAGCCTTTTGCTGGCTGACACATCCCTACGGACTGAGACAGGCTCACTTGCTAAAGTCCTACTGCCACACCATAGCAGAAATGTTTTGTTTGTTGTTCAAAAATTACATCTGAGTAACAAGGCTACAGAAGGAGAGCAAGGGTCTTTAGTAGAATAATTATTTTAAAATATATGCAGATTTGTCACAATGGGCTGTCCTCAAATCAATATGATGTCATCAAGCGCCAAACTTCTATTAAAAATTAAACCTTGAAAACAAACCCCGATAACATCCCATCCCTTTGCTGGGGAAACCTAACAGCCGACTAGCACATCAATAGTCACACATTCAAAAGAAACAGCCACCATTCATCACTCTCAAGCATCAAGAGAGAAAAGTTTGTAGCCACTCTGCTCCATGCCCCCAGAATAAGGAGGAGGATTTCCAAGGGCTGCGTTTGCAGCTTGCCTTCCTCCCCGCGAGTCACCAGGTAACGTTTCGGAGCCAGCAACTGCCAAGCTGAAACCTCTGCTTCTGACAAGCTGCTCGGTAAAGGTCAGCCACTTAGTAATGAAGCCATATACATCACCGGCACAAAGAGAATACAAATGACGGGCAGTTCTGGGAAATAGCAGTCCCTGTGCTGCGCATGCCACAGTATCTGTCAGCAATGGCCCCTATTTTTAATCTGCCCCGTGCCCCCAGTGAAGAGAATCAGAATAAATCAGGGAGTCAGGATGGGAAGTCATCTGTCCACATTTCTTCCGCTCCATATCAGACCAGAACCATACTTGAGGCTTTCTAGGAAAAGGTTCAGACAGGCATTCACTTGTTTCATGTGCCACATCAAGCACGGAGCACGCAGCCTGGCGCGCTGCTAATGCCACACTGACACTGCACGGGCTGAGCCGCCACCTTGCCCTGGAAACAGGGACACACATCCAGGGCTGTCCCCTTCCCTCTCCACGTTGGTGTCTCTGATGCCTGATTTCAGTCACGTTTTGTCCATCGCTTGTCAGGAAGAAAGCATCTCTTCATTTCTTATGAGCCAGAGGAAATCCTCTTAGAAGCAAATGCCGTGATGACACATTCCCGAAGACGCCGCACACTGTCCCACAGGGATGGTGCCATGTGTCACCTTGCAGCGGGTACAGCTGCGATGGCTGTCCATGGCTCTGATGGAGCTGTGAAGATCTTAGCTGGACCAAGCATGACTTCATGAATTATCTTTCTCCTGATAAACATACATATATAGTATATATATACACATATATTATATGTGTGTATATATATGCACACATACACATATACACATTATACAAAAATACAGATATATTGTATAAAATAAATGATAGCAGTGGACCTGAGGATGCGTTACTGATTACCTGGAATAATGAAAGAAGGCAGCAATTTATTTTTTCCTACAGCAGAAGGGTATTTAACAAAATTACAATTTAAACATTATTTATAGGGTAACCTTGTCTCCAAAACCTCTTACAGCGGAAATAAATTAGGGCTCATCCATCATGAGCAAATGCTGCTGTTCCAGTCTCCTCTGGTGCGGTTTCAGACCAGACTAGGCAATTTCCCAGGATTTCACCAAGCAGCTGGAGCTGATCCGATCTCGGCTGCCTTCGGCCACGCTCGGCTGCGTGGTTAATGCACCCTGCCTGCACGAGCGGTCCAGATGAAGTCAGCACAACGTTAAGGTAATCTGGAGCTGCCTGATTCAGATAATCAAAGTCAGATCCCCAGGGCTTGTCTCCACTGAGAAATCAGGGCAAAACATGCCACAAGCATTCGCATTAAGTCCTCCTGCTCCCCCCTAAAATTAGTTTCTCCCAGTTCAGCCTAACCCAGTTCCCCAAATGAACTGAGCTCAACGACACGAAGGTAATTGCGGAGACGAGTGAAGGTGTTGTGGTGGAAATTAGTGCAAAAGGCTGCAACTCAGCAGTATGGGCTTTGCCTGCTCTTTCAGACATTCCAGATGGGTCTTTGGACAAATTTCCATTTGAAGGTAGGAGAGTCATCTTCCCTCACCTCCTACCCACTATCTTATTTTAAGTAATGAATCACGTGTTTTACTTTTTCCTTTTTTCCCTTATGAAGCTGAAAATGCAGATCAAGCTTTTCTAGTCCTTCGAAGCTCCAGACTTCTGCAACATCAGCAGCAAACAACCTCTGCTGCTATTAAAGATTATTTTATCATTGCTAAGTGCCATTTGTCATAGAAGAATGACACTTTTCTGCTTTCTTAAAATATTCCCCATGGTGATAGACCTTGGTTTTTCCCTAATTAGCAAACTCACTTCTGATATTCAGAAATAAGGGAAATATTCCACTCTGAAATTTCAGGATTAACTGGAGGTCACATCCAGGATGTCTGTGAACCTCCTGAACCAAGGAGGAGGTGAGAAGACTGTGCACAGTGATGGGTCTTTTTTTGTCAGAGAAAGATGATTTTATACACTTTTATGACAGAACCTGAGACCTTGGAAATTATTTCTGTGTGAAAAATGACAGGGAAAAGCAAAGCAGCAAACAAAACTGCCCCAGAGCTGATGGCATGTCACCAGTGCGGCACGCACGATGTGCTTCAGCTGACAGCACTTTCATTAGCGGCCGAGCATGCTACATTTGCTCCAAGGTGCCTAAAACACGCCAGACTGACAGCTCTTCGGTTGCTTTATTGGGCCTGTTAGAGACAGTAGCAGGGAATCAATTAGCAGTCAGAATATTTAAGTTGTTTGTAACTGTGCGGACAAACACCCCAAAGCGACTCAGCCCGCTGCAGATGCTCGACCAGCGTTTGGTCACCCCGAGTCTGCAGGCGTTTTAAGCGAGGAGTCAGAGACAACGATAAACAAGGACAATTAGGGAAAATTGTCATCGTGCAGATGGAGCCATGAAATCTGGTCTGTCCCGCAGAGGAGGGATGTGCTGTGGGGCAGCTCGACCCTCACCCCCCTTCCAGGAGCCACGTTACCCCCCCCAAACCCCGCACTTTTTAAAGAAGTTCTTCCCTGGTATGAAAAACCTTTCTGGACTTAGGGGGAGAGAGTTTTCTGGGTCAATCCTGCCAGTAAAGTGCCTTTTACAGGCAGCAAATTAATTTCCAATATAAAAGCAGAGAAGTATGAAAACTCAAGAGGAAAGAGAAGGTAGGAAATCTAGGAAAATAATTGCCCACTTGGCCAGACTGAAAGCAGCAGATTGCTTTGCAAGCTTATTCAGACCGTATGCAAGTATCCAAGACTTTTCTCTTGTAACTGGTAAAATAATCAATAGCTACCCACTTGTGAAGTTTAGTGAAAATAATGAACTGGCGAATATTTATAGCAAAAGGCATGGTACATTAGGTATTCCAAAGGATTTATGTAAGCGCCACTTTCTTTAACACAGCTTTAGAGGAAATGCTTTAAGAAGCTTTATCAGCATAAAACATATTTTGGAATCCATGAAAATTAATAATTGGCATAGCAAAGTCAAAGCTATCTAAGTGGAATGACTTAACCCTGCTGGACAGTATTTTTCACTAACTATAATGGTTAATCTGCCAGTTGAGAAAGGAAAATTCTCTTCTCTTGTCAAATGCAGTGAAACAAAGGAGGAAACTTCTCCAGCTGATGAGGACTTCATGGAAATAAATGGAATATGGCAAGTTCTATAGAATAAGGCTCATTCTTCAAAATAAAACCAATTAACCCCAACTAAGTTGAGGAAACGGAGTCAGAGCGATTTCCTTGTGACTGAACTAAGCGCTGGATTTTAGTCTGGCCTCAGCCTCTACCTCCTGAGTGGGTATTTTCTTTGGACCAGGTCCTGTGGGGCTGGCATGAATTTCCCATCAAAGTCCTTTACTCTGAAATATTTGCACTGTTTTCACACCCATTCAGTGGTTGAGTCCAAAATAAATTTTAGGATACAAGTGGCAGAGCCTAAGGCTTGGATTTTCCTCCAGGAGGTTGTAGCGGGGAGTCCCTGCAGGGGCCAGGGCAGCATAGTCCTGCGCTGCTACACATTCCTGAATTTGCCCAATTAAATGTAGGAATTAAACATACATTTATGTATGGAGAAGTGTGACAAGGCTTTGTGCAGTTTAATTTATACCCTGAAATCTGTGGAGCTTCATATCCTACCCTGCCATTCTTGCAAAGAGTACCCAAACCCCACTTACCACCGTAGGCGAATTTAGAAGAAACTTCCTCTCTCTTGGGTCTCAGGATAATTTTGTGCTTTACAGAGTTGTTTGGGGTAGTTAAGGGCACCTCAGGCTTGGGATGCATCCTTCTGTAGCTACGAGCCAGCTCCTGGTAGCAATCATTCCTTCACAGAGAATTCACTTTCCTGCTATCATCAAATACATCCCTATTAACAGCTAGCAAACGATGCTCCCTGCCAGCCAAATCAAACAATTTCTGCTTAAAACCAACTATATGTCTTCAAGCGTCCTCCTACCAAGGGCTGCAAACCAAAGTCTCTTGTTTATCCTAAATTCATTTAACCCGTCTGTGGCTAGTTTCTTGCACATTCGTTCTTCTTTGCTGAGACCAGGGACATTGGCTGTTTACCCTGTTACATTAAATGGATCCTTCTCCGTTCCCTATTTGGAGGAATCCGCAAGTGCCGCTGGTGGATACCCCTGGGCTGGGCTGACCGCAGCCTTCTCCCGGCCGTCGCTTCTTCCTCCTGACTTCAGCTTCTCCCTTAATCTCAGGCTGCCGTTGTGTTATACAGACTTCCTGGAGCTGTTTAAAAAGAGATCATTTTGGTTCACAAGACTTTGCCCAAATCCTTCTCTTTTCTGGCATTTATCACCTGCTGAATTTTTGGGTTCTCCACTGGAAGAAGCCACCGTGTCAAAGCAGAAGTGGTTACCAAGGCTTGTCGAGTTTCACATGAAAGCCGCAAATACCACCAAACCACATAGAATTTGTCTCTTTGAGTTAGAATGGGTGAAGATTTGTAGCCTACTAAAATCTAAGATCAAATGAAATCTCCAGCATCTCTATACCACTAAAATGAATCATTCCCCCTCAACAAATTGGAACTGCTATACCTCTCAAGGTTCTCTTTGTAATCTACTCAGCCAACAGTCATTTCTACTTTATGTATGTAATTTGCTTTTGTTACAAAACTGTGAACTCCGAGAAACACGCTGTCCACCTCTCACTATCTTCCACAGCCTCCAACACAGAACTGATGATCCAATTTTTCATAGAAATACTCCTTACTCTCCATCATGAACTCCTTGGGGCAAGGAATGATTTTTTTCTCTTTTTGTGTGTTGTGCCTGACACAGCAGGGGCCAGATTTGCATTAAGAAGCATATAATAGGATCTACAGCATAATGCAGTATAATGAGTGATAACAAGTAGAGTAGTGAATGATGTCATTTAGTGCATAATATCCCTGTGGTTCCCTATCATCAGCTTTTTATTGAACAGGCTTGTCCTCATAGTTTCTTACTGATCTAAAAGTTTGCCTCTATCATTATGCCTGTCTGGGCGTCTATTTAATGTTTTTCTGCTGCAGCTCCTCTTTTCCTGTCCCTCTTTCTCAGCCTGCTCCAGGGAGCTGGGGACTACGTTCTTGTTTATCCCTTTTTTTTCCTTTTTTCTTTTTTTCTTTTTTAATTTCCTTTGCTGCTTCACTTCCCAACTTTGTAAGCAACATGGACAGTCAAGTGCTTCTGAAGGCCAACACGTGATATGCAACCACAGAGAGGCAGATTGGCCCCAAAACCAGAGATGATCCTCGCAACACCCCTTCTGCTTCCTCCACTGTTTAAGAAACTAAAACCAAACACTTTTCAGAGCACATCGCTGCCAAATCTTCGTCGAGTCTCATTAGCATCTGCTCAGGCTCCATTTGCAATACTCCTTCCAGACCGAACCACACAAAATGAGAAGGCAGCTTTGCTCTGACCTGCACCCTCCAGCTAGCGCCTTTGACACAGACCTGCCTCCCACCAGACCCAACAGCGAAGGGGCCGAGGACTTTCACATCCCGAGATTGTCGTCTCAGGTTTTAGCTTGCCTTGCTCTCAGTCCTCTTCCCATCTGCGCCACCTCCTGCTACTTCCATCTTCAGTCCACACATTTCAAAACAAGCAGCAGGAGCTAATACAAGGCTGCTTGCTTATATTTCTATTAATTATCTTCCCCTCCTCCCATCTGCCACCTCTCTTTTTCAGTCTGGCCCACCCAGCTCCCAGATTTATAGCACTCACAATGCAGAAGAGTTGATCGAATCCAATCTCTCAGCAAAATCTCGAGCATCTGCTGTTCCATATTTGGTTCTCAGCAAGGGCTGCTCAGTCCCAGCCTCATCTCCCTTATTTGTACCACAGTTCCCATCAGACCAAATGAAGAGCTTAATTAATTAATTGGTACCCGAACTTGAGAGTTCCATATGTATCATTAGACATAATCAAAATAGCTAGGCTGTATGTGTAAATATGTTTTGACTATGTCTTCTCATTTACTATGTGCACAGTAGCAGTAGCTAGAAGCCTCAGCTCGCCCGAGGATCTCATCACTGCAGGTCAGAACTAGGCAAGAGCTGCAGACAAATAAATGGAGGGAAGGGAGAGCAAAACAGGCAAAGACGAGCAAAACTTCTCCATGGTCTATATAATGTATTCACTTGAATAACACTCATATGAGTGTGGTTTTCTAACAGAAGCTATTAAAAATTTAAAAAAAAAAAATCAGAAGCAGTGTGTTCACCTCTACCAGGCTTACCTATTTTTTCAAACAGAATTTCTCAACAGTTAGTAGATTTCAAAGAAGAGATTTTTAAAATCATAACCACAATGTTTGATTTATTGCGGATATTGAGCCCAGGGTGTTTTCTGGCACAACAACAACCAGTGCTGGAGGCCAGGGCAGGTGAAGGCAGGGCCGGGGCCAGGCAGCTCTGAGCACTGTCAGATGCAGAGGGCGAAGCCCCCACAGCCCAACACTGCCCTTTTATACCAGACCCAGCTGTGTTTCCTGAGTTTCTTCCATGTGTCCCCCCTTGGGGAATGCCTTGTCCTGCATGGCCTCTGTTTGCATTTGCCATTCATGGATTTCAGCAGATAGCGGTGCACAGCACATCTCTCAAGGAGACGTGTTAACCCTTTTTGTACCAACATCATTGGTCTGCCAACATCAGCTCAGTGCAGCGGTGGGCTTGGAGACGCTAATGGAAAACCTATTATCCATCAGCCCAATCCCACTTCTGCTTTCTTTTGGAGCATGCTACCTCAGGCGTTCACTTATTAGACATTCATTATTTTTTCTGGAGCCCAGCTGCTTTAGCTCATTTCTTTTCTTCGCAGCGCAAATCATTTAGATGCATGCGTAGCTCTGAAACAAAGCAGCCATTTCTTCCCGCACAGCAAAGCCTGGTGCCTTCTGCTGAAGAGAATTCATGCACCTACTGTTCTCAGCAGCAGGGATGTAAAGGGAGAGAGTTGGGGGTATGTTTAATAAAAATATATCTTATACTGTTTACTGGCCAAAGAGTTGTTCGACAGATGCTCCATCCTTAGCTGTGTTTAAATTATTCCCTAAGCAAACAATACAAACTGCAGACTTCATCTTACTCGACACAAAAATAAACAGTACGTGCAAAATATATGGTCCTGGTATAAGACCCCATACAAAGAACACCAATTTCTCCTTTGCTTGAGTATTTTCTGCACAATGTTTGCTCAGTAATTTAGTCTTCCACTGGCTACAACAAATTAAATGTCAAAATCTCTTTGTCTTATGAATTTTCAAGACTAATAGTGAGTATCCTATTTCAGCTTAAATTATATTGTTGGTGAGATACCTCTTGATGGATTGTATAAATAAAGCCAGATACAGAGATAAAAAAAAAACCACAAGAGCTGGGTTTTTTCCCCATTTTTCTTAGTTTACTGAAGAGGCATGTGAATACTGCAATCATCAGCTCTATTTTCCCTAAAACTTCTGAGGTGTTTGGGTCCTTTATAGAGGAAAGAAAAATCACTGCCTGAAATGGATTACGGAAGAGCTGCTTTGCTGCTTTCAGGTCCTTCCTACCACATCCCCTCTGCGTCCTGCTTCGGATGCAGCCAAGAGGCAGAAGGGGATCGGGTCAGGCTGGGAGCCGGGGGGGTCCCAGGGCACCAGGCGCCCATTGCCCCCCAGCACAACCCGAGCTCCTGCCGCCCCTGGGTGAGCCGCGTGCAAGTGGCCCCTGTGAAACCAGAGTGGCTGGATGGAGCCAACGAGGCCAGCCCAAACCGCAGAGCCTCCCTGCCCTCCAGCCGGGGCCACCCCTCGACCGACTCCGATCATCCTTGGACAAGCCAAAACATGCAATTTGGCCTTCAGCCCAGCCTTGCACGTCGTTCCTGTAGAGCAGCGCAGATGCTGCCATAAAGACGATAAAAATCACTTTTCAGCTTGACCTTCGAAATCCGGAGCTATGTCAGACATACCAGACACCAGATTAAGGAGCAGGAGTGAACATATCTGAGGAAGGATCTGACCCGTCGCCCACCATGGCCCTTCATCCCGTATCAGCCCAAGCTGGGCTCTCCAGGGCTGCCACAGAGCCTGGAATAAGATCCTAGCTAACACTCTTCGCATGCACTTAGTATAAATGTTTCCCACTAATTAAATTATTTGCTCAGAAGTTGTAAATGGACTAAGCCTAGCAAAGACCTTTCATATGTCTATAGCCACCTTATGTTAATCCACAAACAAATTATACCAATTTATTTCTCACGAGACTCAAAAGGCAGAGGGAGGAAGAGTCAATTTAGAAACATCCTGGCACTGCTGCCAGGACTTTCCTATCATTTTCACCGCAACAGCAGAAGTTGGGCTGTTCTCTCGCTTTCTTGAAGCTCAAAAACAAAGCAACATGTAATGTAGCTCTCCAAAGCCCAAGAGCCGCCGTTCGCCTGCTGCCAGCAGAAGGTGCCTGCTGATTGCCATGTGCTTGGAGCCCACCCAGGCCAAAAACATGAATTTTTGTATTGAGACTTTTGTAACAGGGTCAGGGACGAGTTCCTGCCTTGATTTCACTCCTGGCAGACTTAAGATTGTCAGCAGCAAGGAGCAGAGGGGCAGGCGGGAGCCTGCTTCCTACTGTGTATGTAATTCACATGCTGCACCAGGGCTTTAGCTGGGGAAGTTTCGATACTGACTTTTTGGATCTGTCTCACCAT
Source organism: Gymnogyps californianus (assembly GCF_018139145.2). Taxonomy (NCBI): domain Eukaryota; kingdom Metazoa; phylum Chordata; class Aves; order Accipitriformes; family Cathartidae; genus Gymnogyps; species Gymnogyps californianus. The sequence continues at coordinate 17,541,303 of NC_059484.1, forward strand.
GTCACTTCCCACCAAATATATTTAAAGAGAAGTCGAACAAAAGAATAGAACATCAGGGAGCTAATGGGTCTGATTCATGGTGGTGTTTCTCCAGATTTAGGTAATTCCTCTTCAAACTCCACTTCAGAAATGCAGAAAAACTGAATGCACAGACCAGCAGCAGGAGCAGAGCAATTTCTGTGACTAGTGATGCAGGAACAGTGACACAGCCCTTGAGGGAAAAGAAGGATGCAGGTGGAAAGGGAAGAAAGGAAATGGCCTCAATTTATCAATTACTAATTCAATGAACAGATTAGCAAAATGAGGGCCCAGGGGTAAATAAATAATGCTTTTGTTCCTGCTTAGCTCTGCTGTTCTGGCTGGAGGTGCCAAGCTGCAGGCACTGCAGGGCTGCTGGGCTTTCAGCAAGGGGCACAAGTGGCTATGTGGGATCAGATGGCTCAAGAGGACAAGAGATGCCCTCGAGGAGGGATCAAAAGTGCAGCTATTCAGACAACTGGGATGTTTCTCTAGCTCTTGGTGTATACAAACTAGTGTGGTGAGGGTGGACCAGTGATAGAGACTGCAGTATATGGACCTTTATGTTTAACAAGCTTTCTGCCTGAAGATAAAAATGCATCTTTGAACAGTAAAGGGGCAGGAGGGATGGCACCGACACCTTCCCGAGGAAAAAAAACACAATACAAAGCAACTTTCTTATCACATCAAGAAAGGCAGGGAATTATCATACCCAAGGATCCCACCCTACCTGTGGGTATTTCCAAAGGAGCTGAAGAAACATGGCCGAATTTCTCTCCATAGCCAGGGGATTACTTGTCCTGACTTTGCAGCAGGGATGAAATGGCTGTGCACGGAGGTGTTTCTTCTGTTTGTCCAAGTGTCCTTAATAAATCACATCTCTGCCGCACTTGGAGGGCGGCATACTGACACCTCCAGGTACAACCTGCCCAAGTGGCCACTCTTCAAACGAACCGTGGGTCAGGGGGATGTTAGAGATGGTAACAAAGCTGGCAGGATCCAGTCTAGCATCTCACGAGCCTTATGGTAAATGTCGCTAAAAAGTGTTAGGCAGGGGCTCTGTTCAACACTGCACATAGTTTACCTGAAGCAGGAGCCAGGAGGGGACAGGAGCGATGGAGGTCCTGGAGGGTCCACATTTGACACTGGTCAGGGAGAGCTCACATGGACTCTTGGGCCAGCAGACATGTGGGGGGAAATATTTGGCTGTAAAAACATCAAACCAAAGCAAAAAATTGAGAGTGTGTTACCTCAACTGACTCCTCAGGAGTGTCTTTGATAAGAGTTTTGCAGTAAGGAAGCCCTCAGTTTCTTAAGAAGTTGAAGATAAGGAACTTGGCAAGAATATATGGTAAATAGAAAACAGTAACCTGCTTGGAGTTAAGTACATTAACCACAATCCAAATAACAACACTGAGATTAAGGTAAGAAAAGCACAACAGCTCCCACGACCTCTGGGAGCTGCATGCATAAAATGGTTCCTTCATTTAAATAACAGTGTTACCAAAGTTTATTTCTTACTCAGCAGCAATGCTAAGAGGGAGGGAGCATCTCTTGCAGCTTCTTCTCACTAAGAAAATTCCAAACTCAAGAGAAAATACCTGTAACTGAGAGAAAGAGGATTTACTTCAGTTTTCTTTTACATCCACGTACATTGCTGAGTCTCATCCCACTGAATTATGATAGATCACTCAGTCTGGGACCTTTTTACAGTCTTCTGGAATTAGCTCCATTAACGAGTCATGGAAATATTCCATTCAGGCAAAGGATTAGGAAAAGATACACGCTCTTGGCGTGAAAATTAGCAGCACATCCGAACAAATTTAAGAGCTCCCCTCCTTCCACCCTGACACCAAAGGCTGCAGCCAGCAGCGGGCTCAGCCTGGCTGTCCCGGCTGGAATAAGGGCTATTTCATGTTTTGTGAGTGCTGAAGGAGGCACCCGCTCTGCTTGTCATCTGCTGGGAGTCAGACCAGCTGTAGGGAAGACCTGAGGGCACACGTAGGGGCTGGGACACCGCCAGAGAGGCAAGTACAGCCCTCGGGAAGGAGCTGGGTAGACCTGGGGTCCAACCTCCTCCATCAGAGGGGCCAGTTCTGCCGTGCCTGCCCTGACACCACGCACAGCTAATGCTCTAAGAAAATAGCATCTGCTCACGGTAATGGGCCTCTTATACCTCTCAGCTGCTGCAAGGGGAAAGTTGGATACACTTTCCTGTTCCTGTGAATTGGTCACATCATGAGGAATTGCTGTGAATCTGCTTTCCACTGATCGACGGCAGCTACGCGATCTCAACTACCAAATGCTGCTTGGGAGTTAGGAGAGTTTATTGTCGAGGAAACAGGCATATACAGGGCTGGTTCGTTAGGACGCATGAGATGGAAAATTCTTTCAAAATGCACTGAATAGAAACATAGATCAGGAGAAGAAATACATTGTAAAATGCCCCGTTGAACATTACTGTCAACGAACCCAGTAGTACAAATACTTTTACGATAAGTTTGCTTGTGAAAGAGACCGTGAAAGGCATTATTCTGCGAATATTGGTATATTTTCTTCTGCAAGATGGTACTGCACAGAGGTATCAATACAGGCCCCAAAGGAGGAGCAACCCAGATTATCTTGAGTATCAAAATGTACAATCGTGCATTGCTTGCAAAGGAAATAAGGATAACTTGGTATTGTATAACTATAGCCTCATTATCATCATGACTCAATTATTATTTTTACTGCATAGCTTTTTCCAGTGTCAGACCCACAGTTATGTCTAAATAAGAGGTTTATATTCCCCTTCTTGTAAATCAAACTCGGAACAAAGAAAATTTTGCAAAATACTTTTTGCTGACCTTTTGCTGTTGCCTTTGTGTTAGTCTGTCCCAGCCAAATCCCTGCGTGTCCTCTTGGACAAACAGTTAAACTCCTTCCACCAAAATTACATGCTGATTTTGCAGACCCCTTATTTCTCACTATTCCATTAAAGAGTAGAAACAACAGCATAAGACTTATCTAAGCAGTGACCCCAAAACATGAGAAACTTGCAACCTCTGCACAGATAGCCTATGAACTGAAAAAGGGCTCAGTTACTTGGCTAACAGAAATATTTACCCAGCTCTAGGGAAAATACTCAGCCACAGATTTTTATCAAACAACTTCTCTGGTGACAGTTTAATACGGAATTTGGACTCTAAAGGCTAACTGAACTTCAACAAGCTTTTCCTACAAAGAACACTGAAAATTGCACTTTCTTCTGGCCAATGGATACTTTCATTGTTTGTGGTATAATATTCTCTTAGCATATAGGAGATTACTCATAGTTTATATGTTTACAGACATAGGTCCAAACACATACACAGGTATTGTGTGTACCGCTGAGATGTTGCAAAGAAAAAATGCTGAGATTTTTGCATCTTGGGAGAGGTTTTAACCAGCTCCCAAATGTCACATGGCAGTTAAAATGGAACTATACTCATGTTTTTATTCAAATAACTACTCTAAAATTACAAAAGATAAGTACCACCTTTCAGCATGAATAAACTTGAATACATACTAAAAATAATTCTGCATTAACTCCTTAATTTACTGCCTTCTGGAAGGTGTAAATGGGTAGAGTTTGCTATTAGATGCTTTACGTAACCATGTGTCAAAAAATTCAATAGAATGAAAATTGCATATCCGAAAAGTGAATCTGCAGCATTTTACAATTTTAAAAAAAAAAACAAAAAAACCCAAAAACAGCTCAAGTCTTTTAGCTAAGCCCAAGATCTTTGACACAATTCACTTTTTCACTCTGAGTAGACAGCATCAAAATTTTAGGGGATGGACAAAGAGGTCTGAAACACGGTTTAGGGATTAGGGTACGATTCTCTCACCCTTACTTAGAACAGTTTGTACTTATGAGTGTGAGTAGCCCTGGCGAAATCAGTGAACTCGACTACAGAGTAAGGAACAACTCGAAATGAGGGAGGCAAGCAGTGTCTGACCCACTACTGACAAACGAACTCCACTGGTAGATTGTGGTTTGAGCTATAACCCACTGCCCTCCCCTTTTTTTTTTGCATATCACACCAGATTTTTTAACCCAGCCAAGTGGGTGTTGGATTAACTATTTTCTTGAGCATCTCTGGGTCAAGATGGCCCTGGATGGTGCTAGGAAGAAGCTCCTCTTCTACCCCACGCCCTCCTCCTCTTCCACCCTCTCTCACCTCTTACAGCTGACCCTGGAAGCCCAGAGCAGCGGGACCAAGAGGGATCTGGTTATCGTCTCTCCATCACAGTGCCACAGAGTTAATTCCTGGTCGAGGAGCTCCGTGTTATTCCTTGGTGAGAACAGCACAGGATGTCACCATTTGGCTCTGCTGCCATGGAAGATGCTGAGGTTTCTGCAAGCCGAGAGAGGAATTATTTATTACATATCACTTATTTCTTATAAATAAAGTTCTCTCTCTACAATGTGTGGTAATGGGTAGAAGTACACCGCAGTGAGAGGAAAAATGCAGCAACGCTTCAGCAATTGTTTGGGGTTTCTTGAGGAATGGCAGTGCTGGGTTGTGTTTCTTTCTCATAATTTGGAGGACAATTTTCATCCTTGAATCAAGCATTATTTTCAGAAAGTACAGCTGCTGAGATTCACCAGGAGAATATTTGAAACTGTGAATAATAAAATATTTATTAACCCAAGTACAGCAGATTACAGCCTTTTATTCTTAGAAGATACAGTGCAGACAGCTTCTTTCTATATGCAAGGATGAGTTCTGTAAATCCAAGTAAAGCAACATCATAAGCAGGCAAAGCATAATACAAAATGAATTCGTAAATACTAAGTAAAAAGTTTGAGAATTGTTGCAAAGGGTGACTTCTGATCATTTATCATTTAAAACATGGAAGGCTATACCTTACTGTAACAGAATACTCCAGGACTGATCATTTGGGCTGTATTGTTAAACATATGGTCTATAAATACTTCTGCCTTCACTCTGTGCCCCTTCTGTACACATCTTCTTTAATTACAAAGACACACATTTTTAAAAATAATGGTATATATTATCATACAATAGTTCTACTTCCCAACAATATAGTGTGTTGTGGTTTGACCCCAGTGTTGTGGTTTAACCCCAGTCAGCAGCCAAGCACCACGCAGCCGCTCCCCCCTCCCAGTGGGATGGGTAGGAGGATCGGGGGAAAAAATTAAAAATTGTGGGTTGAGATAAGAACAGTTTAATAACGAAAGTAAAATAAAATATAGTACTAACTGATAATAATAAAAATATTATAATAATAATAATTGTAATGAAAAGAAATATAACAAAAAAAAAAGAGAAATAAAACCCAGGAAAAGACAAGTGATGCACAATGCAATTGCTCACCACCCGCTGACTGATGCCCCAGCAGCAATCCGCCCCTCCTGGCCAACTCCTTCCAGTTTATATACTGGGCATGACGTTCCATGGTATGGAATACCCCTTTGGCTAGTTCAGGTCAGCTGCCCCGGCTCTGCTCCCTCCCAGCTTCTTGCACACCTGCTTGCTGGCAGAGCATGGGAAACTGAAAAGTCCTTAACTTAAGATAAGCGCTACTTAGCAACAACTAAAACATCAGTGTGTTATCAACATCATTCTCACACTAAATCCAAAACACAGCACTGCACCAGCTACTAAGAAGAAAATTAACTCTATCCCAGTTGAAACCGGGACATAGTGGTATCCAAATTGCAAGCTGATAAATGTGCAATAAGACTCTTTAATGTAACTCAAAGTTCCATTTTCAGGGAGGAAATTACACACTGGACCAGCTCCCAGAGGGAGTTTGTAAATTAATTTGGGGTCTTTAAATCACTATGCATGCAAGCTGGTTTTCCAATGTGTTACTAGGTTCAATAACATTAAGTAATTTGGGAGAAAAACAATTCCCTGTAGAACTCACAGGAGCGGATAGTCTTTCCACCAACTTCGGCCATTTCCCCTAGCACCAAGCCAGGTGCCAAGACTCCCCGTATAGCCAGGGAAGAGGTTCCTCACAGCTCTGCTGAGCTGTCTTCTTGAGGACCCCAATTTCCTTGTGGATGAGAGTGCTGTGATCAGTACCTGATGGACAAACTCAAATCTTTACATGTGAGTGCTGTAACACTTAACTAAGACAAGAATTTGAATACGTGTTTGAGGGCTGCAGAGCAGATTTTCAAGACAGGTCAGCAACCGTCAAGTTCTTTAAAAAGAAATTCTGACCAAAATTGTGACAGTGGAAACAGCTACAAGTTGTGTCTTCTGTAGACTTGTCCCACCCCACTTACAGTATTGTAGTGTCCAACTCAACATCCATTGTTGGTAGGACAGAACGTCCTAATTTTTCATTACTAAGAGATCTATTCTGTACGTAAGTTTACAGATCTCCTTGCTGTAAGTTTGCTCTACTCTGATGACTTCACCCCTCTGGAAGTATAAGTGCCTGCCTCATTTGGACATAAACTACCACACATTGAGAGTGGGAGGATTTTTGGAAGTCCACTGCTTACCCTTCTGTCTTCTGACCCACATCAGAAATTTTCCCCTGACTCCAACGGGAGCAGAGTTAGACCAGCACAGGCTTCCTTTTACAGCCAGTCCTGCAGTCACACATTTGCAAATCATTCTTAGATGGGGGTATTTATGCTGCAAACGTCTCTTCTTTTATTAATAAACACCTTTGAAAGCAAAGCCTTTGCTATGTAACAAACTTGAATTCAACAAGTGGACTTCAGGCATTTGTTGAAGAGCCAAAAAATACGAACATACAGTTAAGGAACTTTATCTTTGGGAGCAGTCATTTGCCACCATTTTCCTTCTCTCTACTTACATGTTTTAGCAGAGCTGCATGATTTTATGTCTTACGTAATATAGACTGGATAATTACCAAATGTCCCATATGTCGTAGGTCATTCCCATGGCTGTTGATGCTTAATCTCTTGTCTCCTGTTTCTCCATGAGCAAGCATCCTACCAAGTTTTGATGCACATAATATATTGGGTAGAGGAAAAGGATTCCTTTTCAATAATTAAAAAGGAAAGGGACAAAAAAAAAGAGAGAGAAATGTTTTGAACTGGCAGAGCAAAACATTTTAATTGAGCTGATAAAAAAATCAGTCCAAGAAAAGTACCAAAATCTCTCACGAGATGGCAAAATTTATCCAGCTCTGAATTTGAGGGGGGGATGCTGAGGGCAGGCTGGAATCTGGAGCAGAGACAAGAAATTATACAAACAGCAACAGTAGAAGAGAAGGCATTTACATGAGGTGCAATAAGCAGCGCAGCGCCTGACAGATTGATTCACAAGGAAACCATTGCAGGACCGTTCGTTAGTGATTGACACTTCAGATCCCAAGGTGAAGAATTCCTGAGGCTCCGACAGTCTCGTGTTTGGGGGAAGGTAATGAGAGCATTCTGTGAGCAAAGTAGGTCACGGCTCAGCAGGAGAGGCACGTTGTCACATTAAACCATGAAGATGCGTAGCTTCCAAGAGGGTTTCTTTTTTCCTGCAGTTATTTCGTTTAGCCAAGTATAATCCATATTTTAAAGAAAACAAGATGGTTGTAATTTATGGGTCACCCCATTGTTCTTGCAACGGCTTTGTGAAAGAGGAAAGTGATTGCACCATCTCACTACAAAAGATGGTGATTCAAGTAAGTAAGCTCAATCGTCTGAACAATATTCTGCAAATGAGTGTAAAAAATTGTATCAGAGAACAAAGCATGAGTCACACAGAATTACTCAACAAGAAACAGCAAGTCAACTTTCATAGGATTTGGGTAATGTGGATATCTCCTGAAGTTATGCTTAGCTGCAGCAGCAGTCATGATGGAAACAAGACACAGACAGCAATAAAAATACCCAGTCATTTCAAGAGTAATAAGTGGAAAATTTCAGGTGACAAAAACCAAACCAAAACAAAACTCAAGTCACATCGTATTTCTGATAGCTCACGTAAACTTTGCAAAGTGAGCCCAGAAATTATCCAAAGAGGTCTGAGGAACTGTGATGTTTTGCCCGCTATCCCGTCAGGAACAAGAGACTAATGACAGGAATGATTGAGGCTCGATTTTGACACTTGAGAGTACATAGAGTAGGTGTAGAAAAGATTACAGTTATGCACACAGATGGAAGAAGTAGATCGCTGGAGAACAGAAGTGTGACAGTATTAAGACAGATAAAGCAATTTATTTTATAGGAAACGATTATACAGTTGAAAATCAGGGGGCTTTTTTTTCCATCAGATTGAAAAGGAGAGAATATCTGATTTTATTCCACATGATCCACAAGGTGTCATGTGCTTCTGATGGTGTCAGAGAGAAATAAAACGGTTTAGAGAGTGGGTGAACATTTGGATTTCTACCTGATTGACAATGTGCAAGTCAGGGAATTGGCCCAGCATCAATGAGTATCTAATTAATTTTGGCAGTAAATACCGCCAGCACTGCAGGAAAATGGTCATGTAACAGGTTCAGAATCAATACACTGTCCTATATTTAAAGAGTCACCATTGAAATTAATAATAATTTTACTAATTCCCTGTCCCAGGCTTCCCCCTGTAGAAGCTGGAACAACTTCTAGGTTTAGGAGTGGTTTTTTGCCAGTGTTTCTCAGAGTCCTTTTAATCTAGTGACCTAACATAAAAAACCCCAAAATGCTGGCAGTCACCCACTGGGAGTTACCCAGATCTCAGTGAGAACTTCCTCCTAAATCTGGCAAAACATGGTCTTCTGCTCTGAATTACAGGATTTCGTATTGCTTTGCAGCAGTGACACCATGCACAGACCAGAAGAATATTCTGCATTCGAGTACTAACGCTTCTGTCTTTTGCACCAAGTAAAGGCATGCATAAAGCAGGATTGATTTCGAACATCAGAATGGTTTGTATTCCGGCATGCTGAGGCCAAATCCTCTCTTATAGCCAACCCAGGAGTTTCACATAAATTAAAAGACCAAACCTGAAATTCTATTAGAAAAGGATGGAAGAAAAAAAAAATCTTTAAGAAGGAGAAGCAGCTTGAGGTAGCTCAAAATTATTTCAGAAATTAATTGACTTTGAAGGAATTGGCAATGCTATTTAGGCACCAGGTAAGCAATTATTTATTTTATAAAGTAAGAGCTCTAAGGGCTGTTAAAAGTGAAGGGCAGAATACTTGAGCAAAATATACGGTTTTTTCCTGCTCATTTTCCGTAACATTATCTGTAAAACACATGCAGACAGTACAAAGGTATCAGAGCCTTTCAAAGTCTTTTGTATATTCTTCCTGTGCACATTAGAGATAGAGACATTAAGAGTTGAACAAATCATCAAAAGAAATGTAGGTGCCTAAATTCTCTTCGTTTCAGTAGCCTACATATTTTCTGAGGATCCAAGTCCAGAGACACCAGATGGTTGTTTTTCTCAGAAATTTAGGCACCTACACATGCAAATAGGTGCCCAGCAGTATTTCCAAGCATGTCCAAACACTTTGCTCTCTAAATAGCCATTAAAAATATTGATGCAACATTTTCATCCTATGAGATTTTTCTGAAATATCAAAGGGAAAAATACTTCCATGGAAATTTGTCAGTAATTGAAAAGATGTGCACCTCCAAGCTACAGAGTGGATACCACACAGATCTGTGATATTGCAGCCAAATGCAATACTACGCAGGGCAAAGCAACGACAGCGGCTCTAGGAATAACCTGGCACTGGAAGAGTTAAAAACTCCAGTTAAAGCTACATAAAAACGATGTAACTTTGTATTGCAACCACGCAGTTGTCACTGGCTGTGCACACAAGGCATCTGCGCTCCCGAGGTTCAACAGCCAAACTTCTCCGGCCCTCCCTACTCTCTAGGATTCCCCAAAAATGGATGGGGACACAAAAATACACTTGGGAAGGCTGATTTTAAGGAATTCAGCTGAAATTCACCCTACAAACATTGAGCAAAGAGTCTCGAACCACAAAAAGAGAAGTCCGAGGCAGCTCAGAGTGGAGAAGACCAGAAGTATTAATGCCAAACAAAAATACCAAGATTTATCCCTTTCTTTCTATGAACGTGGATTTTGTGTACTCTAACACCAGCAGAGCTCTCTGTTAAACCAAACAGCCGGTGCTGGGTTGTATTAAGGAGGAATAGGGTGTCACTTTGGTTCTTAAAAAGAATGTATGTTAAGAAGAATGTATGATAGGTTTTGTCCTAGAGATTTTTTTAGGTTCCTGGCACTTCAGCAAATTATTTTACAGCAAAATACAATGGAAGACTGTCTTGGGGAACAATTACAGAGTTTTAAAATGCAACAAAAAGTTACAGGGGAAAATCTCTTAGCTAGAATTCATAGTTTTGTCTCAAAGGGAATTAACAGAATTTTATGACTTGGATCTAATGAATGAGTTTCTTAACTTCATTAGCCATTTTTCTTAATTTTAAATACGGATGCCACAAGAGATAAAACCCCAGCATTTTAAAAGGGACAGGCCCTTCTATATTTGTCAAAATTGCCCTACTGAAGCTCAGTTCAAAAGTTCAGTTAAAGAGATTTTATGGCAGACAATCTGTTACAATTAATGAGCATTCATAATTAATGGCTGGCCTGATGTAGCCTTTGAGAAGGATCTCAACCTTTCTCTTTAAGATCTCAACATAACGATTTCTCTTTATGATCACAATCTACTTAAAAATTTAGCAATGGGTTAAATGATAGCAAGAGTTAGATAATCCTACTATTAACCGGAGTTAAAAGTCCTTTAGCTTGCTGTTCTCAGAGACTGTACCAACTGTACTATTATAAAGCATGAATTTTAATAACAATACCATACTCTATTTTGCACCAGCATAGGTTCAGAACTAATTAAAATACAACAGGAATGTATTTGCCTCTATCTAGGCAAGGAACATGCCTGAGTAACAACATCTTGCATCATCTCAGAAAGAAACAGCACTTGATAACGCTGCTTTCCTCTGCAAAGTTAAAAGTCGGGTGAAGTTTTATTTTACTAAGGGAGGGGGCATTAGCTGCAAATACTTCAAGGGGATGAGATTTGAGGTATTCTTATTTGCTTTATATTTCATGCAGTTTTCCTTTTATGAGCACTGTTATAAATGTGAAAAAGATAATATTGTTATCCTAACTGATATTGTTTTTTGAGCTTTTCAAATTTATTTCCATGAAGTTATGGCAATGAAATTAAAACCAATTTGTTTGCTCCATGAAAGAGCAGATGTTCCAGAAGCAATAAGATTTTAGATTATTAACCCTTGCCACATGCTGATAGATTTTCTTTCTAAGTGTATTCACTAAGCACAAGTTTCAGACCATCTTTGCTGGGGGCATTTTACAGCTTCCCTGGGTGGTGGCCAGTGAACACCAGGACGCTGCCTACTCACAGACGAGCCACCACCCTACGATGGAGCACCTCTCCAAGGCTTCCCAAAGCAAGGGCTCTTCCAGCATGGTGCGGTCCCATCCTATTTGGCAACCACGGGCAGCTACCTTGCCTTGGCTAACAACAATTACAGTCTTAGGCAACGAGAGCCAAAGACACCAAGCCATCAGCGTTAATGAAGAGGGTGAAGAGGACTTACAAGGTTAAGCTATGTTAACAGGAGAACCAAGAAGATGAGTAAGAGTGGTTTCCCCTCCAGCAGACGTTGCTGGCGGGGCTTGCCGCTCACAGATTTCTTTTCCCATCTCTGCCTGGCAGCTGAGCTTTCCTCTTTCTTCTGGCACAAACATACAAATAACCTAAAGCAAACCTTACTTTCCATAAAGGCCTGACTGGTACCCTCCCATAGAAACAAGGAGAGGGTGCTCCCAGGGTTATGGGGAGCCTTGGAAATGTGGAACGTGAGAAAAATTGACTAATTTCACCTGATTAAAGGCTGGGGTCTGCTCCAGGCAGGGACACTGCGTAGTCACTTACATAATTAAATGGAGCCTAAATATAAAGCGCTGATAATATATATCAAGTCCTTCTCCAGGATTCAGACTCCACAGAAGAAGGAATAAACAGACACAGAAACCTGACGTACAGGTCCATGAGCCTTTTTTCCCCCTTTTTGGGTGAATATGTTTGGTGAACAGTGCAAATCTTTCAGATCAGCTCTGCTGTAGGAATTGAAACTACAACTTTATCGTTCCCTTGTACATCTGCAGGTGGTTTTGGAAAGCAGAAAAAAGGGAAGAGGTTGTTTTTCTTAATGAAGGATTTAATAAAAAAATATTGAAACAAATCCTTTTGTTCTGCCGTCCCACAGATAACTTACTTTGGTTTGGGAGACAAGAGTTCAGCTGACGGAAACCTTGGCTCTGCTGAGGATTGACCATCCCCTGCCCTGGGCAGGCCACCCGCTTCCACAGATGCTCCGTGTGTTTTACAAAAGGTTTCTATCCTAATACTAAAAAGACCTTTGAGTTAAAAACAAGGCGCAATGTGATTTGTTGAGTCAGACTGTTATGAATGACAAATTAGAAATCATAAAACTGTTTTTCTTTATCAAGCAGCACACAAACAATTAAACTCCCCGATTCCCTGGCCTGCTGAGGAACACTGTGTTCAATTTTCCATTAATTTTTTTTTGCAGTCGTAGATAGAAATATGCCTTAAAGCGGTAGCCAGCCACACTGAGAGTCTGGTACTTCCCAAAATAAAGTTTATCTAAAACTCTGAGGTTTCTGCCCAGTCTGAGAAGGGTGATGTGCTGCTCACTCTCTAACCTGATCTGCTGTTCCTATCACCGAGGCGCACCCAAGGACCTGCGGGTCAGCCCCGTTTATATGATCATTGTTTCTCTGAGCTAACGCTGCAAGCAGGCTGAGCTTACACCGAGAGCAATAATAAATAACCAACCTTGAGCAACACATTTGCTTTATTAACTTACTTAAGCAGGGAAGCACACATGCAGCAAACCCTAATGCTGCTCGGAGGCGAGGATTGCCTCGCTGGGGCAGAGGTGGTGTGTTAGGGCAACGGGACGAAGGTTTAACTTCCCAGAGAGTGTCAATACCTATTAAAATTTCAGCTCCATCATTCCCAGGGTTCAGCTCCCTCTTCCACGCTGTTTTAAATGGTTCTTTAGTCTTTTTACCGCATCAGAGCACCTTGCCACCTTCAGTGATTAATCCTCTGGACCCCTGCAGGGTAAGGAAGTATTATCAAGTCCGTTTTTCAAACCGGGAAGGAGGTTGCAAAATAGACATCTTGTTGCCCAGAACCTGACCAGAGAGATATCCAGGCTTGGCATGCATGCAGGGAGGCAGAGGTGCCTCTGGTCTGTAAAAGAAACTTCCATATGTATGTCTAGGGGATCACCTAAGTTTAATAAAATTCACCCTCATCACTTGGTGTCGACTCCCCTCAAAATTTACAATCAATATGGACCTTAAAAAAAAAAACAAAGCAAAAATCAATAACCGGAGAAGAAAGAGGAACCCTGTCCACCCAACCTGTCATCTGCTGTCCGATAGACACAGCCACAGCTTCCCATCACTGACAGACCATGCCCAGATGCCTGGCAAGAAAGGGGGGAAAATTTCTGACGCCAGACAGGTGAGTTGTACAAGCAAGAAGCCATGATTAAAGACAGGTTCCGCTAATAAAAGAACACTATGATGATCTGTGAAGCTTCCCGAACAATCCTTGTCTCACCCCAAACACCTAATGCTGGCCAAATTAAGGTAGGGAGAAGCAGGGCAATGCCAAAGGAAGAGGATTTCTAGCTGACAGTTCAACACTTTCTCAGAAGATGATGAGGACCCTCCAGCCCCTCCTGATCTGAATTCCCTACAATGAAGCTAATATTATGATTAAACATGAAGTTTTACAGCTTACCAGTGGAACAGGCAGGAGGAGGGTTATATATACAGGTGGGATGTGGTTTGTGCAGCAGCCTGGAGAAAGACTCATTTTATTCCCTTTGAGAAGAGACATGAATAGGAGAGAGATGAAAAGCACTGTTCCCCCCGGCCTCCCCAAATCCGCTTCTGATCCCCAGAGAGTGTATTCAGGATGGGGCAGACATTGCCTTTTATTCATACTGCAGGTTGGTAAGGGATTGCTAGCACCAAAAGCACAACGTATTCGAAACTAAAACCTCACAGCAAGTTGTAACACTTCATCCCGTCTTTCCTTAACTAAAATTCAACCCCCAATAATTGGGGTTAAATGCCGGGAATATAGACACTGCTTACAGCACGTAAGCCTGTTAATGCACGTACCCGTTCTTGGACATATCTCCCTGGGTAGCGACAGGCTGGACCAGGAACCAGCCCCAGGGAGCACCGTCGTGCTGCGGAGACAGGACTAATACAGTTACAAGCTAGGCAGCCCGCAGAGCTGCAGCCCATGTCTGTCCGAGGACCGAGCTGACACACACCTGATGACCTGGGCGAAGCCTTTCTCCTGCCCGGAGCTGGGCTGTCGCAGAGCCCAGCACAGCGTCGGCGTCCCCTTTCGCACCCAGCTCAGCTCACGAACCAGTGCCTCAGGACTACAAATCGGTTTAAGTGTAAAGGAGGTACCAAAGACAACCTTTCTTTACAATTACACCTTTCGGTTTTACTTCCAAGACACCCTCCTGCTCATGTTCTACATGCGCGGATGTACTGATGCTGCATCCCCTGGAGCGTCACTGGACGCCCACCCACACACTCCTGGCTGCATGAAAATCAGTTGTGCTTTCCCTTCTATATACACCAAGCAAGCTATGGTGAAGAGGAAAGGAGAGTTTTTTCAGGACACAGGGAATCCACATATCTACCACACAGGGACACAAAACCTTTCGCTATGGGTGAAGCTCCTAGCACTGCAAAACCTCTTTGAAGCTCTGTCGAGCTGCTGCAGTACGCTGGACCGGTGATGGGAGGGCAGGGAGGCTGGGATGCTGCCACCCTTCAGTGAACAGCCAGAGTTATTTCCCTACATCCAGTTGAGCAGTGGCAAAGCTTACCTGGATGGCAGGAGGTGCAGGATGCTTATTCCCCGGCCTCCGATGGAGCATGCCTTGGTGAATCATGACACTCCTCACAATCCAGAGAAGAACAAAGGATTTGGATGCAGCCCTGATCAAATGCACCCAAGCTCCCTTCTTCACAGACTTCTCTGGAAACTTTCTGAATGCTTCTGCTGGTGCAAACACGCCCTGAGAAACCTAATGCTAGAAGTTAGTTTCAAATAGCACACACAAGCTCTTTTGAAACAAAATATTTTCAAGATGTCTCTGCACTTGGGCCAATTTCTTCAGGCATCCAGCCCCATATTTAAGCACCAAAGGCAAGATCCCCAGATTAGGTGTCTAGTGCTTAGTTTTATGCCCCTGCATTTGAAAATATGGTCCTTAATATCTGATTCTCAGGCACCTGAAAATAGATATTTTCCTTTGGAGTGATTAAAAAAGGAAATAATCTCTGTATATCATTTTTATTTTCTTCCCTTTATATGGTTTTAAGGCTGCTTTTATGCGGCACTGGGAAGTTACAGCCTGTGATTTGTTGCATTCTGATCTGCTAATAGAAACATCCCCCTGACTGCCACTCACTCCTAAG
Source organism: Gymnogyps californianus (assembly GCF_018139145.2). Classification (NCBI taxonomy): domain Eukaryota; kingdom Metazoa; phylum Chordata; class Aves; order Accipitriformes; family Cathartidae; genus Gymnogyps; species Gymnogyps californianus. Next base: position 17,556,845 of record NC_059484.1, read on the forward strand.
AGCAGGATCGTAACGCAGATTGTAAATGGTTGCGTTACTGAGAAAGAGAATGTTTCTTTCCACTTTCATTTCCTTCAGTTGATATTTATCGTGGTAGGGGTTGCATAAGCATGTACGAGAGAGATCATGCATTATTTACCAGTCTGGAAGTGGGGAAAGGCTCCAGCCTTTCACAGAGCAGCTGAACCCCGAGCGGTTCCCACCCGCTGAGATTTGCATCACGTTTGGTGGTAGCTTGGCTGAAGGATCGTTAAAGCAAATACGATCGCCCTGCCCGCCCGGAGAGCAGCAGCGGAGCGGTGCTGAGGGTCGCAGTCTCTGTTTTCCCTCCTTTCAGCTCTGGATAGTTTATGTCACTATTTATTTCACACTACGGCAAGCCCGGATGAAGCTCAGGCCAGAATTGCCACCGAGTCACCGCGACCGTCGATAAATTCCTTGAGGTCAGCTGGGGCTCCAGGAGGCTCCAACACCTCCGAGACAAAATTTCTTGCTCTTGAATGTGGCTGGGGGAAGACATGCCCACAGGGGAGGGTGAGATAGGAGCGGGCAGAGAGCCTCGCCAGCCCCGGCATTGTCCCCGTGATGCCACCAGGACCAGCGATGCTGACCCAGCTTCCAAACGCGCCAGGAAGTTGCAACACTCGAAGGTTTATTATTGCTAAACTCCAGCCAGTGTCAGAGGCTCTATGTTTGTCCTTGCAGCAGCATTGCCAGTGCACATTAAAAAAAACCTAATGAAACAAGTCATTAAATGCTGGAAACCTTAAAAAAAAAAAAAGAAAAAGAAAACAAGCAACAATAACAACAAAGCTACTAAATAAGAAATAAGTTAATGAGGAAAAATTACAAAGAACTAAAGTTTTTAAACATTTTTCCAAATTAAGGAGAACAAAGGGAAAGGATCAGCTCTTACTTTTGCAATTAAGGTATTATTTATGGAAATTTAGCTTTTTTTAAGATTAAGCCTGGGTACAGTGCTGCAGAAAACACATCTGATTTACTCCCAGGGCTTCTCATCAGTTTCTGTGTCGGCTTCAGCCAGCCAGCCAAAAAGCAGGAGGAGTTCTGTGCGCTCCCGAGCCTGCGTGCACACAGGGCGCTTGTAAAACACCCAGAGGAGTTATCCCAGCGGCGGGTGGTTGGACTGTGACCATTAGCAACAGTCCTCAACCCAAAGCGCTAGCACCGGAGCTGAACTACTGTATATTTGGGGCAGGAAACAAATTTTCCCAAGAATGAGAGATAACATTTTGTAGGAGTAAAAGGGAAAAAAGAAATACAGATTCTGGCTCTGTGTCTGCGTGCAACCTGCACGTGAAAAGGGGTGGAAAGAGGAGGTTCAGAGGGGGCACCCTGTGTTTGCAAGGAAGAAACACGCAGCCACACGAGGTCGTACGGAGGCGCTGACCTGGCAGAGCAAACAGCCCCTTTGTCCCCTCCCAGCAGTAGGGTGACTGTCCCATGGACGCGACTGCCCCATCCACCTCTGGGGACACCTCCGATGGCTCCAGGGAATGCTCCCTGCTGGCTCGAGGGAGGGAGGGAGGTGGAGGATGAGCACACGGCCACCAAGGAGCCACTCGGGCAGAGCCTTTCCTTCTCCACCTCTGCCCAGTTTGACTCCGAGCCATCAAGCGGAACGCCACGGGGCTGCCCAAAAACACACTTCTGTGCAGGGAGAAAATGCACCCGCGACGGCGACATTCCTGTGCATCTTTTGTAGTATTTTTTCCCCCTCTTGCAGAGTTGGTAACATTTGCAGAGAAGCTGTTTACAACAAACTTTTTGCTCAAGTATGTGAAACATTAAGACTGTCCACGCTATTTATAGGACTCAGCCCCCAGATGCCTTCCTGCTTTTCCTACAGACTAATAAAACCTATAAAATAAATAAATTAAAAAGGATGCAAAGTTTGGTTAAACTCAAAAACAGTTCAGGGAGGAGAGAGCTGAACACGGGATGGTCCTGGGAAGATATCCAGCCTTCCAGACATCCACGTCGTGCTGCTGCTCACAAACTCTCCGATTTCAAGGAGACACGGTGGGTAAAACAGTTGCAAACTATATTAGCTTTTTTATGACTCTGTTGATTTTTCCAACCCCCGTGCTGGCTGCCTGCCTCCGTGCCCTGTTCTTTGAACCTGCACAGAGTAAATAGGCGTAACTACTGCGGCTCTGCGGGCAGGAGACGCGTCCCCAGGAGGAGCATTAGGTACAGGCAGGGAAAGACCCCCCAGCCATGCTGGAGAGCAGCATGTGGGAGAGTCAGCCCACTTGGGCTGAAAAGGCAGGGAGGGGGAGAGAGGGGGAGAAAAAAAAAATACGAGAGAAACAAAAATCAGGAAAGCCTTAGAGGAAGATCTCCTTGTGAATTCAAAAGATCCCCAAGACTTGGAGGTACACACGCAGGTAGCGGCTTTTCTGAGGACAGATGCAGAAGGATGTGAACAGGGATGTGACAGCCTTCAACCGCCCCAGCAGAGCTGCTGGAGGCACAAGGGGTGTAACTGGAGCACCTGGAGCTTGGCAGGAGATCAGGAACACGCTGACCGGGGCCTCAGAGGGTGTTGCCCTCTAGCAGAGACTTTATTTTATTTGAATCTAACTGACCAGAAGATTTCTCGCCTCTTCATTCCCCTTCTCCCAGCAGAAACATTCATTATGCTAAGTGAAACGTTTAACCACCCGGGACCGTTGGCTGCAATATCTCATCGCAAGCAGCTTTAGCGTTTGCTTGGATCAGCACCCTGGGACTGGAGAAGGTGTTTCACCCTTTCCTCCGCTCAGTTACCAAGTGCTCCTCTCTTCCTCGCTCCCTTCGCCCCCGGCTCTGCCCCCTGCCCCTTTTTCAAGTTGCAATGCGTTGAAAGTATTAACGGCCGCTTATTTGATGCATGGGAGCGAGAGATTGCGAGAGCGAGCTGGCAAGCAGCCAGCAGCTAATAGCAGCATAAAAGCAATTTGATGGGGGGGAAAAAAAAAAAAAAAACATGCTAATTGTCAGGCTGGAGAGGGTGCTGGGGACTATACAGAAGGGGGGGGGGGGGAGGACATTTTCTGATTACTCTAGATTTTAACAATAAAGGTCTGAGGAAGAAAGAAAGGTTTTGATGCAATTTTCTTCTTTTTGTCCCATTCTCTGCTACCCTCCCCCAGCTCAAAACCTCTAGCCAGAGCCTCAGGCACTCACGGGGATTTATCAGAAGATCTCTTCCTTTTTAGCATCGCGTGTCGCTGCCAGATGCACCACGGGCGGCAGAGCCGGTCGGCACCACCATGCAGTTCTCCCCTTCCCACGGTAGCAAGTGATGCTGCGGTGGAGCTTCTGTCGGGGGGGGAAAAAGTCATGTTTGACAGAACCCTGCACAGTCCCACCTCGCAGCTCGGCTGAGCCGAGGACGGAGAGGAGGTTTCCAAAGAACTAACCCCCTCCCATTTACATGGAGGCTTTTTGGGTGTTTCTTTTTTAAACAAAGGGACATTGAGCAATTTTTCTTTTTTCTTTTTTCTTAATATTTATTTTTCTCAAAGCAATCGAAAGGAGTGCCTGGAAAGCTCAAGCAGAAAGCTCAGCCTCTTAACGTTGGCTCCACAGTGCGCCGTTAACTGGGATTAAGAAAGTCAACTAATGCTTCACAGCACCAGGATTTCAACAGCACGGAGCCTCCCGAGGCAGAGAACCGCGACGGCAAATCCAGCAGGATCTCAAAGCAGCAGCCGCCTCTCCCCGCAGGTGCCATTTAACCCCGGATTTGTGCGCATCCCACTTCTAAAAATCAGCTGGAAAGCCATCGTGCCTTCCCTTCCCGGAGAGTGAGCACTGCCAGCCAGAGCCTTGGCTCCTCTCCGCCCGGCTGCCGGTGCCGGAGCTGGGTTAGGGAGAGCTTTTTCCCATGCAGGTGGAGCGGGGCTCCCAGCAGACTCCCGGAGCTCCCAGCTCATCCCTGCTGACCAGCAGATGATCCAGCGCATTTCCCCAAAAGAGGTGTGCTGGGGAAACGAGGGCCAGGACACGAGGTACCCATATCATTTTTGATTAATATTTGTGGATGAATGCTGTAAATATGAGCCAAGAAGATTTAAAAGAAAGTCACTGAGCCATGCAAGTGAATTAATTTGCTTTTAGACAAGATGCGGCTGGTTTTCAGCCTTTTACAAGCAGGAACATTATTTCTTTCCTATGCCAAAGACTGACTGCGTTTGCTCTCCTGCTTTACTTCTGCCGTGGAGGAAATTTAAGCAAGAACATGTATAGTGAATTGCTAAATTCAACCAGTGCCACTGAAGCTCACCTAATCATTCAGACCAACACGCCCTACCTGAGCAGCACACCGAGACCCGTGAGCTCCTCCGCTTTTTACATGTCGACAGCCAGGGTGTTAAAAGAAGGGGAAATAAATAAGCCAGACCTGGTGACTTACATCATTCTGTTTTTCTTTCTGCTCTTGACTGTGACACTCATTGTGCTCTTCATAAACTGCCAGCTGAAAAATTCTTTTTTTGCTACTCTTCCTTACGACAGATCGCTCAGAGAAGCGAGGAGCCCGTGGAGGACACAAGCTGTCTGACACCAGAGAGCAACTATGTCTTACAACAGTAGCAGGCATCAGAAACCCTGTGCAATAAGGCGTTCTGGCCATGTGTCAGTGAACGGACGTGACCCTCGTTAGAGTAATAGGCTGCATCGCAGGAAAAGATTGCTGAAAAATATGCTGTATGCAAATCGGAATAGCTGTAAATAAAAAGCTCTGTTATGAACTAAAGAGAGAATGCTTTAGCAAATTTATACAGTTTTGTGCAAAAAATTGCCCCATAATTCCCGATTACGCTCTATATGTATGCAAATGTCATCATCCACCCATTCAGTGTCCATACAAGGATATTTGCATTAACAACAATCTCTGATTTGGGCATCTGGTGGAGCTTGTTACCCATGTTTATGAAACCATAGCATCAAATGTAAAAAACACAGTGTATTTACCTAACGGCTCTACGCTGAGGATACGAGTTTACTTTCCAGACCCATTTCTCTCAACTGCTGCTGAAACTGCGTGGTAACGCAGTGGGAGTCCTGCCAGGCAGGAGGAGAAGACGAAAAATGTTTATTTAGACTTTTGATTGTGATTCTGTTAAGAGTGTTTTTGATGTTTTACTGCATCGTCGATCAGGTTTTAAGTTACCAGTTATGTGAAACACTAAATACCTAAGGAATTTGTTTTCAACTTTCTTAAGCTACAAAGGAAATTACTCGCCACGGCATGAAACCAAAATAATCAGGATGGGGAGAAGGAGGGAGAGAAAATAAATATCATTAATAGTATGTAAACTAATGAAAGGGGAGACCAGAGTGCTCCGAGTTCAGTACACAAAGTAGATAACTTCTGAAAGCCATAAAACGCAGCTTTACAGGAAGAGTTGCTTTAATGCACAATATCCCCACTCCTTGCTCTTTATATAAATCTAGCACAATTAGAAGCATGCTTTATCAATACGGCAACAGCTTGATTCAACATTGATCCCTGGCAAAAACCGCCATATGAATTTATTAGCTATCCGATTCTGTTCTAAAAGCTTCTGCTTAGCCTTGTTACCTGACATGCTATTTTATAGATGCTGATTTCTAGTCAACTTGGAGTTACAGCACAATTCCAGATCAAACTGCACGAACCCCAGAACGGTATTTGTGTTTCCCACAAACAGTGGGCAAAGGGCTTTTTTTGTTGTTGTTTCTTTTGACCCCAGTGGCTCAACATACAACTGAATTGCAGCTATCCAGAAACACGGAGTCCTAAACCCTATTTTTGCTCCAGTTTTTGCTAGTGGATCATCTATCAGAAGAACGGGGTTCAAGTGGTGTCAGATGCTGTGCCCCTAAATCCCTTCTTAACATGCAGAGTACAGCAGAGGTGCTGTGTGTATATACGTACATAACTTATTTAATCCAAATGAGGAGATTTTACAATGCAATTACACACAGATACAGGCTTGCACTCGAGCACACAGAGGAAATGTGTATATACAGGAACCTGTTTGCAAGCTTTTTTTACACAGAAATTGCACAGTTGGTAACACTTCCATGTCATTGTCTTGGTTACCATGTTTTATTATGCTCAAGTAAGTTAAACTACTATATAACAGGCTTAAAATATTTTAGTCCTCAATAGGTGGCCAATTTTTATCTCCTCTGAACTAAATTTAACTGGTGTAATTCCAAGTAATTAATGTAGAAAGCGAAAATAAATTCAAGTGTATTTATCTCAGCCCTTTTTGAATAAATCAAGTTTTATCAAATCAGGCATTTCTTATTTATTTTTTAAGTAACGACAGCTTGTTTCCAGCTATCAGCCATAATGAGTTTGGTCTAAGAATTTCTGCTGGCAAAAGCCTCAGGACCTGATAAAGCACATGTTGCATTGCACCCTACTGTACTTTATTTAAATGTGCAAGAATAACCCCAGAATGAGCCTGTTTTTCTCCACAGCCTGATAGTTGGTGTAATACCCCAGAAGAACCTGTCATGCTTAGAGTGCTAGCTGATTTACTGGGAAAAAGCTTTTATGCATGCCCTGTGTTGCTCTCATCGACACCCAGAAGCATTTCTATTGCAGAAGAAAGTTCTGTTAATGACATTTTAACCAATGTATGAAACGTATGTATAGAAAACATCTGATATATGCTCTTTCACTAGGCCCAGAATTCAAGCTGACCATAAAATCCACTTCCCGACCGCAGGCACGCCAGAGAGGGACCGATGGGCATTCATTCACTTGTAACTGGTTTATTAGGCGCATGACACACATGGGGTCCCAAATGTATACTCCATCCCTTCCCCTCCCCTTCTGCCAGCCACGCTCCTGCCCCTGACACAAACACACCATTCACTCTGTCTTTACAGCAAACCCCACTTTCTCAATGTGCCTTTCAAAAAAGCCTCTCGAGACCCACAGCCCGGCAGCCGCCTCCTGCCTGATGGCTTCTCTTCAAGGCAGACTGGAGGTCGATATGCTAAAACACGAAGGACAAGTGAAACACCAGAAATCTGGGACGCGATGCTGTGAGAAGCGGGGCGGCCCCAGTTCAGAGAAGCCCTTAATTATACGCTTCGCTTTCAAAAGATGAGTAGCTCCCATAACGCTTCGGAGAGCATCCGTACACTTAAAATATACAGCTATGCGCTCTGCTGAATCAGGACCTGCGTGTTAAATACGGTTTTAACTCTTCTTCCTCTGGGCCAGGGAAACAACCCATCACTTCCACTTGGAAGCAGTGCAACCTTTCCCATCAGATGCCACCCTTCCAATGGATCATTATTATTATTATTTCAGTCTGTTGGCTTTAATCTCTTAATCCACAGACTGTTTTGAACCCAGCTGCCCGAGCCGCTGGCACAGACACTGCCTGCGGGGAGTTTGCCGCAGCACTGGTACTGAGTAACCCAGGAGGAGCCGCCAGTGCGATGCTCCTCTGCAAGAGCACCCCAAAATTGGGAGCTCACTCATCCCATTGCTCTGCCTGAGCACTGGGTTTGTTAACATTTCGGGGACCCAGCAGGACCCGTCTTTCTTTTTGCATTTCCTACCTGTAGGTGGGCTGTGGTGGGCTTTTCTATGGGTATTCACCCTCCTGCATTTCCCTTTCCCCCAAGCAAAAACCAGGAGCTGAGCGTTTTCGACACCTTGTGCCACATGGCCATCACAACCGATGCTTGCAAAGGACTCACCTGTAGGACTCGCAAGTCTGTCAAACTACACAGCAAGGCAAAAGGCAAAGAATAAATCCCAAAAGCCAAATATTTCACCTCTATTTGGGATGCTTCAGGCTGGTAAATACCTGGGGCTGCACAGCAAAGCAACGCAGCTTTGCTTTCCGCATGATCACACTCTCCAAACGGGTGTCAAACCTCAAGAGCCACAGCAATTTGTAACTGCACTTGCTCTAATGAGTTTTCTTCTAGTAGCATGATCAAAAGAAATGAAAAGCCCTTATCCCAGGACACCACTTCAAAACAGGAATCACCAATTCAAAGGCTCCTTCGCAACTCAGCTGCCATTAAGAAAAGAAAGAGAAAAGGCTGGGGACTTATGTAAAGCCTTTAGCGAGTGCTAACAAGAGCGAGGGTTTAGTTACACTCCTCCTGAGTTTTTTTCTGTCCTTCCAAAGTTACAAAGAGTGATTTCAGAGAATGGCTGAAGAGGCTGAGTAGCGTCCGAGCCTCAATTTCCTAGTGAAAAGCGGCTGCCCCTGACTCATACACAGGAGCCAGACCTGATCCCAGCAGACGTGTTGGGCAAGAGGTTTGGTTCTGCTCTGCCAAGGCAGAGTGTCCCTCCCTGAATGCTGCTCTGACCACGCTCCTCGTTCTCCTAAACCTTTCGAGAGCCAGGAGCTTTATTTACCCGGTATTCGGAACATTTAAAACACTGGCAGATACATCAGACTGAGAAGATGAAAGGAAGCACAGTTGGATTGTGTTCATAGCGCATTTAGCTTTAGGAGGCTGTTTCTTCTGAGCCTTAACTCACAAGACCCTGAGCAAATACAGAAACTACAGGTGTAAGCAAAGAAGTCTGGTTTAAATCCATACAGAACATCTCCCATGCAGCAAGTTACACACACTGCCACGTCTTTGCAAGTTTTTTTCCTCCTCTCTCCCTCATTTTTGCCCTCCTGGCAATATCAAATTCCTCCCTGCGGGGCTGAGCATTTGCCCAGGGAGTGCCTATAGTACCACTGGTGAATAACCTTCATGGACACAACCTGTTCACTCCTAAACTTACAATTCTAGATCTAACATACTATATTTACCTCTAATTTCTTACAGGAAACTTAAGAATTCCTTCTATAAAGATCTTTTGGAGTGAGACTGCTCACCAGAGACCTGAAATCTCACAGATCTCAGGAAAACTAGTCTCCATTTGGCTTTTACAGAAAAAAGCCTATTTTGTCTACTTTGCGTTGTCTCTTAAATTCTTCTGATCCAGCTCTAAAGTCGAAGTCACCCACACAGCTCAAAGCTTTCTCGAGAGGCTCATGAGTTTGCTGACAGCAGTTGCTATATCTAAGAGACTTCAGAAAATGAGATGTTGCAGGAGTGACTGGATTACACAGCACTTCTTATTTAGTCTTGGAAATAACCATGTTGTTTGCAACAGCAGATATGCAACTTCAAACAGAGAATGGAAAAAAGGTATTTATAAAGAACAAAATAAAACTGGCCTTAGAACAAAAGAGCTGTTAATTTTAAAACCCCCTTTTTTTTTTTTTTTTTTAAATGTCTTACAGAAAAAAGGAGTCGTCCTGCAAGGAGCAGGAACACAGAACGACTGGAGACGACCCAACAGCTTCCACCCCCCAGAACCTCACACCCCAAGCCCCTCACCTCGCCTCTCCGCAGGAGTGAAGTAGTTTTGCAGGGTTTGTCTTTGTGGGGGCATTTGATAACTAAGTAGGCTTATTTCTGAACCCAAGTTTGAATTTTATTTTCTTTTACAAGACTGAAAAAAATTGAGATTTCACATTAATCTGCCAATGTGTATAAAAACTACCTCTCATTTTGTTTTTATCAGACTTTTACCTTGCCTCAGTTGTCCTACATCGCCTGTAGCAGGTACGGGCACCTAAAGCATTTCCACAACATTGTCACTGTTTCTGCAACCACCCCTGGCACCGGAGCAGCTGAGTCTCTGGTAACTCAGAGCACCCCTTTGATGACAGTCAAACCCAACTCATACCTCGAGCAGGAGGCTGGAGGGCTCCGGTGACGTACGGCAACACGGCTGCCCGTGACCACCCTCTGGATGTGTTGCCTTACTCCTTTCGTCCTGCTTCTCTTCCCTCCAGCGTAGCACCAGCAAGTACCATTCGAACAGCAATACAGAGAGTTTATCAATTAAATACAGAAGTGACTGACTTGGCATAAATCTACTTTGCAGCTATAGCTGGTCTGGCTTGTTAGCAGTTTCCCCAGTCACATACATTTAAGGGAAACATCGTGGCTAGCACAACAAAAATTCTGGATAAAAGAGAATTTTACAACGTGCTTCTCTCGTATGATTTTCTATAATCTGTGTCTTCATTTCTTGCACTAAAGCGAATACTTCTAGTGTTCTAGAGCAGAGCTCCTTCAACGGAGACATTCATGCAGAACTGCTCGCTGCGGGATTGCCCAACAGCAACCGCCTGTTCTAGATCGGGTGTGACCATCGCCCTCAGAAAATGGGACACTGTTGTGATGCTGGCTTCTTGCCATCCTTAGAAGAGCAGATGATTACCAATCCAGCATGAACTTAAGGTAGTAGTGAAAAAAAAGTTTTGCCTGGCAAAGTATCTCCGCTGGGATAGATTGCCTGCCTCCAGATTTTCGGAATGAACTTTTAGACTGATTTTTTTGTCATTTCAATGTTATATGCTGTCAGTGGCTGCAATGTTTTGCTTTTAACTGGACCCCCACGTGCCCTACAACCGCATTTACCAGATGATGAAACTGTGGCCTCAGACTTACCTTTAGAAGCAGAGAACAGGAGGATTAAGAGAATCCCAAGTCAGACCTTCCCTTGAGTTTGCACTCAACTAGAGCCGAAAAATGTCGCTTAAAGAAATATTTGTACAGCCCCCTTGAACATGTAGCCCTGTAAGGCAGTTAACAAGAACAATATATTTTAAAAGAATTTGATGCAAACTGCCTGGAAATTGTAACACAGTGGAGCACCTATCACACAGGTATCGTAAGTGTTTGTACTCAGGCTAAGTTGTCTTTTATTAAGGCTTGCTCCCTCTTTTTAATGTGAATGCGCCCCAAGAACTCTATCAGCCAGAGGATTCTTATGCGGCATCTTGAGGTCTAGTCCTTTGACTGTGCTGGACTTCACAGACCTCTCAGAATTGTTTTAGAGCAAAATACTGCTAAATATAGAAACATAGGGCAGAGAAAAAGCCAGACTGCGTGTTTTAACCTACCTGCAACAAATGGCTAGCACACACTCAAGGCATGACATGCCATTTTCCCCAGCGTGTCTGAAAACCTGGGCAGAGTCCCCTTCACCCGGGTAGGGGACAACACACATAACAGGTGAATGAACAAAGACTTCAAAATGATGTTTCTTATGAGGCTAAAGGACTCTTCTTCCAACTCGCAGGAGTTGGAAAGTCATGGAAAAGAACAACTGAACATCTGGGAGAAGCAGCAAGACATTAGGACTCAAAGAGTATTGTCCTTTCAGTGGCTTTGGTGATGGTTTTATGCTGTGGGGATTAATAGTTGTTCCCCCTCCCCGAATTTAGTTTCCACTTTGACTTTTGCTGTTCCCACAGCACAACAGAAGTCCGGGGACTGACGCTAGACAGCTTGCACAAGTCTCATACCTCCACTCTATAGCTTGCGTAGGCTTTATTTTTCAGTCTAGGTAAGCTACTTTCCAGCATGCAGCTTTCTTCTGCTTTGCTATTAAATTCGTGAGTGGTCGGAGTGAGAATTCACACCACAGAGCTACAGACAACCATCTTTGCTGCGCCTGTATGATAAAAATACACAGGATGACATTTCTTTACTTCAAAGTTTATACACAGATATCCAAAACTAAGGGGAATGATTGATTATTTTTGTTCAAAGTTACCAACCCAAAGTGCTAATGCTGACTGACTACAAAACGCTAATCAGCATAAGCCAATTCTCTCGCCAATGCTAATTGAGCATTAAGACCATGCAGTATCTAAAAACATTTACATTTAACTGAGTGGCTGACAATTCACAGGTACGTTGGGACTTTTTACAAATGCCTCAGTGCGCACAGAAGATAGCTTATTCTGCATCCTAAGTCAGAAGATTGACACTGCTTAAGATTTCAAGGGAAACTAGAGCCAGTATCATCACTGAGTGCAGCCCAATGATTTTTTTATGCTAGCAGTGTCTGGAAAACATACGTTCTAAATCATATAGGCCAAAATACTGAATTTGGCAAGTTAAATGGAATCAGCATTTCCATGATACCAAGTGCTTACTTCGAGAAAGCTATTTGGAAAAGCCGGACTTGGAGCACTGACTTGACACTCCAATCACCAATGTCCTCTGACCAGAGTATCTATAGTAAAAGTAATTTCCCAAATTTTCCTGATTTCTATGAAACAGTTTTTCTAGATGAGTAGGATTTCTTGGGATGGTGTCAGAGAAGGCACGGTCCTTGGCTACAACAGGGCAGGCAGCGCTCCAGGACAAGAAAGGCAGATCTCTCTTGGCACAGGATATAGGACACCCAACGTTTAATTACTTTAAATGCCAGCGAGATATTTGCTTTTTATGTAGCAGTGAACAGAAGTAGCCTCTGACTCATTTAACACACAATGCAGGTTGGAGTGGGGGTGGAAGAGGTGGGGTTTGCCCAAAGCTTTTTTCCTTCTAAAAAAAAAAACCAAACCATAAATGAACAATTTCACAGGTTACATTGGCTAGCTACTCACAGAGATGTAACTATCAACTGTTACTATACCTCTAAATTCCCCAGAAAGACTAGTAAGATTAACAAAAACTCTTCAATTCTATAAAATAATGATTTAAAAATTTTAATAACCAAGATTTTTTTTTCATTTCTTTGTTTGTTTTTTTACTTATATAGAAAGCTATTAATACATGTCCATATAAAGTTTCTGGAAAACCAACAAGCCACTGCAACATTTAATTTGAGATGTTACAAGTTACACTGTATCATCTAAGCAATACTATCATAGTAAATCTTCTGGGAACTTTACATGGCAATCATTGTTTTGGAAGCAAAACCATCAAAACAGTATCAGGACATAAAAAACCCCAAATTACTACCTGAGTGATTGGATCCTCCTTAGTATAGTGCAGTTGCACATTCAGAGGAAAAAAGCTACTATTATTGATCAGATGAGGGAACTCCACAGAGTACTACTGCAAGGTGGCAGCCTGCTAGCCAAATTAAATCCCAAAGCAGGCAGCACAGCCAAGATCGAGCAGTATCAACACTTTTGTTTCAGTTTTATACTAAACAAATAATTTGTCCTTTCTGTAGTTCTTATTTGGATATCCCTGTGGAATTGGGATTCAGTATTTTTGTACTCATCCTGCCAAAAAAAAAAAACCCAAGAGATTTCTTTTAATTTGTGCACACCACCAATTACTATATCAACCTCTATTTCTGTAGTATCTCGCTAAACGAGATAAGTTTTCTTCCCCTCAACCTTAAAAAATAAGGTTAGTAGACAGTGAAAGAACAGCTCACTAAACTTCTCCTAAATTTCCATTTTATTGGAACAGTACTTGAGTTAAGAGAGATTCGAACAGCCTTCATTTCAATGAAAAGGCTATCGGTCATCAGTTTAAAGCTCTACACATTCAGACAGGATGACAGCTCTTTAAAAATGTTATGGTCAGCCACAATGGTAAAAAAACCCAACCACCCCAACCACCCCCAGCACAATGATCAGAGTGTTGCTGAAGCCTTACAGATACTCAGTTTTTGTACTACTGATTTAAATATTTTCATAAATACCAACAAATTGATACCATTTTGGCTGGCTGCATTCTACAACAAGACAAAAGAACTCTTAAATAAGTTAATGAAATGATTTAGTCTCTGCTTCCAAGAGCACTGCAGCTTTTGCATTACCAAAAACCTATAGAAAAGCATTTTTCAAATTATGAGATCACATTTGTACGAGGAGTATGTACATGGTAAGGCATCAGCACCGAGAGTTACAAGAACTCATAAATCAACCCTTGTACACAAATATTTGAGACGTACTGAGTTACAGATAAAGGAAATCAGAAAAATCTGTGGGTTTTTTTGTTTTGTTTATTGAAATATGAGCAGCAGTATGCAAAAAATATCTTTAAAAACATAACATAGCAAAACCTATAATTTTAAAATTAACAAAATAAAAAGATGTTTAGAGTTAAATGAAAAAACTCATTGCTAAAACTGTGTTTCCTACAATGTAAACAAAAGCATAAAGGTTATGCTTGCAACAAACACAGAAGCAGGTTTATGGAGCAGCACAATAAAGCAACATTATGTTGTAATCTGATGGCTTGGTCTATTGATTTGAATTCAGAATGGGTTACCTTCCTAAACAGAAACTTCACAACTACCAAAAAAAAAAAGTTAGTGACATGTTTGTCTTTTGAAGCAAAACATTTAGAAAATGTTTTGGTTTGTTGTTTTTGTTTGGTTTTTTTTTTTTCTAAAAACCATCACTAGCAACACTTTGGGCAACTAAAACAATATCCTGAAAAACACTGTTATTTTAAACTAGGGAGAAAGCCTGACACATTTTAATGCTCTCTAGACTTACACTGCAAGAGTATCTGCCCAAGAATTGACAACTTTCACATTGTAATACTGTGGGGGGGGAAAAAAAAAATCATAGCTTCAAGCAAAACCCAAAAGAATTCCAGTATTTTAAACAATTCTACACCGAATCATAACACACGGGCTGTTTCATCATTCTTTTGACTATGGGCTGTTCTGTTAGATTTGTCTCTCATCGGTCAGTCATACTAGAAAGTTTTATTTTGGTCCTATAGATACTATAACCCAATGTCATCCCTTCATGTACAACTACTTCATGCCTAATGCAATTAAATGAACGTAATACTTACGCAAGGCACTGGATTGACTGCCGGCAAGACTGAAGTCCTCTAAGGAGGAATATCCAAGCTACTATCTTATCTTAGTGACTATAAAAGCAAACCCAGAAAGAACTTCAGTATATGCCTCCTCTAGGCTCTTTGCTGGTATTGCCAAAGCTGTTAGTTAATGCTGTGGTTGGTGCAAAGTAGAAAGATGCCCAAAAAGAAGAAAATACACTACAAAAGCCAAAACAGTTTTCACTGAAGAGTAACGTTCAGTCTAAGCTGGGCTACACTGGAAAGGCTCCATCTTCCACTACCACACTACTGGCTGACTCAATTTCTCCATCCCTCCATCTAGATCAAGAAGTGGCTTATACACAAGTGTGCTGCAACAGAAGCAGCACTCTCTGCTATCGCTATACTTAAAACATCATTAGGGTCAAATACTTCCCCATTCAATCCATCTGTGCACCGATACCTGAATTTTGTATCAGCAGCACAGATGAACTAAACATGATTCGCAACACCGTGAACCAGTAGCACACAAAATTTGCTAACTAAAAAGCTCTCAAAAAGTCCTACTTAAAAGGAACAGAAAAGTAGAACATAGACAAATCTTACTGGGTCTGCTCCTGCAAGCCTACCCTGGCAAAATCAGCAGTCACAAGGATATCCCCAGCACTGCATATATTACAGTTCAAGAATATGTACACAAGCAGAAAAATGCCAGAGTACTTTAGTACTTAATGACAGCATCAGAAGTGGGTTAACTGGATATTATTGCAGAAATTATGGTTCAGTGCATGGGTAGCCAATCTAACCACAATACTAGCACTAAGCACCAGCTCTGGCTCATGAACACCCACTTCAGCACCCATTCTTGAGTCATTTAGTTGGCCACAACTAAACACAGAAGCGAACAGAGATGAAGGCAGGTGAAAAACAGTTTGGATAAAGTAAAATCTTGTACCTACAACTGAGATCTTTCCTTAATCCAATGTGCCATGACATTTATTATAAAATCTAGTCAAGAAAAAAAAAATCCTGTAGTGTCAAATATACATATTCAGCAAGTCGACAAAAGTCAGGCCCGGGGAGAAGAAAATAGAAGCCTGATCCTGCGGCCAACTGACTTCGCATCTTATTTGATCAAAAGAACCATCTGTGGGTTGCAGTTCCAAAGAACGAAAGAGAAAACCCCAAAGGTGAGCGGCAAATAATGTTATTCCCCTTCTCCTGAAGATGCACTTGTTTGTTTTTAAACACAGTTGAGAAACTGCTTAAAGAAACCCCAAAAACAAACAAATAAACAAAACCCCCAGCAAGTAATACAGAAATTCCTGTACAAAAGAACATTAGGGTTCTGCAGAAGTGTTACAGTTTATTCCTTTAAGGCATTTCATAAGAAACATTTTGACGACACGTAAACAATTTTATTCCTTTAAGATCATTTGTTACTTAGGTACCATATGATGCATGATTTCCACATTTGAGCAGAAACTGTCATTCAATAGAAGACACAACAGCTTGTGTAAGCAATCGATGTCTCAGGATTGCAGTAATTAACTGCAACACATCTTTTAGTAAGTATTTGCATTTTAGAGTTTTCAGCCTCTCCCCCAAACAGTGAACCCTTTTCTGAAGAGGTGTTCAGGAAAGAGAAAAAGGAGGGTGAGAAGTTAAAAAATACAATAGGTCTTTTTCTGCATGCAAAGAAATGTTGTATACAATTCACTTCTAATTCTCTTAGAGTATTTCTTTCAGCCTCCTCTTTTAATTATTTCAAGGGGAAAAATATGCATACGTTATTTAACTGATTTCTTTTAGTGTTTAGTACAGTGTTTAAATTCTCTACTGAGTAATACAACAGCACAGGCAACAGGATTCCTTACAAGTGAGTGAGAAACTTCATCATCATATTAATGCAGTCCTTCAATCCCATAAAGCTGCCAACTACAGTTACGAGTCTTCTGATTGAACTCCTGCCATCAGGGACAGGATCAAGACCACTGTTTCATGTAGGCTACAAAGAAGTGATTACTTTTGGTCATTACCAACAGGTCTGTATTAAATTACATGATCTGGAAGTAAAAGCTTCTGCATTCAGTTACTAATTTGCTAAGCCACTCACAGTCTTCCAAGAGACTCAAACTCATACTGAAAGTGAATTAAATACAGTGTAATCACTAATACTGCATAATGTCTACTGAGAGATTAAAAAGGCCTAACACAGATCAATTCCAGACAGGTAAAATAAAACAGCTAGAACACCAAAAAGAAAACAAAAAACTTATTCCTTCCAAAAAGTAGTAAGCACTGCCATTTACAAATAGTAGTGTTTATGTTAAAATAGAGAAGGGTACCTAAAAAGAAATAGCCTTGGCAACCAAATCCAAATGGCATGAGTGTAAATCAAAGCAAAACAAGAATTACTACTCCAGAAACATGCAAGATGTTTACCTTGTATCGATTACTATTTAAAACGGTGGTTAAAAGAGATATTACAAAACTGAAGTGGGAAAAGGCTAAGAACTGCTATTCTGCATTAATATACAGTGTGTTTATGACAGTATTTTCCAATAGACAATACAAGTGTTTTTACACCACGCCAATATTTGTAAAAAGTATATTTCATGTGTACACTTAAAAAAAATCACATTGTTCAATCTGAGGCAAATTAGCCATAATAAAGTCTAATTTTGCTTATGACAGATGTCAACCTTAAGATGTTAAACAACTACGCTAAAAATACAGCTTGCAAGCTGGAGCTGCACATGTTCGAACAGTTTCATCAATGTTAAAAAAAATCCCAAACTATGATATGTATTTATTTTCTGAAGTCAGTCTTCATACCTCTTGTCCCTACAGGACAAAAAGAAAAAAATTTTCCAGTTAAGACATATGCCTGTTTAAGTTCTAGGGGAAGGAGGGGAAAAGTGTTCTGAATTTTTCAATAGACTTTTTTTCCCTTAGGGCTCAACTGTCACTTAAGCATCACAAGAACAAATTGAAATGTAAAACTGATTAGCTATACACAATGGAATTGGTCACAAAGGGATTTAAAAAAAAAAAAAAAAGTTAAACCGTAAGATCCATTCTCCATATAGCTCACAGTATCCACACTGGAAGTTTCTCTAGAATTAGAATAAGTTCGCTAAAAATAAGGCTGAAGATAGAATTTCAGCACTATGAAACAGATGAGATGGGATTAAGAGGAGAACCCATTTGTGTAAGTACTTTATCCAGCCACTGGAGGGGCCCATGAAGATGAATTTCTATCCAGCATGGGGTGCTCGTGACATCTTGTCGGTGATATTCAGCTCCCCAGCCCTACAAAAATGAACAAAATGTTACCAATCAAGTTGAGGACTTGCTTGTCTTTCAAAATAACTGTACTAACAAGAAGCAGGAAATCATGTTCAAAGATACTTATCTGAAGGTAACTTACAATCTAGCAACACTTATTATCTAAAGGAAAAAAAACTGAGGTTGGGAAGGAGTGGGAGGGAAACCGCACCTGGAAGCCTGAATCAAGTCTTATCTGCTACAGACTTGGAGCGACTACACGAGCTCCTCTGTGGAGCGCACTGCTGACTCGAGAATGACTCCTGGCTGTGGCCACATCTCTCTTGTGTTTCTCCCTCCTGCTCCCTATCCTCCACGCTCTCAAACTGAGCAGTATTTATTATAATTGACAAAATAAACAAGACATCTTTTGGACAAGATGCAAAAAACCCCAGGAAGGCGCAAGTCTGGACTCCATGCTACATCTGAAGTGGACATCATCTTGATAAAACAATCTTGAGAAAACACTACTGCGAGAATAACAGCACAGTTTGACTTGATAAATTCAAATCGTCTTTTTTCCATAACCAATTTTTTAAAAAATATTAATCTCTTTGAAGGAGTTGCAATTTTTTCTGCAATCAATTATGCTCCTCTCTACACACATTCTTTTAGTGGTCTTGTAGTTCACTTTGTTCCTTCAAATTTAGAGCATGAGCTCAAATCTCCTTTAATAAAATTACAGCAACCACAATGATTAAATCCTTGTCCTGAATACCGAAGTAACTAAATACACAGCCAACATTCAACACAGCAATCTGTGCTTCTCCCTTCTTGCATCGATTGCCCTCTCCCCAAATTAACCATTTTCAACATACTTATCATTGAAAAGAACCGCATCAGGTCAGAATAGCTTTGCTACATTATTACAGTGCTAATGTAATTACTGATGAATACCCAAATCCACAATAAATTTAAGTGCCCTCAAAATAATTTGTTTACCTTTACAAAACTCATTCGAATGGTGCACATTTTGGTGAGCTCATATACTGCTTCAAATCCATGGTTGACAGACTGAGCTAAAAGCTGAGCAAACTCCTGATTGTTAAAAATTTTCAGACTGCATCCACTAGGAATCTTGCATACAGTTGTTGGATGAAAGCCATGGTGGTAGTTGCAGTTCCTGCTCTGTACAAATATGCTGCTATCACTTAAACACTCAGCATAGACTTCCCCACCAACATAGTACAGATGAACTCCTTGAAAACAAAGATAAAAACGTTTCAAATTAGTTTTTTCCAAAAATGTAGTACTTAATAAAATTCCCTCGAAATCAGAGACAACAAAGCCAATTTTCTGCTTGAGGAGCTTTTCAGAAAAGCTCTTTTGCCCACACTACAAAATACTTTCTCATTTCAAAAATACAGTAGGCTTCATTATACATCAGCCACTAGATGTCCTTCTCTCATCAACTACAGAATAGAATGAAAAAACTACTTCCACATGTCAACAGTTATTTCAGGCTATTTTCCTAGAGAACTTACGTTGATTTTAAAACTCCAGTTTTATAAAACTGGTAGCTTCTGCCTATGGCAATTCCAACAGAAATAAGCGTCCTGGGAGAAGGGGCAGTGATAGACATGAATGAGAAAGTATATCCATAGCCTGCTCTGATTTTCAGTGTATTTTATCAAGCAAAAGGAGAAGTACATCCAATTAGTTGCACAACTTATATACCATCACGCTTTACAGACCTTAAAATCAACAAAGCCCCTAGATTTATCACATCTGCCTGGATTCAGCTATGCACATAAATGCTTCCCTCCCTTCATGTTCTGAAGCGTATATAACACTATTACTGACTAAAAATTAATACAGAAAAGCTGCTGAACCTTTCAGCACCCAAACACAGACTCTCACTGCTACTTCAGTTGAGATACTCGCCTTCCTTCTCCCAGATCTTCTCCCTTTCCCGCACCCACCACTGTTATATGGTTGGGATACAGTTCAGTTTAAGTCTTCCTTGCAATACCCTGAGAATCCACTGCAGACTATCCCGTGGTTTGCCAGATGAGGCTGCAGCAAGTCAACAGATGCAAGTTAATCTTTCAGACAGCAGCAACTGTTGTGAACATTGCTAGATCCACTTGGGACTAAGGTAGGATGAAGGTTACACAGAGGAACCATTGGCTTCAACAACTATAAGCAGCTGTCAGAATATCTGGGGTGGGCAAGAATGTATTTTCAAAACACAATCCTATTTATTTAAAAAGACAGGGACCACCACTTGCTAGCTAACTTCTTTTGGGTAAAGACCTTCCGATCAATCTCTGAAGAGGGGAGCTGGATAATATAACAGTCTGAGAAGAACACAGATACTTCAAAAATAATCCAATGCACAATTAGAAGTCACTTATGCTTGGAATGCAATGCTTCTACAGACAAAAGCTTCGCAAATAGGATTGGGTAGTTTTAAGGAGGCAAAAACCCAAGACCTTCCAAACAAAAGCCATAAATAAATAGCATTTTATCCCAAAACAATCTTAATTGTTCTCAGAACCGTTACCATAAAGCAAAGTTTTAGTTTAATAATTAGTATTAGAGATGTAGACATTTTAAAGCTCATTGCAGCCAATATTATTCTACAACATGATGTTGGATCCTTGTTACATTTCTGACCTTAGGCAGACACGCAAGATTTCTCTGCCAGTACCATCGAAAGGGGAAGCCAAAACAAAAGAACCTGACAAACCACCCACGCCCCAGAAATCAGTTGTTCCCCTTTATAACATTAAATTTTCTCGGACAACAGCATTGCAGAGTGAAGTTTCCAACAGATATTAATATAACTTGTGGTCTCTGGATTATCTGCAAAATTTTGCTGTATTTATAGTAGTTTCTAATTAAAAGACTGTTAGGGGACAGGATGGGTCTTGAATATACATTACAAGCAACAGTGACTTTCATCAAACAAAACTCAAGACCAACTGTACCAAAGGCCTCTAGATACGTGCAGTAGAAACAGCGTTCTCTTCTCAGGACTGACTTAGTTACAAAAAAGGAGATATTCAGAAAAGGCGTACTACATTTTAAGATAATCCAAGCACATTCCATCAAAGATAGAAACCGTGCATCTATATGTGCTATCAGCCAAACAGTACAGGAAAACTAGAAGATCTTGCAAAACCTGCTGGCTCCAGGAATCCCTCCCACACACATACACACCCCATGGATTCACTCAGACAAATGAGCCCTTGCAGTTTTGCATTAGCACTTCAAAGTCCTGCTGCCAACTCACGCAAGATCTTTGAACATACTGTAGACAGCAGCATAATACCTTGCATGAACAACAAAATAAAAAAAAAAAAATCTTTGATATACTGTAAAGTGGTATGAAGAATTTGATTTAAGAAGTAGATATAACACAGAATACCAGAAGTCCTGCAATATGTTTCTTGGCTCTGAAACACAAAATTCTACATACAGACTATCATTAACCATAACAAACAAGCCCCTATGACAATATAGTTTGGTAAGGAAGAGGCAATATTTAACCTTTTAAATTAGTGCCTAAGAAAAATCTATGCAATTCCTAGACTAATTAGAATCAAACCATGCCTAAGTTGTCTTCCGATACTGGAGAGGTAGATAATATATCACAGATTACTTCTACTATTCTTATCTGAGAATAATCATGTTGCAGCATACAGAAGTTGAAATAAAAACAAGGACTTAGCTTCTCAATCACGCGTAACACAACTAAGCTTTACCTTTTCCAATATGTCGTCTAGTGTTCTCAATTGTTGAGTTGCGATTAACATTTGAGAGCAAACCTAAGCAGAACCTGTTTTTATTATTGGAGGGATCTGTAAACCCATCTACTAAGACACTTGTAGAAGATGCATGAAAAGCCTCCCCAACACGATTATTTAATTCGTAATACACAATCGAACACCAGTGTTTGGGTTCTTCATAGGCAACAGGCTGAACATCTGAAAATAAGCAAAATGGAAATACCAGTTTACGTAAGTGTTAAAATATTAAATCTAAAACTGTAAAGCAGGCCTTCAAAAATATCAACAGATAACTAAAAGCTTAGTCAACAGCTTTTGGGCAAGATGGGCAAGAACTGTCCTGATTAAGGCCTTAATGATTTTTACTTTCATGCATTTTAGCTAGTCCATTGATTTTATAATTATTTTCCTATTTTAAGCCTGATATTAAACAAAAAAAAACTGCATTAAAAAATACAGATTATTATGTGATATCAGGTGAAACGTGATTCTTCTCTCCACTTTTAAAAAATTTGTTATAATTGGTATTTTGGAACTCCATTTTCAGAGCCTTTGTGCATACACAATTCCAACAGCAGGCAAAGGTAGCAGAAAATACTAATTCAGAGAAATGAAAAAGTTCAACTTGTTGTAAGCCTTACTACGCATCTGAGGCTTTAAAAGTAAGAGATGCAAATATGCAAGGCAAGTTTTATTTCTCAATTCTTTCTGTTACAGTCCCAGTTTGCCTCGGAGGACTGCTTCCACTTATCAACAAGGTTTACTGTGCCATTTGAAGTTATTTGTTCAATTTAGTCATGAGTTGTAAGAAGCTAAACTCTGTTAATTTTACACCATACTATACAACTTACCTCTGGTAGATATATTTGGCATGATTTGAGGGATCATTGTATTGCTTGTGTCCATAGACTGGGAATTATCCTGCCCCATTTGATCATCAGGGGGCATATATGCAGGAGGTGGAGTATCAGCTACAAACAAGAAAAAATAAGAATAAACCAGAATAAGCCTCAACAATTTAGAATATTTATTTATTCATTCTACAGTTGTAAACACACAAAAATACTCTTGAACAAGGGATATTAAAACATTTGGACCCATTTTCAAAGTAACCTGAAGACAACCCAGCCAGCTGTCTTTACACTAAACTCCTTCAATAGCTGGATTCTTACCTATGGGACTAATAACAAGACTGGACACCTGAGAAAAACTAAAAGATGCGCTTTTTTCTTTTTGCCTTTTTTTCTTTAACAGCTGCACTCCGGCAGCTGGGCAAGATGACTACAGCTCCCACTTTCTGTCACACAAACATTAGCTTTCTTGCCTACCCTCTTCTCCGTGTTCAAAAAGAAAGTAGTAGAAGAAATAACTTTATTTGCCATAGCATAACGAAGGCCTAAACCTTTTTAAACTTTTTTTAAATCTTTTTGCTGCTTCTGTAGGCTGAGTTCATTATAAAAGCGTGGATCTCTGCATTCTTCCATTCAACACAGTACTCAGTGTACGAACACACCATTATCCCCTATTTCAGAAATTCCCTCCAGATACCATTAATGCATCCATCCCAGTGACCACAGTACTTATCCAAGAGGGATACCCCACTGAATGGACACTCTTTTTGCGGCACTGGACAGCCAGAAAGAACACAGATGAGGCCACTGAGCTACTGGAAAAATAAATTCTTTAACCTACTAACTTCTTGGCTTTATAAAACCACACCAATAACCAGACAGATTCAATAAGGCTTCTGTCCTTTGCCCCCTATCAATTGTTGGTTTTTTCCCTATTTTCACCTAAATTGGTTAAATTCCTATCAAAAACTTGCTATTTTTTCCAGCTAAATACCATATGTGTCTTTATTTAGAGAAAGACACCAATAAACTTCTTGCTCAGCCTCTTACATCTGCTTTCTTTTCATTGCTAGATATGCTTCTAAAGTATGTATCAGCTATTCTACACTGAAGCTGTGCAAAATAACTCACCACTATCGTATCCATGACAAAAAACATTTGGAAAAAATAAAACTATAACAATTAACTCTGCCCAGTGACAAAACTAGGAAGAAAACCCCCTAAAATGCAAACGGAAAAGCAATTTATTGCAGGTATCACAAATTCCTGAGGTAGTAAGTCACAACAGTATGTAACATTTCAATTATTTTTATTAAGTTGACATTTAGGCCATACTTACCTGGTAGCTGAAATGGACTAGATGGTCCAGAGCTAGCTGGGGAGCTTGGGTAAGTGCTGCTGGCTGGAGAAGGTGGATAGGGACTGTTCGGCGAAATGGAAAATGGAGTGCTGTTGGGTTGCTGGAAAGAATCTGGAAATGTCGCGTTGTGTGGCATATGTGGTTCATTGTGGCTTAGGTTCCTGAACTGAACTAGTAGACTGTGCTGTGGATTGAATTCACTATGTCTAGGCACTAACACTGGAGGTAGAACTGAAAAAAAACCAAACAAAAAACAGATAAACTTAGATTAAAAACTGAGATAGAAGGAAAGAAATACAAATAATGGGCTATTCTGCTCATCATGAAAATTTCAACACTAGCTGGGGTAGAAAGAGGAGTAGGGGATTCATCTGTCATGCCTTTACCCCATCCTCTCTTCGTTTTTTTTACATTACGCTTCATGGAAGACTCAAACTTTACACTCGCAAAAATCAGAGCACAAACACGCTTGTATTTCATGCAACTGGAAGCAGATCTTTTTTAAAAAGAACCAAAACAACAGTCCACGCGGCACACACCAAAGTACTGATTTAGAAGTGCAAAACTCACTGTATGTGTACATTATCAAATCAGTAAAAATGGAAATACAGTCTATATAACCATAGCCAAACTATATAGTTACATATAGTTCTTTGCACTGAAGACAAACAAAATCTATACTGCAATATACAACTATTGCTAAGCTGGAGTTTTAACTTTTCAGTTCAAGAGTGTTGAGTCTGGAATTCAAGTGCTACAGTAGAGTGCTTGAGCACTACAGCCGGTTTCACTAGAATTACAACCATTTTGTGGAACGGAAGCAACTTTTCACTATACTTTCCAGCGCAACATACTTCATCTCTCCCACTCATAACCACAATCCTCCTCACCTCCTCCCATGGCAACATGCCTTAACAGCAGACTTGCTACCTGACACAAATTTGGTACGTACCTTGCTCTAACTGATCATCACTCGTGGTTCCGTTCAGCTCTGCTGCCTACTAATGGGAAGTCAAGTGGGGAACACTACATCCTCGAATTTAATTTTTTTTTTATCTCCTCAATTCATGTCACTCACTCATGAAATATTAAGCCCCTGAAAGAAGGCTACCAATCTCCTTGCAAGGACTGAGGTTTTTAAACAAGTTTCTCAGAGAAACTCAAGTCTTTTGATCACTGCTTTCTATTTTATTACAAATGAGGAGTTTGCCACTAACTTTAAGGGTAGCAGGCTTAAGAGATCTGTGGGAAAAAGTGTGATTTACCACAAAGAAAACCAGCTAGTACAGAATGGACAACACAGCTCCCCAAAACCCCACCAGAAAAGTACACTTTGAACATTCCTCTTCCAAACTCCCTCACACACCACATGTAATTTGTTATACAGTACTGGAGGAGGAGGAGGGAGTGAACAATAAATGGTTCCTGGAGATTTTGGTCAGTTTTTAAGACATCCATGTTCAAACATACCTGGGCTCTCCACCCTCTTATAGTGGTATGGATTGATGCAGACTTCCTTCTGTTTAGATCCAAAAGGAAATTCACAAATATCCAATGGCTTCAGCTCGTGATGGCTTTGTAGATCAGGCCAACGCCAAACACGACAGTAAATTACATGGGGAAGGCCTTTTCTGTGAGAAACCTGAAGTCGTCCATCTAAAGAGCGGGGGATAGTAACACACTTGCTGGGCTGTCCTGGACTGCTCAAGGCTTTCTCCAGTTCTTCCATAGCACCCTTTTTCTTTTTCAGCTTTTTTACCAAAGCATCAACAGCTTTTTCTGCCCATTTTTCCTCTTCATCTCCTTGTTTCCAGCCCAACAGACGCTTTACAGCTGGGCTAGTAAAGGAGAACAAACTGGCCATTGACGTCATTTGACACAAGTCTTCAAAAGGTTTGTTGGGTTTTGTCTGTTGGGTTTTTTTGTTTAGCTGTTTTTTCAAATAAATGTCAGTGTATACCAAAAGCAGTTATTGCCACTGATGAGCTGTATTATTTCTTGGAGGCTGACAAATGAACATATGGATGTCAGTGATGAAGTCTTCACATCAAAAATAATGATCGATTCCTCCAATTTAGTTCTATTAAAAAGATAAGTTAACAAGTAATTAGTAAACAAGTAAATAATGTGGTAAAACAAAAAGGCAGATATTAAAAGAAACCCTTTTTCAACCCTAGCCATTGCATCTGATTTTGTTTCAAAACAAAATCCCAGAAGTACTAGGACCTCACCCCAGAGCTAAATAAAGTAAAATGTGATCAGAGTTCCCAATTCTTGCATTACTGATTAATGGGAAAAAGGACAGTCAAGAGACCAAAGGGACAGCATAGTTTCTGTTAATGTTCCTTAAATCCATGACTTTCCTTCAGAAGACAGGCTTGGAGAATATGCTTTAAAACTGGTATCATATCCCTGTCATGGTGCTTCACCAGAAGACTTAAACTTGCTATGAAGAAACAGGGAAGAGGCACAGTGGAACCAGTAGTTCCACAGCCAGTACTGCCTGTATTGAAGTACTGAGCTTCTCAAATGGATCTTTACTTCCCAAAAGGAGAAAATACTAAAGCATCTGCTTGTTCTTGAGCTCTAATCAGGTACCCCATGTTTTTTGAAGAGTATTTAAAAAATGAGGAAGAAACTGTAGATAACTAAAATAAAACCAGAAACAATTAAAAGAAAAACCCAATAAAAACTCCACACCAACCCTTCCCCAGCCACTCAGAAAGGTGGTCAACCTTTCCAGCTGCGGCTATTTTTATGCTGCACTTCCTTATATCTTTTAAGAAGAATATTTGAAGCGCTGGATATTTTTAGCCTTTGGAAAAAAAAAAATTGTTTTCTTTTCCCCAGAAAAAGAGGGGGGGAAAAGGCATGGTGGAGTAAGTACTACAAATGTGACCTTTACTACAAACTGCCTCAGAAAGGAGAGGAGCAGAACACCGCTGTGCAACTCAAACAGCACTCATGAATGGTGGTGTTTTCTACCACTCACCAGCTCTAATGCAAATCCTCCCCCCACCAATTTAAAGAGTAACGATGACAAGAGGAAATGATGTGCTGTGGCAACGAACTGATAAGAACTTGTAAAATCCCTTGTGAATACTAAATAAGCAAGTATAGACAATGAGCAGCTGGCAAAAAGCAAGAGCAGAACTAAGAGAAAGGATGTCAATAACAAAAGATGCTTCCTTTCTTGCTACAGAGACTGCCAAACAACATTGTCTCTCAACTTTTGATAAACCGTGGTGAATTAGAACACCTCACATATCCCGAGACACCAAATCTGCACATAAGAGAAAAGGGGGGGAGGCGGGACGCAAGATTTAAGTACCTCTGTGCTGGTTCTCTTAGATTGCTACCTTTAATCAAGGGGATCTTTTTTCCTCCCATCTTTGATTAAATAAAAGTCATCTGATAAGGCTTTTCTAAGTGTCTAGGCACATTTACAACCTCACTCATACACATGGACGGGTACTTTCCTATAACAGAACCATGTATTAGGCATCATCAGCCAAAGATACAGCAAACATCCCGAGACAAAGCATTTATAATGTCCCACATGTAATCATCCTAGATCTTCTACTAGGAAGGTGGAAGGTGAGGAAAGCAGGGAACAAACCCAAGGACACTTGGCTACGAAGAACAGTGTAAGTTTAAAAACTTATAAACACCCTTTACAGGAAAAAATCCATTTATTTCACACAGTAGCTTAATCCCATTGGTACTTCTTTGATTATTCAGCTTTGTTTCAATAATATGGAAAAAACTGGGAAAATCAAAACAAACTGAAAAACTGTTTGAAGATCTTTCTTCCTAACCTCTCATAAAAAGCAAAATGGAAAAAAGGAAATTAAGAGAACACAAGTCTCCCACTGCTTCAGCAAGTCCTTAGAAGAGGGCATTGCAAAAAAAAAAAAAAAAAAAAAGAAAAAAACAAACAATTGCATATCACCTTATTTCTTCAGAAATAAGGACGTCTGCACTTTAAGTATAATTTAGTTCCCTAGAACTATTACACATATGAGAACCTTTGCACCCTTCAAAGTAAGAGGAAATACATAAAGGGAGATAAACTTGGGCAAGAACACAGACTAAATTTATTCTTTTACTGAGGATAAAAGTTTACTGTTCTAAGAAGTAAAAGCTGTTTATAGTCGCAATTAACTTACTTCCAAGCCTTGCGTACATTCAATAGCTGTAAGATATCAGCAATTGCTCACACCCCTAAAAAAGGAAATGAACCCACCTAGAATCTCAGACTAGAAAGAAGACAATTAAAAAAATTCTACTTTTGTTTCTCAGCTATGCTTTCAAAGAACCTTACGCATCATTAAGGCAGAAGATACACTTGAAACTTCTGTAGTTAAGCCGAGATTAAATGAGATTTTTAGAAACCCTTCTTGCCACCCTGATCTATTCCATTACAGCTGCCCCATCTATATTAAGCAATCAAGTTTACAGATCTACAATTCTATTCTATGATCAAGGGGTTTTTTGTTTGTTTGGGTTTTGGGGGTTTTTTTTTTTTTTAGTATTTTGAACACAACAGTAACATGCATCAACTAGGAATGAAATTTTACTGGTTGTATATCATTTCTACATCATTTACCCACAAGTACACTCATGGAATAAACAAGCTAACTAAAAGCAAAGAAAATTGGAACAGTTCTACTAAAATGATGCTTTGCAGTAACTAGTGTTTGTAGGGCAAGTGTCAAGAGAATTTTGATAAATGACTGTCCTATAAAATATGATTTTAGAAATAATCTGCTTTGAGTAAGTAACATAATTAACTCTAAAAACTTTACATTAGTCTGAATACCTATTAACAAAAGCAAAACCTAGTAGAACAAGTATTCCAGAAGCATCGTAACAGGTTTGATCAAAACTGCTTCAACTTCTTAAAAAAAAGTTTCCACATACATGCTTGTACTATAGCCACTGAAAAATGAGACTGTTGAAGTTGAAAACTTTAATAGCATTTACTGTAAATACATTCTGGCCACCCATGAGGCTTTCAAGACTCTTCTGCTGAAGCATATTTTTACCTGTTCAAGAAAAGCAAGGGCAAAAAAGAAACCCTGCAACAAACTACTCCTAGACTTTGAGAAGTACAAATGACACTGAATTTATCTCATTAAAGGCCTTTCAGAAGTTCATTTTGGAAGGCAAAAATACTGAAGGTTTACAGCTTTTGCTTTTTCTTAAGAAAAGAAGGTAGAATTAAAAAGCTTCATGAATTATTTGTAGACTAAAAGTATTTCCTTCTTTGGAGCTATTTAAGGTCACAAAGCAGTAGGTTCAGCCATTTATGTAGAAACGAAACATTTTCATGTAGAAACTGCAACTCTTGTAGGGTTTTAAAACTTCTGAATGAGCAGCACAAACCACATTTAGAACATTTACTTGCATTTGATGTAATTTCAGCATCTAATTTTTGAAAGGTTTCTAAGTAATCATGACATCTGCTAGGAACAGCTTCACCAGATCATCTATATTTACAATCAATTTCTTCCAAGGCTTTAAAAGTGCATGTTATGAGCTGTGATTGCAGTACAACAGTGCATCACTGTAAGATTTGAGCACAGAAACAAATGCTTTAGAGAGTCACATTTTCATTCATAGTGTTGCAAAAATTACTTGTATTGTTGCACCTCTAGATGCAGCTGGTAACAACTTTCATGGGGGGGAAAAAGCTTTCCTAACTTTCCTTAAGAGGCAGAGGGTCTATTATGGATTACCTTCTTTTATTAAATAACTTTTCAGCTGAGCTATAAAAGAACATCGGCTGAAAAACACGTTATTACATTTAAAAAACCAGTTACAAACACTCTTTAAAGAGTGAGTGTAATACATTGCATGGGGTAGCATGAGGGGGCTTTTAATGGGTGAGTATGAAAGGAAGTAAGCGCTGTATCAAAATTAGACTTTAGGGCATGCATTATTTATACATTTAAAGTTCTTGTTAATGACTACAGCAAATGGAAGGAAACTAGTTGTGTGAACAGGTCCATTGTTTGAATCCCTTCTTAATACCTCATCAAGCCAGCTAGATATAAACAAAGTTGGCTAACAGCAGAACTTACAAATTACATTTCATTTGTGAAGATAGGAGAAACAGACTACCTTTCATCTACCATCACAAATACTAAGCAACTCAACTATCTTTTGCGTCCTCTTCTGAGATTTTCTTAGCCTACTATATTAAACTGGCAAGTTTAGCAGATTAATTTGATTCGCTATCAAGGAATCTTCTTCTGGCTAAAGGGGCCTGAGCAAGACTCACAGCACAACAGATCAATATTAAAATAAATACACCATATGTAATTTTATGAGATGCACTTTTTACATAACATGTTGTGCCATCAATTCCAAGCTAATTTCCCACCTGCAAAATCTAAATTTAAAGTACCATTAACCAAGCAACCCATCACCCCAAGCAGCATGGCTATGAACGATGCTTTTCACAAGCATAAGAATAAAACAGGTAACAACTACATGGTCCTCATCCTTTCCTACTGCCAATACTAAGCTTGTATTGCAAATGTACAAGCACTATTCTTTTCCTGCTTAATTTACTTGTTTGTAAATTAAGAAAGCTTCCTGTAGCATCATACCCAATCTGAAATAAGGAACTTCACTGCTCATGATTAGAAGCTGCTTTGAGACTCAATTTCATAATATAAACAAGCCACCACGTATAACTAGCTACACAATTGGTAGTTCATTAGAGCTGCTGCAGATTTGCAGTCAAAACTGTATTTTGCAGTCAGCTCTTGTGCTTAACTTTATTGCCCCTTCAAACTTAGAAGGGCTCAAGTATTTTGACTCCATACACACATTAACATATTACATATGCATACAGAAAGCTCAGAAACTCTATTACAGCATATTATGCTATATTCAGTTATCAATATTTTCTTTACAACTATCTAAAACTACCACCTCACACATCAATTTCACCTGTTTTTATTAAGGTCTTTCTTTCCTTATAAGTTTCCTGACAGGAATTACACAGGATTGTGCTTGGGTTTTATTAGCATTTTCCCAAGTCTACATCTTACATTGTAGCCTAGCATACAGTCCCATGCAATGGCATGCATTAGAGCGTTTTCTTGAGGACAAATATAGAAGAAAAGTTAGCTCCACAGTTTTTCCATACACATCAAGGATAAAATAAATCCCAAGGTTACACAGTGGTTAAAAAAACTTGGGTAACAAACTTGAAGGGCCTACATAATCCATACCATTGCCATAGCCTCTCAACAGAAAAGGTTTTTCTTCAATTATCCTGTGCAACATCTTAGCCATGAAGAATATCATCAATGAGGTAACTCATTTTTTTCCCCCTCCTGCCCTTAAGGGTAAGTAAAAGATGAAAGGATAAATGGTATCAAAAAGGAACTTGTGGTATTTTCATCAGAACTGGGCTTGCATATCCAAATGCACATCCAGTTGACCAAAACCTATGATAAATGCTTTTATACTAGCACTAGATTTCTTTGCTTCAAACATGCCTTGTAAGGCAATATATTCTAACTAATAATACATGTAAACAAGAACAGAAAGGAATTGTCTGGTATCTTCAAAAATTTTACTAACCGTGACTGCTCTCCAAACAAAAAAATGTATTGACAACTTCAGACACGGCTTTCTCACACAATACTTGTTCTTTTCATTTCCACATCTGTACATCATCTAACACAGCTTAAAAAAAACCTGAAGCATTTAGCTCTGTCAGCTGAGAAGTATTTAACTAGCACTCTCTTAAAAGAAACATAACAAAAACTGAGGCCAAGCACAAGGAGCGAGTAATACATCGTACATGGAAGAAGTGGAATCATAAAAGCCATATAGCTCAGATAGCAAAAGTGATGCTTCTGGTTTTTTCTTAAAGTCTTCTCAAAAATTACTGTTAAAAAAATTATACAAGTGATAATGATTTATATCACAAGAGGTCCAGTCAGAAAGAGTTCACTAACAGACCTCCACTGCATTTCAAAAGCACCCTCACTTCCAACTGATGCCAAGAAAACCTCAGAAAAAGTGTAACCAAAGAACAAAGTTTTGAATTTGTTCTGCATCATGGCAAAACTAGAGTTTAACGGTGATACAGGGGAGGGGAGAGGAAGGGAGAAAAATAAAAAATTTCCCAAGCCTAAAAAAGTTAGTATCTATTTCTTAAGGCATCCACTTAGAACACAAAAATCCAACGCTCAGAGGGCCCTGGTCTCTACAACTACTCTAATTACTGAGCAATTAGCTTTTGTAGAAGTTCTCAAAAACTACAGATTCCGCCTTAGAACCAAAATCTCTCTCCCTTAAGTGTTTTGTCAGAACCGTGCATTTTCTCACACTTCTATTTCAGCTAATTGGCACTTTCCAACAGAAGCATTATGCTGAAAAATGCCATCAACAGTAGTCAGCACATCTGAAAGTCAGCCCTGAAACTGCCTCATGTTTTTAAGGTTATTTAAGATCTACTCTAGCCACAGCAGATAACTACAAGCTGGCATCCATTTCTTAATTAAAATTACATACAAGAGTTCACTAAATTTCACTGAACGTGAAAACAAAAGCCTATGCCTCCATTGGTAGGCTGGTGGACATGGGCAAGCGAGTGGGTGATTAGGAATGACCTCAGTACTACACCTGGAGAAAAAAATGGGAAAATAAAGGACATCTTATACTTTTCACAAACCCTAAAGTATGTTAAAAAATTAACAAGCTGGACAAAGCCTTCCAAAAATTTAGATGCTCACAATCAAGACCTTCATTAAAGAAAAAGATCCTAAATACTGCCACTAAAAATGTGAATTGGCAACAAAAAGTGTAACCTGAAAGAAGGGACTGTACACTTTCATAAAGCTTTTAAAGAGGAGAAGAAAAATAAAGATGTATATGTGTGTGTATACACTTCCACTCCAATTGAATTGCATTAAGACTGTGACAAGTTTACAAAGGCTACAGGATTTGGAGGGAACACTGACAATAGTAATTCAGCAAGCTTTTTTTCCCCTTGCACAGAATGAATGAATGGCAAAGTATTCTAAATTTGTCAGTTTATGACATCCACTGACCCAGAATTCAGAGACACTACCTCATAGTTGGTGGATCAGTAGCAGCGATTCTGACAAAGATCCTCTGTCAAGGATGACAGTCCTGGCAGGCTCAACCTTGGTGGTAGGTCAGTAGGGATACAGACTTGGCAGGCGGCGTTCTGCACCTTGCCAACCCACACTGGTCAAGCACGCTGAAGTGCCAGCCAAACTTTTCTACGTGGTCACAGGAACACGGCTAAAAAGGCTTCCAGAAAACAGCGCAGGAACTTGCACTGCGACTAATGATAACTGCAAAAGTCTTCAATTACTGTTTGACTTGCTTTTAATGACTTGTTTATCCACGTTAGCCATGAAATATCTAAAGTGTTTTCAGCTCACACAAGAACAAATCTTTTAATTCTGAACATAAGCTCCTTACCTGTTGCTATTAAAAAAATCATTTAAAGCTCTTTAAAGAAGAAACATTAACACATTAAAATTAATTTCAGCAAATCTATCACAGACATTAGAAGAAAGTTGCATTTTAATAAAAAAAAAAACGAAAAAACCCACAACTAAACTGGCAGGGAAGGAAGATATAGGGACTTGCATAGAACTGCCACAGCAGTATTTCTGCAGGTATGTAATTCAGCCAAGAGCAACAAAAGAGTTCTCAGAGTTTTCTTTAGAGAACTATAAAGAAAATATAGAGGACATTTTTCTGAAATTAAAAGTGTAAAAGTGCCCTCTGGAATATTAAAGATTGCAACATAATTTGCAAAGACCATTTGAATAAACCCAAAAGTCGCTTAACTGAGCACAAGCACTCCATCTTGAGATAGAATTTCTTCCAGCTCAGATAATATTCTATCAGCATGAAAACTCTGCACAGGAGATCACCCAATTAAAAATCTGGCTTCATAACAAGAACCAACCAGTACAGGGTTCACACTTATAGCTCCTTCAGGTTCCATCAGAGGTTAAAAACTCCCAACCTCAAACAAAAAACATCCACCACAGCTGCATGCAGCATCATAGCAGCACGCCCTTTTGTTGTGACCTTTTGTCATCAAGAGAAAGAAATGCAGAGGAAGCCTCTCTTCCTCCTTTCCCATTTCTTATCCTCATCATGACTGTCCATCTTGGGCTTCCACTAGGAAAGTTTTCTTTAGGAAAAAAGAAAATTCCTCCCTCAAGTGTATTTTCTCCACATTTGAAAGGAAAAGAAAAGTTTGACAAAGGCAGGTACCCCAATAAGAACATGGTTTGTTGGGGTTTTGTTTTGCAAAAATAAATGCCATTAAACACTTCGCAGCAATTTCAAGGCCAAGTGAAGAAAATTTTAATATCAGAGGTAAGAGTAAACCACTATCAAACAGTAGAGATTAAGACATTAAATTCAACAGCACCCTACACAGACAGGGCACTCTCAAAAGTTACAACACACTAATTATGAAACATCTTCAATTAAGTTATTTGCTGCTTCTATTAACTTCCACTACCACCAGTTGCCAACTTCAAAAAGTATTACAGCTTTTGATGAGCATGGGCACATGACTGCAATAGTGTGTTTGCACCCTTTTTTTTCCCCTTCCCTTCAATCAAATTCTGTGATTCCTCAGAATATCAGAAGGATATTCTGTGCAGAACCTCCATAACTGAAATATGCAATGAACAATGCTCATTTCAGTTTTCAGTATTTTAAAGCCACCCATGGAAGGTAAATTACCTGAAATTAACAAAGGAATGAAAACCAGCAGGAGATTTCATCTAAAATCATCACATACTGACGATCCAATTTCCCATGATGAAACAAAACTTACAGGCTGATGCAAATTTTGACAGTTATTCCTCGGAGGTTTTGTTAAAGCAGAGAGCCCAAGTCATTCACTCAGTAAAATCTCTAAATCCCTACAAATTCCACCAAAAGATTCAACAACTATTACTGAACCTATTTAATAATACATTCAACAACTACTGCTGCATCAGTTCTTCCCTACCTCATTTTGCTGAGAAATACCTTCATTTAATTAGCTTAAAGTCACATCAGAAACTACACAACTGGAAGAGAGCACAGATCACTTGATTTCCAGTCTTGTGCTTTTAACCGCAAGACCATATTTCCTCTATTAAGTTTACAACCCGCAGAAAACAAAAATTGCCATTCTAAATCACTTAAGCGGTCCATCTGTTGTCAGGCAGCTGTCAGTACTGGATGCACGCAAGGAAGGCCAAGGTGGACAAGTGTGTGTACCCTAACATCGCCTCCGCGGGAAAGCGCCTCTTTACCGATGGATTTGAAACATGTGGATTTGTTACTCTCCCCTTTCCTTTGGTCAGGCCTTACTCCAGTTAGGAGCGGAGTTCCTCGTCTTAAAAAAAACAACAACAAAACAAAAAAGAAACAAAAAACACCGAGCCTCTCATTAGCATTGCAACAGTTTGCTCCTACAGTTACGTGCACGGACTTATTTTTATCAGCACCAAGCGTGTTTTAACAGCCCAGCACCGCGATCCTGCGCTCCCCTTTCCCTCCCGGGGCTGCTCCTTCCTCCACACACCGCTCACCCGCCCCCTCCCCATCCCGCCGCCGCCCGCCACCCCCCCCCCCCCCCCCCCCCCCCCGGCAGCCCCCGGCCCGGCCCGGGACGACCCAAAGCCTGTCACCGCCGGGCCCGCGCGGCCGGGGGAGGCCTCGGCCCCTCTAAGTTTCCGAAAGGCCCCGTTTTCCCCCACCACCACCACCCCCCCCCCGGGAAACCGAACCGCAGCGCCCCGACTCCGCTCGGCGCTGAGGAGACGCCGCTCCCCCCCCGACCCCCCTCCCCCGCCACAACCCCTCCCCCCCCCCCTCCCTCCCCGGGCCGCCCCGACCCACCCGGCACGGAGCGAGGCCGCCTGCCCGCCGCGGCGGCCCGGGGCGGGTGTCCGTTAGGCTGGAGGCGCCGGTTGGGCCGCGGCCGCCGCGCTCGCAACAAAACTTTATTGGGAGCCCGCGGAGGGGACAGCGGCGCGGCGGCGCCGGCGGGGCCAGCGCCGGGACCCGGATGTGCGCGAGGGGCGGAGGGAGCGCGCGGGCGGGATCCTGCGGGCCGCGCATGCGCGCCGCCGCCGGGAGGAAGCGGACGCGGCGGGAAGGGAAGGGCAGGGCCGGGCTGAGGTGCCGTGTCGGAAGGGCCCTGCGGGAATCGAACCTGTACCCGCAAAAGAAAGTGAAATAAATAAAGAAGCGAGACGCTCGGGGTTTGCGGTCGAAAAATTAACTTACCCCAGGACGGAGGAAGAAAAAAGTTTCCTCAAGCTCAGCGCGGTCCCTCAGTGACCCCCTCACGAGGAACGCCTCTGCCGGGGCCTACCGAGGGCCCTAATGGCAGCCGGTGGGCCAAGGCCGCGCTGCGATGCCCGGTGTGCTGCTGGGGCTGAGGTGCAGCACCCTCTCCCGCCCGGTGCTGCGGGCTGCCTTCCCGGCGGCCGACACCGGCTTCGGCCCTCGCGCTTGGGGGTTGTTCTGCGGCACTGCTCGGGTTTTATCGGCAGTGCTGAGGTACAGCTGAGGGCTAGTTCCTAAAACCGCATGGCAGAGCTTCAAGAAAACGTGTTAGCAGTGTTAGGAATGACTCTAGAAAGGACTGTACGGATGAGGATTTTCACACTGTATATAGTGCCAGTATGGGGCAAATTCCTACTTTTCTCACAATTATCGTTATCGCGTGAAATGGAAACGACCACTGTTTCCTCAAAGCTATTTTTTGAACAGCACAGAAGAAAATTTCAGAGAGGCACCAGGCCAAAACCACCTCCAACTTGCCACAGCAACGCCTGACCTTGATTAAGCATACTGCAGGCATAATTGTTCGTTTCTTGTAATTTTTAACTAAGTAAATTGATTGATATGAAGGTAAATTAAAGAAGAATTGGGTTCCACGCCATGACTTGATGTCAGAAAGTTTTCGTTTTTTAAACTGCCCTCAATACACAACTGACTTCTGGAACTCCAAACACCTAAATTTCCGCTAGATCTGAAGAATGTGCTCACTTCCATTGAAATCGATAATAAAAATCAGTTGTCCATTCAAAGGCCTCTCGTCGCAGGGAAGGACTGGCAAAGTCTTGTTTCCCTTACAAAGGACGAGATACCTCAGAGCAACGCATGGAAGGCTGAAGCTCTGCTCTTCTTCACTCGGTTGACGAGCAGGTGGAACTGCTCGCCACAAACTACTGTTGAGGCCCGAACTCTGATGGCATTGAGAAATTTAGCTTTATATGGGCAACAAGAACATCCACAATTAGGGGAAAGTATTTCACACTTGAGCCCACAAAGTGATTTTAAGAGGAAACTTTTCCTACAGGAAGACTACTTCATAACCCAAAGGCTGCCTTCCTCAGAGGAGGCCGATCGGAGCCTGTTTCAGACACACTACTGAACTGAACTGAATCCTAGTGTGATCCACTACAGAAATTCCTACAGAAGAGTTTCTTCCTCTGGCAAAAAAAATTGTGTAGGAACAGATACCCGAGGCAAAATCATTTGTACGTAAATTTGTATCTCTGTTGTAGGACATGTAACTACACCATCTTGTAGCAGTTAAAAATCTGGCATACCAATTGCATCTGGCATGCCAACTGAATCTTGCTATCAAACAAATGCCTTTCGGAAAAAAATATTAGAAACAAGCAAATGTACGAAAAGTGATTTTATATATACATATATATGTATATATACAAATATATATATAATATATATATGTAAAAATATATATATACACAAATATATATACAAATACATATATAATCAAGCTAAAAAGAAGCCACATGAAACCCCATGTTTTATTTGTATAAATTAAGGGTCAAACATCTAAAAAAAAAAAAAGGCAATATAAAGTTTGTAGAAACAGGGAAAAATATCCCATGAGCTAAATTAAAGTTTCAATTTCATATATATTTGAGCTTTGAAGAAATTTTCTTCTGGTTCAAAACTACGTGGCTCGATTATTTTTGATGTAAACAGAAGTTTTTAGCGCTAGTGTACTCTGATCGGATCTGTACAGAGGTGAATTAATAGCCCAACAGGATATCTCTACTAAAGTTCATGACAGCGGTGAAGGAGCAAGGCTTTGGTGTAATTTAGTCAGAGAACAGAGCTAACCTTTGGGGACTCCTATGTATCTCTGCACCAGCAATTGTTCTGCTTTGGCCAGGCAGTCCAAAATACGGGACAAAAAAACCTGTTGGTCTTTTTCCAAATCTTTTGTGTAACTTAATTAATAAACCAAGTAACAAACAACAAATTGGCAGCAGGCATTTTAGGTGTTGTTCATGTGCCAGCCATCATGTCTCTACGAAACAAAATGTTCTCTTATTGAGAAGTTACAAAACAGTTGTATGTTGTCAGATGAAGCTACAACGCAGAGCTCCGATGTGCTTCCTCCTGCGGAGGTTTTAGAGTTCCAGTGATGAGGAAAGCTGAAGGTGTGCACGCAAGTGTGTGGGAGAGGACAAGGACAACTCTAAGTTTTTCAAAACGTTCTCAATTTAAAACTACAGGCAAGTTAGACATGCTTGCAGCACACCGCTCCTCAGAAAGCAGTGATTCTTAAGCACAGTATACAGACTATTTTGGAGTATGGTAATAATGAATATGATCTACCGGCTGAAAAATAGTTTTCCTCTTTTTTTTTGCCATTTTGTCACAGGCTAATGTTGACTGGGCAAAACCCAAATGTCTAAAGTCAAGTTATCTCCTTCTGGTCACTATACAGAGTAAAGGACAAAGTAAATGACATTGGCTGTCTAATGATTCAAGTCTGTATACTCTTAAGGTCACAATAAAATTACCACCACTTTCACCACTGTCTACTTCATACATGGTTTCCATCACTTAAATCTCTAGTGCCACGCTCCAGTGGGTCCACTCTAATATCAACTTCAGTAAAAGGCTTGCAACAAGGAGACTCAAGGCATCCTGAATATAGTTTCCAGAAATCATGTGATTTCACAAATTCATGAATTCCACAACTCATGGAACCATCAATCCTCCTTTAGCATTGGCAAACCTAGATTTTCCAACACAGAGACATGCAGCTGTGATAATCCACGGAAAAATGACTGGCTAACCTTCTACTTACCTGAATGTTTTAATTATTAATTGTGTGTTCAGATTCCGCAGAGACAACTGCACGTGTTTTTACTTTTGGTCCTGCCTTGTAAAGTCAACTAAAGTACAAGTACCTGTCTCACATTCCTTTGCACACAGTCTAATGGCAATGAAGACAGAAAACTGCCTTCTCATAAACCATAAACATTACTGTAGATGTTTACGTTGAAGCTAGCTATAACTTTACGGTCCGATCAAAGTACAAAACAATCAACAGAAAAACTACCGCTGGTTTTTATCAGGCCTTGCATGGTTGAGAAGCAACCATGAAGTTCAACAAGTATCTTAAATTACATTGTTTTGATATTTCTCTCCAGATTTTGAATATGATTCCTATATTTCTTAATGAGATTTTTGTTTGGTTAGAAATGAATAGTTTGAAAATCAAATAGATTGTTGGAATTATAAGGAAATAGTCTTGAAAAAAGTCGCTTTATTATGAAACTTTGGCCTTCCTGTGACTTCTAAAATGACTGCATTGTTCAGCTTAATTCCCTATCGACTTTCTAAATTGCTGGGGGGAGGGGGGGGAATGTTGTTTAAAAAAAAAAAATATATATATATAT
Source organism: Gymnogyps californianus (assembly GCF_018139145.2). Lineage (NCBI taxonomy): Eukaryota > Metazoa > Chordata > Aves > Accipitriformes > Cathartidae > Gymnogyps > Gymnogyps californianus. The sequence continues at coordinate 17,596,488 of NC_059484.1, forward strand.
AGACAGTTGCCATGTCTCTACCCACATTAAACATTTGCAAAGACACTTTATAACTATGTTAAAAAATTCCTGTAGTGTGAAAGATGGCTTGGATATTTAAGCCAAATCTAGCTTAAAAACAGAATTGGGGGAAATGGATAGGATAGCTCAAGAAAGTTCCACTCTCACAGCTGTCAGCTGAGAAGAAATGGGGGAAGGGGGAAATGCTGAGAAAGGAATTTATTTTTCTTTTGGCAGTGAAGAGAGGAACATGCCATCCCTGTTTGAAAAGTTTCAGGGTGGGAAAGGCTAAGGAGGGGCTAACATACTATACATACCTTTACATATATTTTTGAGGCAGAAAAACAGTGTTATGTTTGAGCAGGGTTCAGCAAGTGGAAAGGGAGGTGGCATTCGCTGTGGCCATTTGGTCCTCTTAAATAACCCCGCAATTTACAGCACGCTGAGAACAAGCGCAATAGATGGTGACTGCCTCACCAGAAGGCAATACAAACGTGTACATTGCATCACATATGTAAGAAAATGAAAAAAAAAAGTTCAGTGTCTGGAGGAAATACATTAAAAGTGTTTATCTACAAGGCCCTTGGTAGTTTGGGGCTCCTATGAAGTTACACTCACTGGCTCCCAGCCTTTGAATTCTAGGAGAATAAATTATGTGCCCTGTTATTGTTACAGCCACGCTTCTGGGTACCTTGCATGACTCAGCTCACGCAGCAGTACAGAGAAAGGGAGAGAAGAATCCGTCTTGTTTCCTGAAGCTACAGATATAAGACGTTAACATGAAATTGTAGACCTGAGGAGGGAAAGGCAAGCCAAAGGTATACTTCCCAGCAAGTTTAAGGCTGCAAACTTTTCTTCCTAGACTGGAAGAATAAATGAGATGAGACATGTAACTGAATACTGGTACATCTATGGAGATGTTAGAAACAAAGACATTATGTAAAGGTTTTGTAAGTTCAGCTCAACAGTGTCTTTTCACACTCTACAGAATAAAAATGTGAATATATTGGGGATGGTATATCCAGTTTGACAGACCTGAGAGTCAACTAAAGGTGCAAAACTGAACGCGCAATTCAAGAAATAAACGTCTGAAAAACATATAAAAAAGGCAAGATCCTAAGAAGGGAAGAAGGACACTGCAGGACAAGTAAGACATATAAGAAGTAATGAATAAGAGAAGCCTTTGCCTGAGAACCGTCACAAAGTCCACATTAGAGTGTGAACCCTCTTCCATTGACACCTGCGGATAGAGTCTGGTCAGGGCAGAGTACTGCTAAATTGGATCTGCTTCTTGGAACGGGGGGTGGAAACCTTCCCGGAGGAATGGAAAAAATGTCCCAGCTGATTAACACGAAGTAATACACTGCTCTCACAGAGGAAATGATAAAGAAAAGAATTTTAAAAGGCATGATTCCTTTGACTATTCCTCCAGCATTGCTATTTTTCTAGACCATCCCCCAGCTTGCCCTCACCATTGCATCAGCAGTACAGAAACATGTAGTACTCTCATTCTTCTAAATCAGTGATTTTCAACTATTTCTAGAACATGACCTCACATTATAAGAACATTTTCTGGAGTCTGACACCCACTACTAAGCTCAGAAGAAAGATAGCCCCTGCCTCCTGAATGCTGCCTGCAACAACCGGACCGAATACCTGTGGACAACAGAGAAATTGGACCATAGAAGTGGGACAGAAAAGGTAGTACAGAAAGAGAATGAATCTAACATCACAGTTAACTTCCTTCCACGTACCATAACCACGTGATCACTATGAGCTTCTTCCTTTTGTGAAAACTCTGCTCAAAATTAGCCGTGAACAAAATTGTGTCTTATCTTCTTCTTAAAGATTTATTCACTTCCCTACCACTTGTTTTATGTCCCACACCGTTAGCCAAACGCAGAGCCTCCTGGGTGTACTCTTCAACGTTATCGCCTGCATATACCCAATTTTTCCTACAGCTCTTCACCTCGCAGCCCAAGCGCTGCCTTCTGATGCTCCCTTTTGGAAGTGACTGGCGTTCGGGTGGGACGCGTTCTCGCTTTGGGACAGTGAGGAGATCTAACATGCAGCCTCACACTCAACATAATCATCTGTTGACACAGTCATGAGCTGGAATTCCATTTCTTGTAGCAATAGTTGGGACCAACATCCACAATAACTGTGCACTGAAAACTTGTATTTGTGGCTCCATGGCCAAAACCACAGGAAAACTATTTTTAGCGCAACAGAGCTCTAAATAGTGGAAGCACTGAAAATTTAGCTCGCATCTTGGGCCAAATTCTTCTCCTGGTTACACCCACTCTATGGAGAAGCTTGAATATAATAAACACTCTGAAGCAGAAATTAAAAAAAAAAAAGGGGAAACTTTTGCTTATGAGTAAAATCAGTATTTTAAACTTTAAATGAAGAAAGGTACATATCCTCCAGCATTTCCTCTGGAAATAAATAAAAGGAAAGGAAAAAGGAACAGTTTGAAATAGAAGCGATCTATTACAACAATTGTACCTATTACGATAAAGAGAACTCATCCCACTATATATGTCTGGACAATACCTATAGCTAAAATCTCTCTCCATTCATTATGCAGATACTTTTGGCTTAGACCAGTGAAAAGGACACTGAGTTTATCTGTATCTTGAGAGAAGACACAGCAGATGAGTGTAGCCTATGAGTAACAAATCAGATTTTAATAGCTAAGCCTACACTTAATTACTCACAAGCCAGCTTTCTAACAGCAGTTTTATCACCTCGGGATTTCACAACACAAGACAATTAGTGATGGCAACGCAGAGTACTCAAGCTTTCTCATGTAGGAACCGACAGGACCTGACTTTCTCCTTCTGGCTGTGTTTCTGCCAAAGTCCCCAAGTTACAGGACGCTGGGCCTTTACAACTTGTATTTAAATTTCGTGGCACACTTAGGGACACAACTTTTTTTTCCACCCTCATGACCAAATAGTTGGGTTTAATAATTTCCTCTACAGTATCAAGATCTGCATATAGAAGCATAATAATGTCTATTATAAAATTAAAGTGCTTTTGGGCATAGTGTAGTGCAGGTTTTGGACAGCATGTTGCAAGCTATTTGCTTCTCAAAATTTCTACAGAAATTTTATTTTCCTTTCTTTGCTTTTTGTTAGGAGCACAGGAAACTGGATCATTTTCTAAAACAAGAATTAGAACTTTTTGGAGAAGCCAGTAAGATGAGAAAATCACAAAACAGGTTTTTTTCTCATAATAATAATAAAAAATGTTATTTGTCATTCACTGTTTTACTGTTGATGAGTTTTCTTCCACTCTTTAAGCACTGCCCTATGACATATGTTTTAAAAGGGAATACAGGAAGGAAAATCAAAAGGCAAACAACACATTTTCAATTTTGGTTACATATTGTTACTGTCTAAACACCTTCCTATGTCACACAGTAAAGGAAAAAATAAAAAGTTGATAAATGCTCCAGCTGCTTAGATGGGCCCCATGTAAGGCACTGTCACTAAAATAGTTCACCACCCTAATTACAATTCACCACATCTTGGGAATGACATTTAGGATTCTCGAGGCGCTTTTAGATAATTTTTAGACTCCGCGTAGAAGTTCAGCTGTCACGAAGTCGGTTTTATTTTGTAACAGATTTTATCCTTTGGAATGTTATGTTTGGATTGAGCTGAAGATACGGAAAAATACATGCAATATAGTTTGCTTACCCGACTGAAATATAAGTCCTAAAACAAAGCTGAAGGTTTTTGTCCTTTAATGTTCATATTCTAGCCTGTGCTTGTCTATAGCTATTTAGATTTGGGGGGGGGACGGGGGGGACGGGGGGGACGGGGGGGGGGAGGGAAGTGGGAGAAAAAACTCTCTCTTGCTGCATTATTCCGACTCCATTAGTGTAGTCAGAGAGAATTCCTGCTCTCTATCCAGTAATTAAATAAATATTTAACATTGCAGGATTTAATTGGAATCCCAAAAGTTAACAATAGCCTCTGCTATCGGTGTTGGTATCTCAGGGGCTCTGTTTTCACAGGCGTATATTTAGATCTCGGCCACATCGCCCACTTGCATTACGAATAGTACAGCCCCCCCCCCCCCCCCCCCCCCCCCCTTAAAAAAAGAAAACAAACAAGAAGCTCAGTAAAATCTGGAAACTTTTATAAAGTGACGCCATCTCCGTGAATCTCCTTCCCTCTGCTGCAAAACATACTTCAAAGTTTAACAAATTAAGTGGCAGGCAGGCTCTCGTTAAAAAAAAAAAAAAAAAAGGCAATAACAAATGAACACGGCTTTACCTTCCAGCAAATTACTGCAGCTCCATTTTCTGACCCCTTATTTTTTCACTAGTTCCCTTCCAAGTGATTTCTATTTCTCTCTCTCCCTCTCTCATGCTGGCGGCAGGGCGGCTGGGGAGGAGCCCTGCGCGGAGGGTCCCCAGCCTGCCGGGGAGCAGGGACCGGATCGGGTAACACACCCAGCAGCACACCCAGAGCTGGCTGCAGAGAATTCAAATTCCCACTTTAGAAACTTTCTGCAATACTTGTGTGTCAAGTCTATTTTTGCTTCCTTCCTTCATCCTGTAATAATGCTCTTCGGTCCGATGCAACGCAGCCATCTTTTGTGCTGTGTCTTTCATACAATCCGTAGATCAAAAGCGCTTTGCCGGTGTAAATCCTGGCTTTGCCAGAGCTGGCTGATCCCTTTCGGTGAATAATTTATCTAGTTTGCAAAATGGGAACAACTACAATCACAGTGTGTTGACTCTTTGCATTAAGTCTCTCTGCACAAAAAGAATACTCACAACCTGAATGCATTTAATGGATATAAATGTGTGTATACATGTATAATGCATATAAATAGATATATACACACATATAAATATATATATACACATTTAAGGCATTCAGATGGTATGTCTATGCGCACATGCAGACACACACCTCAAAATGGGCCAGTTTAATGAGGATAATGGCGCTTTCCATGTAAAAAATACAATTATAAAGTATGAATGATCTTCATACCAGGCCTTCTACATTTGCATTTTACCACTCTGTGTGTATATACAAAGATGGCAAAAATAGAGAGTAACATTTATAAATGACAGTGTACGTCTGCAAAAGACGGATCGTTCTCTGTGAATCTACTGAGCTAAAGACAATAAAAGCTGATTAGTCTTGTTGACAACAGAGCTCATAGAGGTTTCAAAGTCCAGTAAATAGGAACAGTCTGACAGCTGCACACCCTAGAAGAACCACTTAAAACAGAAAATAAAATCCATGTGATTAGATGCTTGCAGAATCAAAGCATTTCTTACTAAAATAATGAGATTATGATGATTATGTCTAATCATTAGCCCTTGGTCTTCATGAAGATGACTACGGTTGTGTCTAAATAATCAGCTCAGCCCTCTCAAACCCTAGTTCGTAAGAAACCTTGCGTCTCCCTCACACTGCAAGCTTGAGTTCCCTTGCCAGAGCTCCAATTATCTGGCAAGATCTCAGCCAACAATAGAAAGGAAGGTTCAGACACCTTCCATAAGGCATACAGCGGGGAAGGATGAGCATGGCTTGTCAAAGGAAAGTCAGACTTTGCAGATCACTACTGGATTTGTTTGAAGGATTCAGCCAGAGTGGGTGGAAGATAATATTCCTCTTGGTGTATTCTACCTGGATTTCTAAAAGACTCTTGGCAACGTCTCCCACCTTTCTCAGGGAAGATAATCTGCCAGGGGAAAGAAGGTAATGGTCTCCTAAGAAGGTAGAACTACTCAAAAGAAAGGCAGCAAAGAGTGGCAATATCTGGTTACTTTTCACTGCAGAGGGAAGTGGAATTTCATAGGCAAGCGTGTGCACATTGGTGCTGCTCAACGTATTGCTGAGTAAGCTGGAGAAGGCAGTAAGACGATCTGTGGATAACAAAGTTGTCTAGGAAAGTGAAGATGAGGACTCAGTGTGAAGAACTGAATAAGGAGTTCACCATACTGAGTGGGAAACAAAAGGCAGATGAAATTTGGTGTAAATGTAAATGTAAAGTTGCACACATGGGAGTGAAGTCACATCCGAGATGATGTGCTCTAACATATTATTACTCAGGAACAGTATTTTATAATAGTTTGGTGCAGGTGTTGAATGCATTTTTTATGACCAAGGAGTGCACTGAATGTCAGGAATTGCTACAAAAGGAATGGCAAACAAAGCAAAGAAGATCGGTCTGACGCTGTGAATTCCTGGCGCACCTGCATCTCAGGTTCCATGCAGAGGGCCGGTTCTCCGTCTCAAAAAGAAATGCTACATCTGGCAGAGGTACAGACAAGGCCAAAAAGAGTGATCTGAAGCATCAAATGGGACCCATGCAGGGAATGTCTAAATAGCCTCTTCTGTCTGGAAAAGAAACAGCCAAGAAGGGATATTACAGACATCTGCAGAAAGCCCACGTGGAACAGGGAAGGGGAAAGAAGACTTTGTCTTCCAGTTCTGGAGGAGGTGAAAGGAAGCTTAGCTGCAGGCTTTTGAGAAGAAGAAGGTAGTTCTTCACACAAAGTGTAATAAGGGGTTCAAAGCTCTGCCACCGAACATTGTGGCTACTAAAAGATTACATGAGTTCAAAAACCAAAACCGGTGACAGAGCAAATTCACAAAAGAAAAACCCATTAAAGGTCTCTAAATAGAAGGACACTGACCTCTGGCTCCGGAAGTCCCTCGGTTGCAAATTGCTGGGCGCGTATTCTGTGCCATTACTGTTTGCCCTGTACTTATATTCTTCCTCTGGGCATCCTCTGTTGCTGGCTGTTGGACAGGACACTGAGCTGGACAGACCTTTGATCCCACCCGGTAGGTTCATACTCATGTTCTTCACATGCTGTTAGGAGAACTGCTTTTCATCCTGAAGCTCATACCTCACTGCAGTCGTATTTTATTGTCTAAAATATCACAAATTCTGGCCTGCATTTTTTCCAAATTGTGTGATACCCCAGTTCTACCTCTCCACCATTCTACAAATGTCGTTACATATTTACAAATGACACATATAAATGCATCTGTTAACAGGAATGAAACTCTTCTGGTCAAAAACTGAAATAGTTTTTTAGTGTACCACTCTGGCTTTCTCAATATGTTCAGGCGCAAAGCTTCCAGAAAGTCAGTGATGAGTTTACACTATAAAACTCAGAAATGCATTAATTATTCTAATCTACATTAAGAAACTATTATTAAGAACTCCACATGAAAGGTAGTTTAAATAGAAGCTTCAATTTAGTGAAGCTTCAGTATGGTAGAGCACAACTATGCAGAGCTTATAGCCCAGCGCAGATACTAATTGAACTAACCATATAACATCTTTTCATCCACATTTTTGTATCATTAAGTACAACAACGAACGTTATGTTTGGGAACGTGCATCTTCCAGTGATACCAGAGCTGTGCAATAATGGGAAACTTCCTTTCATGCCAAACAAGAAAAAAAAAAAAAGGCTTTTTTACATTTTCTGTGAAGGGAAAATGGTAGCAGGGAGGATGATCATTTGGCATTTGAAAAGTTGTGTTTTGATAGAAAAAAATTCCTTTTAAAACAGTAATGCAAATGAGGAACATCTAATGGAAAAATCATTTCCAAAACTTGTGTTTTGACAGTGATGAGATGGGATTGCAGTTGAACTTTTCCATTTGTCCGTTCTCCTCCTTCCCTAAACTAGCAGTAAAATGCAACATATTTCACAAGGTATTTTAACAAATTTATATATGCCAATGGGACTGATTTAGGCCAGAGTTTCTTTGGTGCAGCTGAAAAGGACAGCAAAATACTTGATGAATCTTTAATTGTTACACTTTGTAAGAGAAAGGCATTTTCATTCTATTAGAAATACAAAGAAAATTAAGTTCAGCTAGAAAATGCCACATGTCCAAAATCAGTCAGATATATCGGTGGCAACTTCAGAGCTGAAATTTTTAATTCAACCTCCAACTTTGAATTCCAAAGACTAACCTGATACAGAGGATCTCGGGTGTAAAAACACAGAGCAGTTGTAGTTGCACTGCAGTTCCCACTACCCCCTCAATACTGACATTTGGGGATTTCATAGACCAAGGAGGTGTTTCCATTCTAAATTACTAAGGATGTGTTTCTGAGAAAGCCACACAATTCAACTTGAAATAAGCTCTTTCCTGCCTTTCTTATACATAACTCATCACACCCAGATTTTAATATTTGTGTTCTTGTTTCAAACCTACTCTGCCAATTTATTGTATAAGCAGCACTTTGATCTTCATTCTGTTGAACAAATTTCTTAGAAAAACTCTGATTTTGTTGCCAATTAGTGGGATAGTTGGAACTGCTGATAGAAGGCTATAAACCTTGGTTTTAGGAAAATACTGATTAGTGCTTACATTTAAGTATGAGAATAATCTCCCGTCTATTCAGCGAAGTATTTATGGCTATGCTTTACTTTAAGCACACGCTTAAATTCAATTAACTTCATTTTAATCATGGGCTTAAGTGCTTTGCTCTCTCAGGGTAATAAGACCATTGGCATTTCATTTAGCTGGCTGAGCTTGTTTTTAAGTAAATCTCGTACTCTCAAGCACAAACTGACAAACATGCAAATAAGAGTTACCTTTTTGCCTAAAGACAGAAAATTATAAACCGAGTAGTTTTCCAGTCCATGAGGGGAAGCACCTAGGCATGGAATAGATTTTCATTTCCCTGATACTATCATATTAATTGTCTGGTAGTGAAACGCTGCCTTGCAAGAAGACCTTGTGCCATCTTTGATCTCCTTCTGTACATGAGCAAGGAGAGACATAAGCGTTATTTTCCATTGAAATGAAGACCGTTTGTTTGCTTGTTTGCTAGACAAAAGCAAATGTCTTTGAGACATTGTGGGCCATAGCTTCACTTGATATAAATTGGCACGTCTCTTTCATTCCAGGGGAATTACACTAATTTTACACCTCAGAGTACATCTCGGAGACTTTCCACGTCATGTATAAACTTGAATAGAGAGTTTCTGTATCATGAGGTGAGATCATAATATGCAAGTGTTTCACAGACATAAAACTATGAGGTCTGGGAATGCTTGATGGTAGCTAGTAAATACAGTATGGTCTGGTCATTAAGTGGGATCAATTGCTTATAAGAAGAATAAACCAGTTGGTAGGCAGAGCCAAAAAGCAGTTTTCTTTACCATGGTACTCCCAATTAACAGCTTTTCCCCACCAAAGCAGTAAAATGCAAAATTATGGTTTTATTAAGTCGACCGTGGCTCAAAAAAACCCTTTCAAATGTCATTAACACTTGATCCGTTCACCAGAGACGTGACCATTTTAAAAAGAAGGAAAAGAATAATTGAAAAATTTGAACATAAACCAGCTTACACCACTGGCTAGAATATTTCTGATGCAAACTGAGAACTGACATAAAATAATGCCAATTTTACCACCATTCAATTTTCAAGGAAATAAATTGTGTTATGTTGTCATAGTCATTTCAATTAACATGAAATAAAAGATTTTCAGAATTTTCTAACACTGTTAGTGTTTATGGAACCAGACCAAAAGCAAACGCAGCAAAATTGGAATTTCTGTTTTCCATACAATTACTTCTATGAATAGTGATATTAACGAAGGCTTGGTGTAAAAAAATACATTGAATGCATGTAGCATACTTCCATTTTTATCTTGTGAACATTACTGCAATTATTTTCATATACAGGAAAAAATATTCCTAGCGGAAGAACAACAGTGCTGAACGGATATTGGGAGGACTTCAGACAGGAAACCTGGTACCTTCAAAACCAAGAGTTTTGAAAAGTTTTGAGTGATTTACGACCAGTTTAGAGAGCTGAGAAACTGCCACCGGCTGCTCCTCTCTGCAAGAACTGGAAGGTGACTGCGCGTACAAGCAGGGTGCTGTGGGTGCCAGCACCTGAACCGCCACACGCGCCTTTGAGGATATCCCCAGGAGAAGGCAGAGCCATCGCTCGCACCATCACGCACCCCAGGGAGCTGGTCCAGCCTGGAGAGGTGGAAGGAGAGTGGACTTTCCCTCCTGCAGGCCAGTATTGCTGCAGGAAACCAAGTTGAATGATAATGAAGTGAGATTATGAGAAGCTTGCAATGAGCACTCGGGGTTTTCTCTCAAGTTACAACATATTGGTACTGCTGCTGGTGGCTCCAAAATTTATGGACAACAAAAATGCTGAGTAGGATGGCTTTCCCAGGTCCTACCCTTCACCCGACTGACAAATACCTTTCTCCGACTTGAAGAAATATCGGGTTTGGTTTGCAGAGGTCTGCCTCTGGCTGATTGCTTCCCCTGCCTGCCTTTTGTCCTTTCCACTTACTTTGGCAGGCTTTGCACTGAGAAGAGCATAATGCCGTGTATAAGCCCTAAATATATTATTTATTCCTTTCTTCTAAAATGAAGAAAAAAAAACGTCCGGGGGCAGAATGATTTCAGGCTGTTCAAATTCCTGACATGGAAAAACCTGTGGTTAGTCAAAGATAATCCTATTATTTCCACCAGTTTTATAACACTATAACCATCGCTTCCCATTGGGTGGTTATGAAGCTACATCAATGCAAAGGGAGAACAAAGTTAAACCATCCCAGCTTCTGAGTACAGAAAGGCTTTCGGACCTCCATAAAAGTTCACTTCCTTGTTGTAAATGACAATAATTCAAGACAATTCTTCCTAGGTTCTTTGCATTTAAACATCAAATAAGATCCAAGGCTTCAGAAGTGCTTTCAGTCTGCGCTGGAAATCAGAGAAAAAAAAGTAGTAAGAGTTAACAGCTTCTTTGGAGCAAATTGTCATTTACAGCCGGTTCACCATTAATGTGTACCTGAGCAACCACTCTTGAGTTCATAAAGTTTAGTGAATTCAGTAAAATTTAAATGAGATTATTGTATATTAAAGGCTAAGTCATATGGGTTTTTATGCAGGCAAAAGCCTTGCTGCTTTCTTTCTCAATAGGGGCTGATTAATGACAGCAGAATTCAGCTCTATGTTAATGCACCATTTAGTGCCCCACTTTTGCACACTGCAATGCTACATCTGTGCCCGTTTCATGTTCTCAGTTAAATTATAAGCAAAAAAGAATAGATTGAAATGGTGCATTCCAAGTATCTCTCGCATAGTCTTGCTCGTAAGCTGAATGGCCCTTTTTGTAACCAAAAGGATCAGAAACAGCCTCCTTTCCCAACTGGAGGTCTTTTTTCAATCTGGCTTTTAAAACTCTTTATGGTAGCAGAGAGAAAAAAACCCATAGTCTATATTGATGCTCTGCTTGCAGATTGTCCTCCATAGCAAGGGGCACAATGCGCTTCCCTGGCCGATGCATGGTTGCGCGAGAATCATCCATTTTTATCACTTTCAGTTATTGTTTCCTTCCCTCGCCACAAATATTTCCCACAGTGCCACTGTTTTCTCTTGGCCTCCTTACTCATCCAAGCTAATAGTTAGGGGCACACTGGGCATTTTGTTATGCTTTTTTTTATGTTCTGGTAGGCATGCAAACACTCAGTAGGGATTCCATTATGTTTTAGCACTTGTGTTGAAGGGTGAAATAACTTCACAGCCTGTCAGAGGAGTGATGCATCATGAATAGTTCCTTCTTCATTCTACATATTTTTATTTAAACATTCTTAACCATGTTTTGTAACAAGCTGCTTTCACTGTACTAGACTGTCTGGAGGAGGAGGATCTGTTTTAACTTTCAAATGACCGTGAAAGATTGGAGAGGAACAACAAACAAGAACATCTCTGTATTAAGTTATCAAACTTTTTCCAGGGATCTGAGGCTGGAGAGCCAAATGTTAGCAAAGAGTTTTTACCTTCGTTTCGTGTTTTGCTGCCTTTGTTTTCAGAAATTTACATTGTTTTCACCTGGGTATTGATTTCATCTCAAACTTTGACAGCTTTGTCTCTTCTGTGATTCTTTGAAGACTGAATGTGTCAGAATTTACAGAGGAAAGGGCAAACCAGTGTCAAACCCCACAGCGTCTGTGTTCCCCATTGGCACCCTTTTACTGATAATCTTCAAATTCTTGTCAACAACTCCTACGTTTCCAACACCAGAAAATGTCAGATTTGCCATTTTTATTCTGTTACTGGAACTCATCTCATTACCACATTCAGCTAAATAACTGCACCAAGCCTTTGGTTAATGGACATCTCTGATGAGTTCATTTTCATGAAACATCCAAACCTCCTTTTACAATATCAAACATGTGAAGGTCATTTAGCCTTAGCGAGTGGCCCTTCCTGGAAGGGACTGTGACACAGGTCAAGGATGGAGCATCAGCAAGGGAGAAGAGGAAAGGGCATTTTCTTCCTCTCAAAGCTCCTCACAGTACAGTTCAAGCCAGAAGTTACTGAGTATTCCTGACTCTTCCTCAGCTCTTTAAAACAAGTCTGTCAGCGTTGGAAGGATTTTGTGTACTCACAAGACGAAGTCAAGTCACAAAATCTCTTCTCAGTCTGATAGTGTCCTTCTGACTTACCCCAGCCCCCTTTTGGGTTTGCTTTTGGAATCTCTCAGGGGTTGGTCAAAGCCACCCGTTCTGATGGTAGATCAGACTGGGACGATGCATTAGCAGTAGCACAGCCTTCATTATCTTGCCTTATGCACTAACATGTGCTCATCGCTAACATTTCTTAAATAAGCCGCAACATGATATGTTCCCCCAGATGTCCACCTTTAAAAACAGTCTAGACACTAAATTCTAGAATGTAAAGTTGACAACCGTAGAGCAATTTCTTCACAATACTTGAATCAGGAGCATCTGTTGTCGCTTTCCCCTAAACCCCACATGAGACTTAGGTCATGACTCAGAGTGTTGTTAGTCTTCCTTCCTTCCTTAGGGTTTCCTTCCTCCCTGCCTCCAGGATGTGGGTCCTACACCAGCTTTCTGCCTGGAACAAAGGGTGGCCCCACCGCGGCATCTCGGGCTAACCTCTTGCAAAGGAAAGGAGTTCACTCCACACACAGCCCCATCAGTTCCTGCTGACATCCAGGGAAGGGACAGAACTGCTCTGCTGAGACTGCTCGCTTTGATGCTACTCCTGGTAGTAGTATCAGGAGCATCAGGCCACGGAGCCCATCCAGGGGTCTGCTTAGCAAATCCAGACCTGGCCAGGTTCGAGCACTCTGGGCAAGGTCCTTCATTTCACTCAGCATCCACAGTACCAGGATGCCGGTAGCCAGCAGCTGTAAAAAGCAGGGTCATGAAGTACAGAGACCATAGCAGTGTGCTGGCTTGTACCTTGCCAGAAGTCACAGGCTGTGCTCCTCACACGACGCACCTCCAGAAATCGGTGGTCTCATCCCCGTCCCCACGCTGAAACCAAAGCTCGGCTTCCCAGCCGATGCCCCGTATCGGCTGCAGTCTGGCCTGTACGATGGATGCCAAGTTACTTACATGCAATGACAAGCTTCACATCCTGTCTTCTGTCCCAAAAGTAAAAAGCAGAGGGGGAAAAAAAATAGTTGAATTGGTCCATTGCTCTTCTAAAAAGATAGCAGTGAACTGGACTCGTGCAGCCTGCACAGTAACGGGAAACCTGAGAACCCTCTTTCTAAATCTCTGTAGTTCTGTGCTGATTTACAAGTCCTAAAGACAAAGTTCATTAACAATATTCCCGCTATGACTTGACCTGGGAAAATTTTTTTTCAGCCTTGGCTAAGAATATATCCTAAGAATGGTAACACGATATTATCCTATTGACCCAGCAGAAAAAGATTCGGGACTGATTAAAATAGATGGCTATACGAATTCAGTGGCATAGATGTGCAAACTAAAGTGCTAGCACCAAAATAATACCAAAAAGCTTTGAAAAAGCAGTAAAACATTTTGGATCTGTCCTCAAGCTGAATTATCATTGATCTGCTATAGTGGGAAGAGTTGAAAGGAAGCTTTAGCCTCAAAACCCATGGTAAACAATAACAAGGTTTCTACAACGTGATGGCAAATTTACACAAAATAAGGAGAAAATTTTGGGAAGCTCTGCACCGTGAATCTGGACTGCCTTTTTAAGGAATACCACGTAGTGGCTGGGGTTTGCAGAAGTGATTCAGTAAATTTAGCAGCACGAAGGTAACAGTTACTTGTTTTTTCATCAGTACCATGGTTTTGATAACAACCCCCTTTCCTTTGTTTCAATTTTCTGAGAATTTTGAGAAAACCTTTTTTCCACTTTTTGAAAATAAAATCAACAACTCTCTTACTGATCCATTTATTATGGGAATAACCGTGAACTGCAGGGTAAAATTGCTGGCTGCGTGCAGCTGATGCTCGAAGGACATGGACCAGACTTGGTGCTCCCTCCTGCCTCACAGACATTTTATCAGCTAGAAGAAAATTAATAACATCCCAGCACTGATTTGCATTCACCAGCTCAATGAAAGAGAGGCAACACAGAAAAAGTAACCACATGGGAATGTACAGAACATTAAAACCAGCAGCAAAAGATAGTGTATAGTCAAAACACAGGTGCTTCATCATCCTATTTTCACTCAAGTATCCATATCCTCAAATAACCTGCATAAAAATCCCTGGAAGAGGTGGTGGTGGGAGGACTCCAGAGGATCAAGGAGACAGTCTGAGGAGGACATGGGGCTGGCACCAGAGGATCAGAGGCAGCAGGAGGTTTCTGAGTTCAGCTTCTTCACATCCATACAAAGCTGCCAGATCACAGACTGGGCTCTCTGATAGGCGACGTGCTTTTATTTTCTCAGAAGAACAGATAGGACCTGTGAGTTACACGCACGACAATTACGGTGGTTTGTGAATAGAGAATAAATAAAATACACCCTTTGGGCTTGCTTGGCCATGAATTTTACAGCTAATAATTCAAAATCAGGTTGAGAAGCGGACCCTTGCTGAAGAAGGGGAGAGGAGAGGGCAGGGCTGGACACCACAGTGCACAGCCGTGCCAGCTGCCATGAAGAGTGGCATTCTTTACACCTAATACGCTGAAACTAAATCACAATAAAACAGATACCTTAAGTCTAATAGTGTCTGCGTACACATTATTCTGGTTACGTGCTCCCTTCATCGGGGTAAGAAAGGTGCTTGAACAGCCAGAGCTGCTGAAGAGCAGATGTCTCGTACACTTTTTTACCATCTCTGGTCAGAAGAAGGAAGGAGAGAACCCATGTATGCTTGCAATTATAAACCAGGGGCCTGATCCAGAGTCTATTGAAGTCAACAGAAACGTTTCCATTGACGTCAGCAAGTGCTGGGATGGGCCCCCAGAGCTTCGCTGAATGCTAACATCTTGACTGTTGTCAGCTGGAACTTCGCTGGGTGAATTTCAGGACTGGCTTGGATGCCCAGGTTTCCTCTCCTCGCACGGTGTGAAAAAGGGCAGCCTGCAAGCATGGGGCTGCAGGTTTTAAGGCTGGTTCTAAACAAGGACCAAGCTTCAGCATATTGTGCAGCAGCCTTGGGCTGTGCTAAATTAATGCCATCTGCTACTGGCCTTCCTCCCCTCGCCTCCTCCCACCTCCTCCCTCAGGGGGCTTCTGACAGTGGAGAATAGCTGGAGTACAGTCACAAGCATCACGCCTCTTCCTGTCCCTAACACACCCTTTACACCCTTTGTTTCTCTCTAAGTGTCATGGGTGGAGTAGGATCCCAGTACGCTGGCTCCAAACCAGCTGGCAGCATCTGGCCCCATTTCTCCTGGACTTGGTGAACCTGAAGCAGGCAGGGCCTCCCTTCTGCAATCTCCAGGGGTTAACGATGGCTTTTTTTACCCAGGAGAGGAGTTATTTTCAGTGACGTCACCGCCCTCCTGGCTGAAAGCTTACGAACTTTCCAAATTCAGAGGAGAATTGCAAATACCATGTGAAATCTCTTCTCACCCCAGGTTGAAACCTTTGCCAACAGCCCTTTCAGGGGAAGGCTCCCACTGCTAGTCTGAAAGTTCAAAAGGTAGGAGCCATTTCTCACCATCAGTGTTTGTGAAACGCAATTGAAAGTAAAGATCCTAATTACATTTGGCATTTCTAATAGTCAGTCTCCCGCTAAACAAATGACATCATTTGTGGCATTGGCAGTAAAAGAGCCCACTGTAAGAGACTGTAAACAAGAGTCCATCCAGCCTCATTCTGCTCTAACAAAAGGAAGGGAAAGGGGGGGGAATCTTGCTAAATGACCACGATGTTCACATTTTTTTCAAGTATTAGACATGTCCTGATACCTCTGCAAAATAATTTTGAAACGGGGGATAAAACACGCTCAGAAACTGGGACTTTTGGCCACCATAAGAAAATCACTGCGCTCAGCAACACGCAGCCGCCTGGGCTGGGGGCATAGTCACCCCTTGTCTTTCTGGATCTGAATTTTGTGGGTGTTAAAGATCTGTGGGGCTGGATTGAACCTCCTCCTGATTATTGAATGCTGTATTTGACATTTCTATGGGATGCATTTTCCAAAACAGGACTTACATTCACAATTCCTCTTGGAGAAACAGTTGCCCATCATCACTCCCTTCCTCATACCACATTGCGTGCTCCCTGCCCTTCACCTGCGGTTGTCACAGCTCCCACCTCTGTTGAAGGGGGAAGAGATGGTTGTATTTAAGCCTAGAAGGAGCTCCCTCTAGAGAGGAGCAAAGTGGCTCTTCCCCAGCGGGGAGGAACTCGCCACGATTTTGGTGTAGCAATGCATCAGCCTGGCCTTTTGGGGGAAATACCAGGATGCAGGAGCTGTGCACCAAATCATGATTAAGGGAACAGACAAAAATCCCTTCCCTCCTTCAAAAAAAAATTAAAAAAAAAAAATATATCTCAGACTGCTGTATTTCAGTCTCAGGTTGTGTATTTTCTAGTTTGCCCCTGTACAGCAGCCTGTCCCGCGGCTGTGCTGGGAATCAGCGCAATGCCAGCTCGGAGCGACCTGTGCCACCAACACAGGAGGATTCTTCAGAACTCTCCTTTCCTCGTAATGATCCTGCTTGACTCTGCTTAGTTTGTGATATTTGAGGGCATCGCCGCGTGAGGTGGTATGAACACAGACCATTAATTGTAATAGGATGCAATTAGAGGCTTTTTGATATCTACATGCCCGTAACTATAACCTGCATTCAGCTATTTTCAGCCCTTCATGCAAATAGAAGTAACATTTGCATTCATATTGCCCTTAGTGCATAGATGTGCTAGATGATAAATTAAAAGTACAGTGTAAGGGCAATACCCATCTGTTCCATGTCAAATACATATTATTTTTTTCCTTGCCAGGTACTGTAGATGGGTGCCCTTTGCCAGATTTCTTTTTAGGCAATTGCACTCACAACTGAAAAACAACTGCTCATTTGGACTGTGAGTCAAACTGCGATCTTAATACTTTCCCACTGCTCAGTTTTTGAAATCTCCTTCCTAGTTGTGCTTCTGATAGCTTCCTTACCCTAAGGAAAGATCATCTCCTTGGTCTTTTTTTCCTGTGCAAAAGTAAAATAGGGGATACATTCTTGATCCAAGCATATGGAAATATCCCCTCGCCTGCAAAGTGAGATGGGTTCATAATGTTCCTTTCTCTTATTAATTTAGTTGCAAGACGCTCTCTGAATCACTCGCAGTATCATCATGCAAACCCTTTCACGGTAGTTAGGCTTTATTCATAGGAGCACTCGCCTTGCGGAGTGTGAAAGAGGCCATTTATGCTTAATAATGATAATAACCAGCAGTTGGAGACTGGGAAAAGAAAGGAAAATAAAACCCCGCAGAACTTTACAGGACAGGACATTTAGTGTTGCCAGGAGGGTGAGAAGGTCAGACATCTGGTGGTTAGTCTCGCCCTGGATTACAGGCAGGAATGCACGGCCGCGGAGGTGGGGCTCAGCCAGCCGCCGTGGCAAAGGCGCTCGTGGCCGATGGGACTTTGGGGTGCCCCAGTGTGCCCCCCATTTGCACGAGACCTCTTTTGTTTGGGGGTGCAGAGCACAGAGCGGGCTCATTCTGCACAGCCAAACTACCAGGGAATGAACAAGGAGGAGGAAAGCGTGCCCTGAAAAAATTTTGGAGATTAAGCTGGGGTAAAGACTACCAATGGAATATTTATGAAATCCTTCAGGAAGAATGTCATATTCATCCTTGTTAATCATGAAAGAAACCCAACAAACAGGGGTCACAGAGACCTGCGTGCCTTCACTCAGTGGTCTCAAACTTTCTGGGCATAGACTGCCAGATATTCATAAAAAAGTGTGTGTTTCAGGAAGCCAGCTGCAAACCACCTTGCCACTTGTAGATCCTTCTGTAAAGGGCCACAGACGTTGCTGCTTCATTCTGCTCTAGTAAGGCAAAAACATTGCAAGTGTGCTGAAACTGCGAGTATCAAAACCAGGCGGTGTCTTTCTGTGAAAACAGTGGGATGGAGAGCTCGTATGGTCAGCACTCACTTGGCCACAAGTCATTGATGTATATACAGTAAGGGGATCTACATTTTCCTAAAGCCTAGAATAATGCTTGAGTTTAACCTTCAAGAGCTCAGCAATGCACAAGAAAAGGAGTATCTTACTATCAAAGCCTGTAAGATCTTACAGTGTTTTTCCTTCGGTGCTGCAATTTCAACACTCCCAGTATTTGCTGTAAGTTATCTCAAACACTCACTGTGTTCAGTTTACGTTCATCTCCATCTATTTTTAACAAAAAATAAACTCAAACGCACATTGGAGCAGTACAGTATTTCTCTTGAGTATCATAAGACTGCTTGATCACATCTTTTCCTGGCACTTAGTCCATTGGTTTATGAATTATTTTCTTACGCTGAGTGCATAGTTGATAGTTTAATGGCTGGAAGTGATTGTTCTCGAAATATGGATGGAGTTGTCATGGTAATACATTGCTAGGAAGATTAAGGCATGCTTAAATTAAGGCATGCATTGAATTCTCAGTTGTTTTAGCTACTCTTTCCTTGCCATGTTTGGAGAACATCCTATCTACTGCAATCCTCCAAGACATCTTACTGGATTCCCCGTCAAGTAGTGACTAACCCAATGCTTTGAGTCACCAATTTGCCATCCCTGGGCTCCGGCCAGTCCCGTGCGGCGTGCGCAGGGGCCGGCGGGGCAGCGATTGGCCTCCAGCACTGCCTGTTTTGCAATACCAGGAATTCCTTCCAGCCCCTTTGAACTAAATCCTGAACAGACTCACACTCCGCCGGAGCATTTGGCTCCAAGATACACAGGAAGGTTTTCAAAAGCACAGAAGACTTCAGACAACAATGAGAGCTGGTTTTCTAGCATTTGATTTTTAAGAGTTTTAAAGGAATTGATAGTGATAGATGGGGCCTGAGGAGATTTTCAGAAACACGTATTGAAAGTGTCGCCTCTGGCGTTGCCTCCCACCCGCCCCACGCAGCAATTTGTTCAGAGAAAGTCACCAATAGCGATTCCTATCAAACACTGACAAAGGAGATTTTAGTCGAGTATCTCCGTATTTCTGATAGACCGATAGCATTTCTGGCTTCTGTTGAAAGAGATCAGCTGACACCAGTTAAATCTCTGGTCATCTGTGACCTGTCACTGGGGATTTTTTCACACAGCCTCACTGACAGAGACGGAGATTGTGTGCATGGGTGGGAAGGGAGAAGCATCATTTCCCCAAAAGCAGCTCCCTGTAACCAGCCCACTTCAATGTTCTCGGTAGATTTAGTCTGTGCCTCCCCATCTACGCACAGTGAAAAAGAATATATACTAAAACCTTATCTTTGAGAAAATTTGTATGGGAAAGGAGCATTATTGGCTGTCCCATGCAGGGTCTCAAATCCATGCTGGTATTTGAAATATGAGCAAAGGTAAACCTTCAGACATTGAAACTCAAGGAAAAAAAAAAAAAACCCAACAAAATAAAAGGCCAGTCTGTGAACATGTGGAAATACAATTTTCAGAATTGCCTAAATGGAACAGAAGCCCTATATTTATTTCTGAACATCCTATTGCTGTGGACAAAGCAAATCCACAGCAGTAGGAGTTAGCAAACAGTTTATTGTCAAATCCACTGACAAGGAGTAATAACTACTCATTGCAACTGCAGTCAACACCTTTCTTGTAAATCCAGCAAATAAATATTCACTGCCCTGTACGTGATCTGCAGCTTGCAGCAAAGATGACCCCAAGCACATCCCAAGCACATGGGAAAAGGATCAAAACAAAAAGCACGTGATGGTTCTTAACAGAAACTACATTATCCATGGAAGGGACAAACACACATGGCCTTCAGATCCGTGTAAAACAATACCAGGGCTGCAGCAGGGCTGAAACTGGGAAAAGCAGATGCTGCCCAAAGCAGAATCTGCTCGAGAAGTTTAACATGCAGAACACATATCAGGAAATCAGAGCGCTTTCATGTGAGCAGAGAAGAGCTCATTGCAAGCTTATTTCCAGCTAGCATCGATGAACCAAATGACAGAGAGACTCAAGAGGCAGAATTCAGACCCAGATCCGTAAGTTCACTCAGTCTGGTTGAGTTAGTCCTTGTATTCAGCGTCTTGTGGAGACAGGAGCCAGCTACAGAAACGAGGCCTGGCTTAAGGTCAAGAGCTACTGAAAAACATAGGAACAGTTCTGCAGCATTTCCTCTTAAGAGACGCTATTATCTACAGCAAGGAGCAGAAAATTTCAGCTGGTGCTCATTCATGGGAAATTAAAAACTCACACAAAGCATGAGGATCCCTGAGACACGGCAGGAGGGGGGAAATCCCCCCCAACCCACATGTTTTTGACTCCTTCAAAGATGCGTTCAGTTTAACCCTCAAATCTAGAGCTGTTTCTGCAAATGTAGGAAAACCATCTCTAGCTTTTTATAGGTGCCAAATCCATTGTTTTGGCTAGAGAGTCAAATTAGCTTTGGGCCAGTGGAACAGACTAGATGATTTACTGAAGTCCCTTTCGCAGTGCTTGCCATAATTTTATAAACCAATTACAACATGCAGAGAGTTTTAAAAGCATCCGAGAGCAATGTTGGCCTCCTCGTGCGGTACAAACCTGTGCAGATTGCGTGGAAGTTACCAGCGTTGGTTCTAAGGACTGACACATCTTAATTCTTTTAGTTATTCCCAATTCACGGTAACAGAATGGTAAATTTACACCGTGTTTATTGCTGATTTAGAACTAAGACTCAACTGCTGGCTCAACCATGAAAAAGTGGCAGATAAATCTCCTTAAATAAAATGGACAAATACTGGTGGTGTTCATGTGGGCTGAGTATCTCCAGAGGAATGCTCTCTCCTTGAATGGCCCTGGAAGAAGGTGTGGAGCTTCGTGTGTGTGTGTGCAGGTGGGCATTCACTGTTCTCCATGCACACAGCTTACAGATGGGAGAGAAAGAAACCTCTGCACTCAGCTACAGCTGCCTACACAAATAGCAAAGCTCTGTTCACCACATTTCAGGTCCTCCATTCTCTTTCTACACCAGGGTATTTGCAATCAAATCATGAAGCGCTAAGAAGGCGGCAAAGACCAAAGCTTTTCCTCATCTGTCATTACCAAGCATGAGAAGGCGATGCTCAGAGTCGCAGCGAGGAGGTGCAGGCGTGCTGCATCCGTGGTCCTCACTGCTGCATCACTCCTGGCCTCCGTGGATCTCCTGTGGGATCTTGCGGAAGAACTGCAGTGCCATGCGAACGGGGTGAGGTGAACGGTAAATCTCAGGCCGAAAGGGACATCGGAAACATCTGGGTCTTGCGTAAGAGAGGTGGCTGCAGCGCTGGTATTGCTGTTGGCTGCCCGCCCTGCCCCGGGGCAGCCGCAGTGCGGTGCAGGGAGCGCAGAGGCTGCAGCGGATCTGAAGAACGGAGCGGGATGCAGCAGCCCCGTGTTTAGGATGTAAACCCAGCCTGCCAGGGTGAAGGAAAAACAGCTTGTGCCCTGAGGCTATTCTTCCCCTTCCTTTCTTAAAAAAAAAAAAAACCAAAACCAAAACAACTTGCCCCAAAACCCAAAAGATTATTAAGAGCGTGGGGCTGACACCTTCTCTAAAAGGATTTTTAAAAAATCCTGTGCCTTTTCAGAGTGTTATCTTAGGGAGAGTTATCCCATAGGCATCACAGGAGGCTAAAACTCCCCTCCTCATCAGGAACGACAAACATCACTCGCACAATTAACACGGCTCTGGCACTGGTGTGCAAGCTGCCAGCCAGGGAAACATGCAAAGCAGCCACTTGAAAAACAAAATTCCCCACTTTCTCGTGCATGTGGAATGAGCATGATTTATCTGGGCAGGAATTTGCCCTCAGTGTTGATCTCCTTAAAAGAGACGGTAACTAAAATAGCTACAGGCCGCTTGAAAATTAACCAGTTGTCGTGTGTAGTGACTTTCCGATCTTTTTCCCTCATCCTAAACCCAGACTCTTATCCCAGCATCCGTGTCAGTACTTCGTTAGCCCCTATCCCACAGCAGATCATGGCGATGTTTCTGCAGGGGGCAGAGATTGGTATCACTGTTGGATGAATGCTAATGCAGTGGAGGAGCCGGGAGCCCCGCTGGCACGGGCTGCTGGGGCAGGAGAACCATTCCCAGCTTGGCCCAGGCAGAGAGCTTCCCAAGAGTGGGAAAGAAAAGTTATTTGGTAGGCAGGGAAGAAGCCAGCTGACACAAATTGTTCACCCAGCCAAACAACCAGGATTGCAAATATCAGGAAGCAGGATTAGAATCACAATTCGTTGGCACAGATGTTATTGGCTTAATATTGTTTGTGAAACCTAAAGTGAATTGGGGGGGGGACGGACAGGACCTGACCAACCAACCACCAAAAAAACCTCCCAAACAAAACAGTCTGTCTTTTGTAGGTTCGTGTACGAACTCTCCCACGCAGCCCGGGACCAACTTTTGGATCAAGGCCTCAGCTTGGCTTTCATTTACTAGCCAAAAACAACTGAGCGGATTTACAGGGGGGCAGGGCTGGGTGATGTGAGGGAGGTTGTCATCTCCTTGGGTTGTCTGGGCTGGTTTATGTTTCCTTGTCTGCATCCCAGCTGTAGCTTCCCCATGCAAGGAGGAGGGAGATGAATCCTACTCACTTTGAAGAGCTCCTCACCCCTGATGGGTGCCCAGGGCTGGGCAGGATTTCACCCCTAGCACCTATAGCTGTCTGTCATCAAGAAGTGATTATCAAATCTGAAATGCCTAAGGCGGATGGGGCACACCTTGGGCAGGAGAGCTCCTGAAGGCAGCGTATTCGTGGGGAAGCTCTAGACAATTAGATGCTGTCCCACATGAAGACATCGTAAGGATGATCGTATCATCACTGTAAGGATGACGAGGTACCACACAATGTAACAGAAGTTTTATCAAGTCTTTTTACTCAGGTTATTATTCACAGAAATCTTTGTTTTAGTCTTTTGCTTAGAAAAAACAAGAGTTCATTGAAGGGTTTAATGAACCTTTAAAGACATCACTGCAAGGACTGCTAAATTAACCTGCCAAAACAGCATTATTGAGCTCCTGGAAATTCACGACAAGGAAATGCGTGTTTAATGTACCTCATTTAACTCCTATTATTCAGAGAAATCAGCAGGTGTATTTCTCTGAAGCACACGAGATGCTAATGGTGACAGCATGCAGTCATTCAGCCTGTGCCTTTCTAGAACTGAAGAAAAACAGTCGGAAAGAAAAATACTCTTTCCCCTCTCCCCAGAGCCCTCCAGAGGCAAAGGGTTTTCTTCAGGCTCTCTTTAAAGATCCAGCGTTTTTATTCTTTTCCACCGCTTCAACCAGCACTTATCTTGCACTTGCTGTGCGCTTCACTGCAGTTCAGATGCCCCATTCCAGCAAACTTCCCTTTATGCACCAACACCTAAATATAGAGGTACTTACTTATGTACTACTCTTGCAGTGTCAAAGTAAATACTACTAAGTGAGTTCCTGGAGCACAGCTCAGCTATCTGCCTTAGACAGCTGATTATCGCTGTTCTGGCCTCTTGTAGCAAAGCAGCGCAGATTGGCTCGATTGAACAAATGTCCACAAAACCAAAACCAGGGCGATGTCGCAGGTGAGACAGGACAGGTCCACATGTGAAGCACGGGGCAGGAGACCTGGCTGAGTCTCCCAACACGCCAGAGGCATCCCCAAGTTCATCTGACCCATACTCTCCTCTCTTTTTGTGCACTTCAGACCCAGGCTGCAACCCTGAAAACCCTTACTGCCCTGCTCGCTCGCCCCGGGGAGCACTTTAACACCTCACCTGAAACATCACCGAGCACTTAATTTCTGCACATGCCCCAAATTGTTGCAGTTCCCATGGCCCCAGCACGGCATCCCCCCAGTTTACCCTTCTGCAGACCCGACTTCTCACAAGGTGCAGTCACGGTCAACCCCACACTCACGCAGCAGTCAGTGGTCCAGGCTGAATTCCTATTTTTTGCAAGAAGAAACTGAAAGCTGCATCTTGCACTTCCCCAGAGAGCACCAGGGCTACCAAACTATTGGCAGTTATCTGTGAACGCGTTATTTTACCCTGCAGATAAAGGTGCACAGACAAATAATTGAAGATTCACTGATGCAGAGAGCAGGATGCTATAGCACACTGATCCTGGGCTCAGGCAGGGTGGAAGGGGAACAATTCTGGTCTTTGCTTCCAAAACTGCTCCATCTGATGGCGAATTGATGTAAAACATATCCATAACCCTAGAAGTGAGAGTCCAGGTCCAGCTGAGAAGCTGGCCCATTGCTCTTAGCTTCCACTTTGAGCACCAGCTGCTTTGGTAGCATTGCAGCAGGGTGCAAATGCTCCCACCCAGCAACAATAACACCAAGACGCTCTTATCACAGCAGCTCAAGTGCTTAGAAAGGGGATTGCATGAAACTGCCCATCACAGCCACATCTGGAAGCGGCCCTCCAGACCACCGACTCCAGTCCAGCATCCCCAGGGCAGCAGCCCGGGACCTGTGCAAGACATTTAAAGCGGGGTGATCTCTGTCCCCTCCTCCCCAAGCCTGGCAGCGCTCCCAGATGCAGTCTGTCCTCCCATCAGAAATGCTGTTGGTGAGGCTGCAAACAACAGGACCATCCCCAGGCTTTGCCAAAGAGACATCCTCCGCTTCTGGGCACGTAACAGCAAGGGAAGGATGACAGGAGAGTAAGAAACGGATCTTTATTTCTTGGCTTCGTGCTCCCTATGGAAAGCAGCATTGGGGAGCTCTCCCCGCTGGCCAGTGCTCACTCTCCCACTTGCTGCTGGTGCCAAGCGCGTGGCAGCAAGGGTCAGGATTGCAAACAAAGCCTCGCTATTGGGCTGGGTGCATCCTAACATAAGACAACGGAGGCAGTTGGAAGAGATAAAAAAGAAGGTTATTCTGCTGTTTCCCATAACGTGACTCTAGATTGTGCTAACGAGAGACGAGGGCACAATCTGTAAGTAGAGCAGTTTGAAGCAATAATGCTATTTCCCTTGTTTCATTAGACCTTCCTGTTTGACACTGAAGAGGACAATCCTTCCTGCTGTCCTGTATCTGCATTGCTCAGTATCCGTGTCCCTTTTCCCCCCACTTATCTTCATTCCCATGCAGGTATCTGCAGAGCAGTGCAACCAGCAGCCGATGGGCACGAGCTCCCCAGCCCCTCTGCCCTCCATTTCCCTCAGTGCCACAGGTTTCTGGAAACAATGTTGGATTGCTCCTGCTTACTAAATCAGTCCCGGTTTTTACAGCACCATTTAAACTACTTCCTCAGGAAATTTCACAGGCGCACTGGCAGGCATTGATTTCAAGCAGAAAATATCCCAGCAGGAAACTTAAAAAGGAAAGATGTGCTGTAATTATATCTCTTCTGGGCTTGCAAGACGGAGGAAGACAAGATATAAACTAACACATGCACTGAAGCTATAATGTGCAGTAATGCTGTAATTAATACAATCAAAGCTTTCAGAGCACTTTTCTTGCACTCGGAGTTTTGAAGCCTAAGTGCACAGCTTTCCATTTGGGGCACACATGATCACAGCAGTGTCGTCGCTAAATGGCACAGACCGTCTCATCTCATCTCTCCGCAATCCAGTTAAACAAGCACAAGCAATTAAATACCTGTGACACCTTCTGGTTCACAAAAAGGGCCTGAGATGCAGGTTTTCAGTCAATTTCTAGAAATAATAAATGCTTTAATAGAAGAAAAACAACTGCACAATGAATGTGGATAAAGGCTCTGAGAAGGTCTGAAACTACTTCACACTGTCACAACAATAGACGTTAATTTTATGCAGCTTCTCTGAAACTACCTTTTCTCAGCCAGTTTAGGATCGGCACATACATTCCATCCTTTACCTAAAGGAAAATTAATCTGTGGTGTCTTTTTGCTTCAAAGCATACATGATTTACAAAGCCTGGATGGGTTTTAGGGTGATAATTATTTTCAAGTGAAATTCCCAGATGGAGAAATGAGGGTTAGAGTGGGGGGACTAGATTCACGGCTTTTTTTGTTTCAATGAAATTAATTTCAGGATGCGTGTGCCAGAGACACCAAGTATTTTGCCGTAAGCCCCATGATAAGCCTGCAACTGAACCCAGGTTTCCCATAGTCCAGACAGCATCCTACCTGTTGGATTGTGCCTTCTCTCTATAGTACTCCTAAAAGGCTGATGTCCTCTGGCTGCAGAGCAGACGTAACACGGATTTAAAGTCTCTCGGTATTAGCTTGCTATCTGCCCCTCCTTTGAAAGGAGAACCCTACTAATAAAAAGGGATATCCCGCTCTTCTAGTGTCCCAAAGCCACCCCATCATGTTGGGCAGCAGTGTGGAAAGTCCAGAGTCAGACAGTCTCACGTGAAGATTTAGTGAGGGATTAGCCCTTTTAGCCAAGATCAGTTGGAATGAGATTGCAACCACAGACCACGTCGAACAGGCTGCAAGTCAGCACCAGGAGCCGCTGAGCAAGAACTGTTTTCACTTTTAACGTCCTTGAACTTGCAGTGCACAAGACAGTCGCCCTGTGGAGCATTCCCGGCCCTGACGCAGCCAGTCCCTCTCCAAAGTGGCAAAACCAATACTTTCACCCAAGGGATGAATACGATGAGGATTTTGGGTTTTGCTAGGTTTTGACCATGCTATTTAAAAAAAAAAAAAAAAAAAAAAAAAAATCACTACCCAATTCTTGCATCTGAAAATTTGTCAAGCAGAAACGCAATTTGTTTTTCTGAACCTGATTTTGCAGGAACTTCTTATATAAATAAGAAGTAGTTTTTCATCTCCCACTTCTGTAATTTAAAGCCTATTTTGACTTTGCCACGTACACTCGGGTACAAATGTCACATTTGTTTGTGACAGGGGAAAACACGCTTATTATTTTACATCTCTCCTCAGAGCAGATTTACCTGTTGTGGTTTGCAGGCAAAAAAAAAATCCTCATTATTGGCACAAGCAGGAATTTCAGGCATAACTTTATAACCACGTTTTATAGATCTGATCTGCGGGTGGAGGTGTTCCTGGAGACGCTCCTTTCTCACCCTGCCGCTGCCTTGTAACTTGTTCCACTTTCCTCACCTCAGAGCTAAAGAAGAAATGAAGCTTTTATTTCAAGGCTCAGTTTTGCGTTATTACCAGCACAGCTATTTATAATCCCTGGAACAATAGCTGACCTTGGCCCAGCGCGAGCACTTGGATACCCTGTGCCTGCATTGTCCCGCAGCATTCCCACCCCGCTGCCTGCGGCTGCCTTCCCTCCCCAAGGCTGCCAAGCCCTTGGACGCAGGGTGGGGACATAACAGAAATCATAAACAAAGCGAGGCAAGCCACGACACTCAAGGCTCGACTGACAACGCGTCCGAAGCCGGGGAGAGGTGATTTCTCCCTCCCCCAGCAAGCGCAGAGAAAAACTTCCCCGCTGACCTCTGTAATGAGACAGTTTGCTGTGCTATCAGCAGTTGCTTCTTTGAAGTATAAAGCAAACTCTTCTCCCTGGTGGTTTTCTTCCTTTCTTCCTGGCAAATAAGCCAGGTGTCCTGGTTTTCCTCCTGGGTTATTTTTGCAATAAGGAAACTGCAATTAGAGAGGAGCGGAGCATGCACCGCTGCCTTGACCCTGCAGCCTTGCAGAGCCCCGGCTGCCAGCGCAGTCCTTGGGCAGCCCTGCTATGGGTCAGTGGGGCGAGCCCGCTGTGCTGCAAGGGAGGGAGATGCTGCCAGCCCCCGTTGCCCTCGTACACACGAACAAAGCCTGGATCCCCTCGCTTGGTGCTTATCTGCCAGCCCTGCCCGCGCAGCCCTGACAGGGCTCCTCAGCTGCACGCTGTGCAAGTCCCCCGGCGTGTTTGCAAAAACAGGGCGGTGTGGTGCGATAAAGCCAAGGCCGCTGGCCAGCGTGCAGCCAAAGGGCCCGGCAAGGAAGGGTTAGTGAGGAGGGGCTGCGAGCAAAGAGGTGTCAGAAATCAGCCCCAAAGCAGGGGGTTCCCCTGCTTGCTATGGGGTAAGATGGACAAACCTGTAGGTTTGCAACACTGCCCACAGAGAGCAGGTCCAGGGGTGCAGGGAGCTGCCGGTCAGACCGGCCGGAGGTCCAAGTGCTGCTTTGGGCTTGCTTTGGAGCAGAGATCCCCACCAGAGGGACCTCTTGCTCAGAGCTGGGGAAAGCAGGCTCCAACCATCCATCCTTCTGGGCTGGCTCCTGCCCCGGTGCCCAGGCTCAGCTCCTGCCCCGGGGGGAGCCATGGGCCGGGCAGAGGCAGCTCTCGGGCTGCAGTGCCCATCTGTTTCTCCCTGGGTCAACACTTGGGTCTCCCTGGGTCAACACCTGGGTTCAGCTTTTTCGGAGAAGAGGCCTGGATTTGCTGGGGAGAGGGTGGGAAGCTAATGCAGGCAGCAGCCCATCTCCTGCAGGCAGTGGGGGGAGGAAGGAGGGCAGCCCCACACTTGGCTTCGTCCTCTCAGCATGTGGCCATCACGGCTACCATGAAGTTACACTGTTTGCTGAAGTCAAAATATCCCATATGGCGACAGCGAGGAGCAGCAGCCCTCGCTCTGGGCCCAGGCTCGGATGAATATCTCGGGATACAACTACCGAGCTCCCAGGAGAGCAAAGCCCTGTTCTCATTTTCAAGGAAACGACACATCCTCCTTGTTCCGGCAGCAGCTGCCGCCGGTGCGTGTGAGGAAGGAGGTGCAGGAGTGACGAGGTGCTTTTGGCCTCGCTTCTCAGCAAAGCTGCCGAGGAGCCACCGCGTACCCACTGCTGGGGCACGGGGACTTCAGCATGTCGACAACTTCTGCCTGTCTCCATCCATCCCAAATCAAACCTTGTTGAATAAGAGAAAGCGCACGTGCATGGTCCTTGTGCCACGCCATCAGGCAGCCCGAGATCCGACAACCATTCACTGGGAATCACGTTCCTTTTCCACCTGATTTAGACCAGACGCTTGAATTGCGGCTTAAATCCAAGGAGGGAGGGAATCTTTCATCCCCCACACTAACATTTGTGTAGGAATTTAACTTAGTTCCTTCTGATTTTGGGATTTACCAACCAGAGTGAAATCAAATCGGTACATTTGCATGAAAGTTTTTGAGAAACTGGATTCCCTGTCTCCCATTAAAAACCACTTCTTTGCGAGATCTCCCCATCCACACCTCAAAGGAGACGCAGAGTACCCATCCATCCCCAAAGCTGAGGAGCCACGCACAATTAACCCCTCCGTGGGTAGATCTGAGGCTGCACAGACCAAGTGGACGTTATCAGAGCGGCTATTTAAGGC
This sequence comes from Gymnogyps californianus, assembly GCF_018139145.2. Lineage (NCBI taxonomy): Eukaryota > Metazoa > Chordata > Aves > Accipitriformes > Cathartidae > Gymnogyps > Gymnogyps californianus. Next base: position 17,626,150 of record NC_059484.1, read on the forward strand.
TGAACGATTTCCTCCTCCCTCTCCTAATAGGATCCTCAGCTGGCGCAGGGCCCGGGGGCAGGAGGAACCTGCCAAGGAAGCAGTTCTGAGCCCTGGCCGCTCTGCTGGGAGATTTTTATTTCTCTCTAGCATGACTCCGAGTATAATTAAGCTCCCACAACAATTGGATTAGAGGTTAGATTGCCTCCCAAAATCCCCAGGAGAGCAGCAAAAACAACAAGGGGAGGATACGGAGCTGCCCGAGAGGCAGTTTGTGCCAGCACACACCTGCAGCGAACCTCAACCAGCCTCACAAACAACACCCAGCGGGTCACGTAACGCCGGGAGGATGGGTGGCCCGGCAGCACCCGCAGCAGCCGCCGCCTCCCGTTAATGTTGCATTGCTTTTTCACGTTAGCCCGGGTTAGCAAGAGCAGCCTCCGAGCAGAAATGCTGGGATGGAGTTTAATTGCTGACGCTGTTTGGAGAAGAGGTTCAGGGGCAAGTAAACACACACGAACATTTACAAGCAGAAGCCTGCGATTAACCCCAGTTTCCAGATGGCTTCCTTGGAAGCGCACTGGAATCACTGCTCTGTCGCAGCATGTATGGTGCTATGAGGCAGCACCAGAATTGAGTAACACCTTAAAACCCTTTCTCTGGAGCTGGTTAAAGCGCAGAGGTTTCCTTCCAGCCCTGCTTCCCCCAGCACCACCCGGTGCCTCCATCCAGGCTGGAGCTCCGACCCGCATCATCAAATTTTTTACAGAATTCAGTTTAAAAAGCCCTATCTCCCCATTGCAAAAGCAACGTTAAGCAGCCAGCGGAGCACGGGTGGGTGCTGCTCTCGGCCACGCTGCCTGAAGGTGGCAGTGCTGCCGGCACTTTGCCTGCAGTCTGGCAGCGGTACCTCTGCGGCAGCGCAGGGGACGGGGACCTCCGGGCCAGAGAGACAGGGGCACTCAGTTATCTAGCATCTGGTCGCCTGGCTCCGCACCGATTCAGAGTAACTACCCTTATAAAGTATAACTCGGTATAACTCGGTATAACTGCCCTTATAAAAGGGACCTGAAGTTTTTATGCCCATTTGCTATATTCTATGGCAGCATCAGATGTTTTACTGTCATCCCAGGGAGCATACTTTTCCCCGCTCCCACCAAGGCTGGCCACAGGTAGCAAGCCAAGGGCTGCTCCTTCCCCTTTCCAAAAACTTCTTTTTCCTGGGAGGGGAGTAAAAAAAAAAAAAAAAAAAAAAAAAAAAAAAAAAAAAAATCAAAACAAAAAAAAAGTCAGGATTTTTCTCAGGTCATCCTCCAAGAGCAATGGTGGAGGCAGGGGAACCAGGGAACTTTCCCACCTCTGGGAAAACCTCAGAGATTGGCACTGTCCCTGCAGGACAGGAACGCTGCTCTCCAGCCTCTCCTAAGGCACTTCAGGTAGAAACACGTGGCCTAGTTAGAAAACAGCTTGCTGGGCAGAGAGCACTTAAGCCCTGGCACAATATTCATTTATAGTTTGATAATAAGAATGGGGACATAATGATTTATTTTTTAAAATATTTTTGGGCTTTGTGGTGTATGCTTTCATATCAAAGAAAGTGAAACCTTGGGAATTAAACCACATGAAGAGCAAGAATTTTCCTGTTGCGTAGGCACTGGAAGCAGATGGACTCAGCTCTTGACTTGGGTTGGGTTTTGGGGGTTTTTTGAACCACAAAGCCATAGTTACAGCCGTGAGAAAACCTCTCACATTTTGGACACTGAGATCCTGCTGATTTAAGGAATTTTGAGGATGCCCAGTGCAGTTTGGCTGTTTCAAAGTTTTGTTCTGCTGTTAAAGCAAGTTCATCCCTTGTACCTGCTGGATTGCAGCCATCCCCTGCTCCTGCAGCCGGGCCCACTGCATCTCCAGCGGCGCCTGGGGAGGGGAAGACTCCCCAGGGAAGGGAATTACCTCTTCACTTCCCACTTCTTCTTTCCGTTTGTGTTTTAACATTTCATTCTTCTCCCTAATGTGGAGTCCGATCTCTGTGTTTCCAGAGGTGCCTCCTGCCACCCCCCGCTAGTCCTTTCCTCTGCTCGCCTCGCCGTGTGCTGCAGCACGGGTTGCTGCTGACCAGAGCTGCCCGAAAACACCGACTGCCCCCTCCATCCCAGCCGCTCCCGACGGCTGCATTTTCCTTCTCACCCTTCGTTGCATGAGCGGGGCCCGGCACTGCACAGGCACCGTCCTGCCCTGACAGCTCAGCTGGAGAATCCAACCAAATTTAGTTCACAACTCGCCATACAAGTGGCATGTCCATATATTGTTATTTACTTTGGTGGGAAAGATATTCCTGAGAACAAAACCAAACATCCAAAGCCACCACAAATCCTTCATCCCATCATCATGCAGACTTGATAACACACTGAGCTACTCTGTTGGTGGATCACGTTCTCTGCTGCACATTGCTGTGTCTTCAGTGCCTGCTTCTGTCCAAAGCCTCTGGTTCAGGTGGCTTTCTTGTACTTGGGAAAATTATTCCCATCTGATTTATACTAGATTCCATCAGTTGTTGTGGGTTTTTTTGCCTACACCTGATTGCACAACACTTCAAACATGCTCTGTATGCACCATGAATCAGCTATTGATTTTTTTTTTTTAAATATATAAATAATTTTCAATGATGATAAAAATGGTAGTCCTAAATGGTACCTCAGAAAAGTAGCAGTCACCCACATGCACGACTCCACCTGGTTATTAATAAACTTTGTGCTGACAACTGAAACGCTTAATAATTATATGGTAAAATTCCAACCTCAAAATTGTCCCACAGCCTTTGCAAACAGCTTGTGCTTCCCTGCATAAGTGGTAAGGCCCAAAGCGAGCAGCCTTTCCATGAGCAAGAAACAATGGCTGCAGGCTAAGAATCCACAAGTGCTCTGAATTATGTGCAGATGAATTCTCATATTGATGTTAAGGGGGTTTCCTTTCTTGATATGATCATTTCCTTTAACTGCTGAACTTGGAAGGGAGCCGTCCCCTGTGCCATTGTGCAGGGCTGCGCTGCACTGGCCGTGGGGCGGGTGTTTTTGGGAGGGCTGCGTGTGCCGCTCCCGGCTCTCCTGCTCCAAAGAAGCTGCCGTGCCCCCCGGGGTTTAAGTGCAGCGGCATGGGGAGTCATCCTGCAAATGTCAGCAGTGAGGTGCCCCAGCCACGCTCTGCTGCCTGGCAGAGGAGAAAAACCCCCGAGATCTCCCTTGGTTTTGCTGCTCACGCAGGGGGGGTCACTGGGGGGGGGCCGCTGCTCTGCAAGCGTGACAGCCCCCTGCCAAGTCCCTGCCCTTCCATTAGGAAACTCAAGTCTTGTGCTGTTTAGTCTTAGTTTTCTCCTTTGGGGCAAAGGGCAGATCCTCCCCAGCATTGCCTGGTGTCCTCGAAACACCCCATCCTTTCCTGACCCATCACTTGTTGCCTGTTCCAGCCTTTTACCTTTCCTCCCCGGCACCATCCGGGTCTCTCTCCAGCCCCACAGCTTTCGTGCAGCGGCACACATGTGCAGATGCTGTTTTGACGGACGATTAAGCAACATCTCCCTGCAGCAATCTCCAGGCAGCACCACAGCAACATCTGCTTCAAACCCTGTTTTCCCAGTGCCCCAGACATGATTTCAGCACAAAGTGGCGTTTCATCATTAACAGAAGCAACGATGCTTTAAGAATTACGTGCCTGCCTTATCGCGCTGCTGCCGATTAACACTCCACAGTCTTGGAAGAAACAATTCAACAAAAAACACAGAGCTACAAAGGGAAAAATATTCCCTATGGCCAAGTGGAACTCCCACTGAAATCCCTTGTAAGTGTTTCCACTGGCTCCAGGGGGAATTGGGCCAGTCGCTATCCAGGAGACAACCTACAAATGGATGATATTTCTGTGTGAGTCATCTATATATACAGCCAAATTTAGCTCCTTTCTCCAGTGGGTCTTTTGGCTTCTCAGCGCTGTTTATGTGAGGAGCTCTGTCCTTCTGTCACCTCAATACTTTAATGGCCAGGCACCTGGCATCGCACACAGGGTGGTGACCGCAGGCTGCAGAGCTTGAAGCATCACCTCCTGACTTTCTGCTTGAATGTGAATTCATTTGTTCCTTCATGTCAGCATTTGCTTATGAGCACCACCTTCCACAATAAAGATCTGTTCCCTCCATTTTGAAATAGCACATCACCATGAAAACAAAGGAGGGCTTCAGAAGACCATGTTAGTTTGTAAAGGCATTTTGTTAGACGGCGTTAAAATAAATACCTGCCCAGACTCACTTCCCAGGGAGCGTACCCAGGAGGAATGCTGCTCCCCTGGGATCTCCAGCAATGCTTTATGCAGTAGCTGTCAGGTAGCTCTTGCCATCCTCCCTCACTGATAACTTTGTCTAACCAACAACAAAAGAGCATGGAGTCTGGAAAGAGATGTCTGGAACCCATACTGGAAAATGGCTTTCAAAGCCATAACGCAGCACTCAGCTGTTACCTGACATCGGAATGAGCAGCAACAGAGAAGGAGCTACACCACCACCTTTGTAGATCCAGACATCAGAAAGTCATTAACCAGTAAATTCTGTAGCTGGAGATCTTCAAAATGTTTAAAAGAAATAAGCAGCCTTACCTGTTAACAGGGTTTAAGCAAATTGAGGCCAAGACAGCTCTTCAAGAACACCCAGAAAAACAAGCAGACATGGGAAGTAAGTCTTCCAGATGAAACCCACCCTTGTCTGCTTCACCAGACTACCACTCAAGTCAATTTAAGGGGATTTAGGAGCACCTGATGTGTTTTAGGAGGGGATTGCTGAAGACACTGGCAGAGAGAAGAAATGCAGTAATGAGAGAGAAGCCCTGAAGAAGCAATGAAGCCTCCCTCACACCACGTGTTTGAGACAGAGGAATAAACAAAAGCTGTAATTACTAGAAGGAAGCGTTTCCAGAGCCAACAGTTATCCAATTAAAATAAAGGCAGATATATACAGGATGGGCCTGAGGACAAGCAGCAAGTGCATGTCCCCAAACTGGCCCTCTAAACAATGCTTTCTGCCAGAAACCGGGCTTTCTGGTGAGACACAGCCAGTCCCCGCTCTGAGGGATTCTTCTGGGCAGACAGTGTGTATTTGTTATTGTCATTCAGTGCCCTGAAAATACCATCATCTCATTTGCCTACCTGTGAACTGCCCACCTCTACCTCAAGCGCATCACGTCAACGCCAAGGCTTTTACCAGCCACATCCCTCCCCTCTCCAGGGCTCCAAAAGGACCCATGACCTCAAAGACTCACAGATCCAATGCAGAACAGGATGCTGTCAGGTGATGACCAGTGATACCTCTAGACAGTGTAACAGGATCACGTTCAGAAGATGAAAGAAAAAAAAAAAATCTTCATCTGCTTAGTGGAAGTTTTTCCTTTAGGAGACAGGAGAGATGGGTTTGGTTGGCTGCCTCCCCTGCTTGAAACACATACACTGTCCATTTGGACCTGTCCAGACTTCATTGACTTCATTACACTCCCACGTTGCTTGGCACGAGCGGCCAAGTGTAATCCTAGAAGGTGTTTAACTCTCACATTTTCATAGCAACAGCCAGAGGCTCAGTGTTAACGTCAGAGATGGTCATAAAGTCATTGCTTCATGCTATGGAAACTGGGTGTGTAATGGCTCACTGTCACCTTCCAGGATCATCTTCCCTACACATCCCAGTGCCTTTGCTCTACATCTCATTTCTTGGTATTAGACATTGAATTGCCCTCACTCTGAAAGATGAGAGAGCAGATTTTATGGTCTCTGCAGTTAGGAGGAAAACATATTAAAATATAAACATTAATGTAATATTACCTCTAAAAGCATGGTTGAGCGACAGCTGCTTCCCCCCCCCAAGTGTAATTTTCAACTTTTCAAAATTCCATTTAATTAAATTCATTTATAGCAACAAAATTAGAATCTAGATAACTAGGGAAATTTCCTTTCATTTACAATTTTTCCGCTTTTTAAATTGCTTGGCTCAAAAGCAAGCAGAGCTTTTCTTATCAGTCTTCCATGCTTATTGTTAATTTTCTTCTTTAAACTAAACTCCAGACATCTTCCCTGTAAAAGCATGCCAGAGTTTACAGTGGCACCAAACTAAAGCAATAATTCCTGCAGAAACTAAGCAGATTTCATTACTGTCAGCATGTTTTTCACATCAGAGGAAAAGGTTGGACAATTCAAATGTCACATAAAAGGTGGGATCATTTTACTAGGAGAGAGGGCTGGAGGATCTCAGTCCCCTTGGTATTTTAGCAGCTATAATTCCTCCTACAAGGCAGAGGGCTAAACTGCAGACATCTCGAGACAAAATACTGAAACAAAAGCTTTCTCTTAATTTCAGCAGAATTCGGGCCAGCACAGGTATGCAGAAATAAGCTCGTTTTGCATCTCCTTCAGCTCTTATAGAATGTTTTGGCATCACTTTTAGCTGCAGCAGACTATTGCCGCTTCAGACAGGTCTGCAAGGAGGTTTGCCAAAGTGAGGAAGAAGCTAGTAGACCTTCAAAAGAGAAACCTGTCCTGGAGGCCAGTGTCTAAATTCCTCATTAATTCTCTAGTCGCCTCGTGCAGTACCCAGGAATTCATCCAAGCGCTCGGGGGCATCGGGCATTTCTCTTTAAATCCTCTCAGCACCCCATTAATTTTATTTTTTAAGTTAATTTTTAAGGAAGCCTCCTTTGTCTCTCTCTCCTCGCTTTCTCCTCATATAAACTCTTGTTTGAATGGTTGGGGGCAACAAGACCGGGTCCTGCTGACTGACAGGTTCGCAGTCTGTCTGGAAGGTTACAGCAAAGGAATAGCAGGTGTCAAGAGTCCTTCTTTCTTTAACCTTGAAATACGTCGTGATTTGGAGGAACTGCAGGAAAAAAACCCACGAGGATATAGGACAAACCCGGTACACAGAGGAGAACACAGAAATAAGTCTTTTACCCTCACGCAAGAATAGAGGCACTTTCAATCTGCAATCACGAATGTGGACGGGCAAATTCAAGACTCCTTAAAACTAAAAGCCCGTTGTTAAAAAAGTGAAAGGGTTTCTTGCCTCAAGTAAGGCCCAGAGGAAAGGCAGGCAGCCTCCAAAAAAGCCTTGAGGAGCTTCATACCTTTGGGCTGTTTTCCTGCAAGAACAGCCAGAGAGTGACATCTGTCCACACTGGAGCTGGATTTGTTCCCCACAGTTTATTACATGGTGCTGCTGAACCAGTGGCGGAGGAAGGACTTAAGAGAATTTTTTTCCATTTACCATTCCACACCCACGTTCTTCCACTTTTTAACAGAGTAACAGGAAGTCTACCAAGTCCTGACACTGTTATATAAATGAAAATAATCTTAATTACATGGCAACGGACACATATTTATGTTGAGGTTTAACAGCTGATGAAGAAATAATTGAAACTTGAGATTAATAGTTGATTTTTGAAGGAATTCATGACTAGACCCATCCGTGCTGACGCTGGAGGAGGTTCAGTCCCAGAGGGACTAAGGCTCCAGTACGTCTTAACATCACTACCAGTGATTGCTAGAAATGTTAAATTAGGAGCCAACTGGTGCGTGCGTGGCCCATGCCTGGCTCTTGGTCTGCATTAGCATTCCAGATTGCACAACTGATGGTGGAATAAAAAAAACACATGGAGAGAGACAGCCATTGAAAACCACGGGACCCAGCCAAAAGCCTGGGCTTTTTGGTTGCAATAGAAACAGAATATTTTCTGAGTAAAATCAGAGACAAATGCTTTCTTCAGGACCTTAGGGTCACACTTAGAATTTAACATGTTGACTACAACTAAGGAAAAAAAATGGCACATGCTAGAGCAATAATCAAGAATCCTAATGATGGTACTACACTGGTTTGGGGTTTGACCATGAATTACTGTTCCTCATCACAACATAATGTAGTTCTCCATCAATTTTTTTTTAAATTCAGAATTAGCTGGAAAAATGTCAAGTTAATATACAAGCCATCAGCTGCATCTTTGTTTCACTAACACCACATTCAAAAGCTTTTGTCTGACATCACTCCAATGACCTCACTATTTCACCATCCATTTCTGTTCAACATCCAGATGCATTAGACTCCAATCCCTCCAGCTTCTAACAGCCAGCAAGAAATAGAGGGGCTTTTGCAAGAAGAGGGGAGTCTGGGACTCTTTCCAGGAGGTTGGGGAGAGCTGCCCCAGTGTGGAGATCCATGGGGAGCAAAGGGAACAGGAGTGGGAAGGAAGATGATGCTGACAGACCTGTGCTTGCAAGGCGCAGTGCTCCTTTCAGGACCTTCCCAAAAGGGCAGGGGAAAGGGAACCTCCAACCATCGCCTGCCCTTCGAGCCAGCCCCGCGGCCACCATCTCTGCAAAGCCAGGTGAGATGCTCTGGATGTCACATCACAGCCCAAACCTGGCCCAGGCTGGTCTCTTCCCTTCTGAAAGGTGATCTTGTTCAGATCACCAACACCTCTGCAGAAAGGGTGAGGTGGCCTAGGACTGACAGGTCTTGGGTCGGGGCTCAGGGAAAATCAGTCCTGATTCTGCAGGGCAAAGTGAAGGCACTTCTCCTCCTTAGTATGAAACGTTGGTTGTTGAGGAAATGGATCAAGATACAGTAGCACATTTAAAACAACTTTGCAGATGGTGAGTAGGCTGCAAAGGAAAACCCAGGACACACAATATTATAGACAAAATGAAAGCTTGAAAAAGTAATAAATTTAAGGAAATGATTTCTGAAATCCCTAGACTGTCTGCGCACGGTCTGACCATATTAAAATGACTGTACTTTTTCCACAACTAAAATACTTGACGTGCCTGAAGAAACCTTAGGCAAACAGGCAAATAAACTTGCTTACGTTTTGTTTAGCAAAACTGCCATTTGGTGTGGCACTGTGCTGTGAGCATTGGCACAGCAAGTCGTTTTCATTTTCAAAATGGAGCAGAAGAGAGGAATGGGTAGTGGGAGAGACCGGAACGGGTAGTGGGAGAGACCGGAACGGGTAGTGGGAGAGACTGTCCCAGGAAAACCACATAAAAACATGCAAAATACCCTGACAAGCAAAGCTCTGCAACACCTACCTTCCCTGCTCTGCTTCTACAGGAGCAACTCTGATGCCTGGAGAGAACAGCCAGCGCAAAGCGATAGGCATTTCCAAAGAAGAATTCTAGTTTCTTTATCTGCGATTAAAATTTGTGGTTTTGTGTGAAGCACCTTCATGATCTCTCTTTCCAAGTGCTTCAAATGGATATTCTTTTTCCATTAGCTACTTACCATTTGCAGGAGATGGTTGCCTTGGAGAAACCAGCAATATGCCAGAAGCTTATCCAAAAGGCTACAATTTGAACATGAATGCAAGAAGGGAATAGTTTTCAGTATTAAAAAGACACTTTCCATTAATATTTGGATGTCAAGTGAGTAAATTCAGCAAGCGGAAGCTACTGCTGGTAAGGGATGTTCATGTGTTAGTTAATGAGCAAAGGTCATCTAGCCCATGCAGCCTCTCTGGAACAGACTGGCTGCTGGAGACGGGACAAGTGGAGCTTGACTCAAAATAATATGGCCTCAGCCCAGCCTCTGCTAATGAGTCATTTAGATCTGGGAACATTTCTTCAGTACAGCTGCCTTCAGATCCGAGCGTTGACATGCACAGTTGAAGTCTTCAGAGACGTAGCAGAGTCAGACACTGTTTCCAACACCCCCTTCAAGAACAGGGAGTTCAAGTGCTCCAAGCATCAGGCTCCACGTACAGAGCCTTCTTACTCAAGTGGCATGAGTGCTGGAAATGGCCAAATCTTCTCTACAAGTTTTTTCTCCTCACAAATACCCGTGTCCACAGATGTTTCCCACACAGAAGTTGGAAGAGAAAAATGACTGTGAATATTCAGTGTCTTAGATACTTGACTCGGTGAAGCTGAGGATTTAGCCATCTATCTGCAGTCAGAGGAGAGGTGTTCAAACACTGGTAGCTCAGCTACACTCCAGACTCTTCCCTGACAGCGCCTGGCATTGTTGGACAAGCAATGCTCAGATAGCTGACCGCATTGGAGCTGCACCTCAGCTAGAGATGTTCAACACCATCCTCTGAGGAAGGTGACCTCCTGCAAACTGGGAAGCCGCCTTCAGTGTGAAATCTCTGCTTGCTGGCTCTGCTCATAACCGGAATGATTGAACAGTTCTGGATGTCTCCAGAGACCGTCTGGGTTTGTGCTGGTACCAAGCCGCTCCCTGGAGAAGGCGTTCTGCTCAGAGGGACCGATGGAAGAGCACACAGAGGCGGTACGCTGGATGTTTTCCAGAACTGATGTGCAACAAGCAGCATATTGGTATGATCACAAGTGAAAGAGGGAGGGATTGGAACAGAGAAGGGAAAATATGAAAAATATGAAAGGAGGGACAAGTTGTGCCAAGAGGACAAAAAATTAAAAGTAGGCCTTTCTGAGGTGAACACAAGAGGAAAGGAATGGATCTTTCAAAAAAGTGGAATGAGGGAAGAGATACATTGGTAGATGCTTCTCTGAAGGCAAAGCTGCTCTGACAACCCAGCAGGGAGGGTGCTCTTTTGAAGATTGTTTGCCAGGCTAGCTTAATGCGGTTTTTAACACTCTTCTAGCCTAGTCAGGCAAGATCGAGGATGAGGAGACAGAGCAAATGGAGGGAAGGCAGAAGGGCTGACATTTGTAAGTCACAGGTGAGGAAGCCAAAGCCGAACAACACAGACTCAGCAGCAACAGGAGGAAGAAAGCTGCAAAGATGCTCCATGGGTTCCCAAGGTTTGAATATTTGGGCTGAAAGCTACCGATGCCCACATTCTGTGTACCGGGAGCAGCAGAACGACTTGAAGGAAGCCACAGGATGCCAGAGCAGCCACCTTGGGACAGCAAGTCTGTCTGTAGGATCTCTGGGAAGAGAAGAATCCCACAGACACCTTTACTAGAGCCAGTTCTTTGCACTAGTGACAGAAGGGAGGCTGAGGACCTGCTCCCAAGCAGCAGGAGATGCCTGGAGACCAGGATGACCCATTTTAAGAAAGTTTTGCAGCGATAGTTCACAGCTGCCCTGTGGCAGACTAAGGCCTGCTCTACCACGTGTGACTTAATCAAATAGTTTTATCTTTGTTCCCATGATTTAATGAATGTAGGAGTAGGAGGAAAAACCCCACGTAACTCCTACATTCATCCAAACCTTCCATTTGCTTCTGACATTCCTTCTGTCTCTTGTCCCCTTGGCCTCCCAGGGCCAATAACATTTCCATGCCGTAAGCTGGAAACAATTAATGCAGAGACAACAGAAAAACATCCTTTACAGATTAGTTCACATAAGTAATTGCATTAGCGTTCTCAGCAACACTGTGTGGAAGCCAAAAGGCTCCTGGCTTCGGTGACTGCAGGTGGTTCCAATTACAGTCACCCTCTCACCAGTAAAAACACAGGCTTGCTGCAAGTGACAGCGATTCTGCTCCTCCAGTAATTGTGTGACACCGTTATGATATATTTGACTGCCAAAGACATGGCTCTCTAGTCTCCAGAAACAGATTACTAGAATCAGAAGAATGTGGACGGAGTTTCTAGTAAACAATTATACTACTACCTTACAGTGGTGGTACGTTTTCTACATAAGGCTCATAAAATGCAAGGCATCTGTATGTGCAAAATGTAGAGTGATGGAGAAAAAAATCCTCATTAAAATCCAACAGATGAAACACAGAACAAATTCCAGAGTCTTTGCCAGTATTAAGCTTGCAGCAATTACAGCCACTGGAGACCAAAACTTTACAGACGTCTGCATCCCATCGGCTCATAGTTGCAAAAGGACAGGTAATCGTTCACAAATAGACCTCATGCCATGGTATGAAAGGCCACGCTAATGTGAATCTGCGCTTACTACCTGGACGGAGCTGCTGCTATAGGTAACAGTGGTATTACAGTACTGTATTATATATTTAAGTACATATATTAGGTACGTTAAAGTACATATCTATTTAAACGGTTTACTGAAATGGAGAAGCAGATTTGCATGGCTGACGGCACTAGCCAAAGCACTTGCAGCTGAGCTTCAGCATCATTCCAAGCATGATGCCAAGGTCTTCAAAGTTGAGATGGGGTAGGGAGGGACCAAACCAGAAGCTGTCCCACAGCCGCTCTAGGCAAGGCAGGGCCAGGGCCGTCACTGGAAGGGCTGTGAGTAGGTGCTGCTCACTATCTCACATTTGCATATCCTTGTTTGAATTCTGGCCCTGGTTAAAAATAACGAGGGAAACAGAAGGTAAAGACATCTTTCCACAAAGGAGTGGGCTGAAAGAAGATAACTCAAGGGTACGTCTATGAATAGATCCCTGGTGGGTGAAGCTCTTTCGGAACAACAGCACTAATACATGTCTTTGCGTTTGGACCAATGTGTGGCACATACAAGTCACCAAAAGGCGTTACTGTCAGGGCTAAGTCAGCCCAGCAAGGTATATATGCCACAATCCATACAATTAACAAGCTCAGAATTACTAGGACATGGGTGCTCAGGCTGCTGACTTGGGCTGATGGCCACTATACTCTTGTCTCTGAGCCTGCCATCCTGTGCTGCAGCCTGAGCTGCATGTCGTTGCGTGGATGCGAGTAGGTTCAACCACAGCCTCCAGCTGCAGCAGAGCCTCATTCCTTCTGACAGGTCTGGTTTTAAGAGCCCAATGGGAAATTTGATTAATCAACAGGGTAAACTCTTTCTAGGGGCTGTCCCACTTTCAGCAGGACAGCCTCGCTCAGCTAAGCCCCCAGCGTGGGGCAGAAAAGCCATCCTTTGCAGAGCAGCCGAAAAAACAGGAATTAGTGTTTCTTCCTCTTTTCCATCCCTCTCTAATCAGCTGCCATCCCTGGTGAGCATCTGGTACAGTTCCAGAAGTCAGGGAAGAAAATAGTTTTGAGGTAAGAATCATTGCTTTGGGGATGAAGTATTAGAAGCAGGGTGTAAACAGGCATGGTATATTTTAATGCATGGGGAATTTAATCAAGCTTAATTTCGTCTTCCACTAGTGCAGCTAGGAAGACTCTGTGGAACTGTAAGAGATGTCAAATGCTTAAACCTGACAAGTTAATTCCCTGCATGGTAGAGCCAAGAACAGATGTGAACCCATTAACCTCCACCTGTTGTAAATCTCCAGCAAGTTCTGTGTGCTCAAGGGATGCCTCATGACCATCCCGTCGAGCATTGCATGGCTGGTCAGGGGAGATCCTCTCCTCCAGTCTCCAAGAACCACCTTGGGCTTTGTAAGGAGCCAGCCAGCTTGGACACTCCCCAACATTTAGTTCACAGCACTGCCTGAGGTCCATACAAGGAGCTGGGAGACCTCCTGGATCTCTCAGGGGGGGAAAAGCACCAAGCTGCACCTCAGGTATGGGTGAGCTCCTCTCTAGCCTAAATCCAGCCTGAAATGCCAACCTCAGTTTCTTAAGCCCAAGTGTGAGCTATGCTGTGATGGTCTCCATCTCTCTTACCAAAAATCCCACCCAGGATATAATAAGAAAGCTTTCTCATTATCATTATACTGTCAAAGTTTTGGGTTCAGTGGATCAACATTTCCCAGCAAAGGAGGGTTTCACTGGAAAAATTCCTAAACCGAATCTAATTTGCTCCTAAATGTAATAAAAATTCCAGGCCAGATCCTCGAGTGCTGCAGCTCCAGCGCCCGAGGCAAGGTGGCATGATGCCACCTCAGCAGAGACCTGGCACACAGCACTTTGGCCAGCTACTTTCCTCTCGCTCTTTATGGACGTTCCAGTTTGCCTTCACCTTAAACAACCCAATCTGCAATGGGCAGCTGTAATTAGATCTGTAGCTTGCTCCTTTTTCCACGTCTTGCTGTTCAAGCTGTTGTGGTGATCTCTCGCTCTGAACTATCTGCAAGCTTGTGTTTGGCAGTGGATAGTGCAGGCCAACGTGTTCATGATTCAATGTTTGTCTTGGTCTGGAGTGAGTCAGCTTTGCCTTTCAGGACATGGTTATCTACTCCCATGTGGCGTTCTCCCCCAAACCCTGCAGAAGAGGCTCTCGGCATCGCTGTGTTCCTGTCATTCCCCATGAACCACATGGAGGTTGGGAGAAAAATATCAGAATAGCACCTTAGTACTTATTTATGTTAAGATAAAAACAAAAAAATTGGGTAGGAGTCAGGCAATGCCCATCCAAGTTGATGGGCAGAGACTTAAAAGTAATCTGCAGCCCAAAGCCATACAGCACCACATTCTGGGAAGAGTAAAGTTGCTTCTAAACCACGTTCTTGTTTAGAGCTTAGTGGTAGGCAGCCAGAATTTTCTCATCAATTATGCAGAAAGTGGATTTAACTGCTGGCCTTTCAAAACTAGACTTGTAAATAGACCTCCTTGTCAGCAGTGGCATCTGACCGCAGCTCAATTGCTTTGTCTTGCATCTGCGTGTTTAAGATGTTGCTGAATCCCTGTGGTCAGAGGAAGACATTGACCATGGAGACAACTGAATCTAAACAGGAGTCACAGGACAGCAGACAGGGAAGAGCTGAGGCTGTTCCAACGGTGCTGATGCACAAAGGCAGGGAAACACAGACCTTAGGTCATCTCCTTGTCTATGCATGCAAGATCCACATCAAGGCTTTGACCAACCGTTGGGTAAAGCCGTCACTAAGGATTTTGAAAAGCCATACCTCTGGAGGGAAGGTATATGTGGAAGAGCAACCAGTTGAGTACCCCAGCCTCACACTATTAGATCTGTATCTAAGAACGCATCAAAGAGCTCAGAGACTTACCCAGTGGCAGTGAAATGCCTTAACTGCTTTTTCAAGCCTTACTTGGTGACACTTAGGGCTCTTAAGCATTAACTAGGAGTGAGACAAAACATTTCTCTCTGCTAAGATGTGTCCCTCCTGACTGCCTACACATCTGCAGAGGCTCGGAGGCACATTTCTTTCCCACTAAGTGTGTGGTTTAAATTAGTCTCAGAAACTTGTTCCAGATACCAGCACACGGAGAACTCGTGAGTCATGCTCCGTCATGCCTATTCTGGCCCAGGGGAGCCTGGTGCCTCCTATCAAGCAGGGAGAGGAAAACCCAGTGATGCTTTAAAGGGTACGGCAGGAGGGTGCTGCAGCAACAGGGAGCTGCCAAGGAGCCTGCACATCATGCGTATACTCAGCCAGGACCGGCAAGCAGAAGCCAAGCCTCTGAAGCAGGTGATTTAAGGTCTAGGATAGATATTCACTTCCCACAACAGGACAAACACACACTTCTGAGCAATTCCCAAGGGAAAAGTTGCTCAAGCATGGCAGACTGTACCTTGGCAAACCTGTGCACTGAGGGAGATTCAGCATTAAAGGGAGCTGGAGGATTGATGACGTGGTGACAAACAACTAGCGAGATACCCTGTTTAAAACCCAAGGACATTTATGTGGATACTATCTGAAGGTCCCCACCTTTCTTTTCAGCTGCTACGGTGTCTTTGCAGCTGCTGAAAAATTCAACTTGGTTTTCCACATAGTATCTGCAGTGACAGCATGAAAAAAGAAAAAGTAATTGCAAAGGGATGTTTTCTCTTATGCATGGGGAACGCACAGGCAGGATTACTGCCAATACCACCTGCCTGTGAAGGAAGGAGACTGAACCCTTTCTTTTGCCCCACGTGCATCCTTCCAGGGTGCCTGGGTAACAAGTGAGAAAGACCAAACCTAAGAGCAGAGAGTTTAGCAGCAACCTGCAGAGGTGATCAGCAGAATGGAAAGCGGGATTTTAGAGATGAAACTCCTGCAGTTTTCTCATGTAATGAATTTCTGGGTAGTGATCTGGCAACATAGTGCACCACATTCCCAAGGAAGCTGGCAGGGACCTCTGAGCACCATGGATGTCTCTGACCATCCAGCCAGCAATGCTCCCCTTCATCCCACACCAGGCTGAGACCTTCCTTCATCACAGTCTCATAATAACATCAAGTGCTCACAGGGCTGCCCACCTGGGTGCTTTATTTCCCACCCAGAATTAAACCAGATAGAGTCCATTCAAGTAGAAAAGCTATGAATAAATTTGCTGCTGAACTCCACATTTTATATGGTAATAAAGCCTTCCTGAGATCCTACTACTATTAGTCGCTAAAATTTACAGGAATCCTTAAAACTTCATTTCCTTGTACAATCTTTTTGCTTCTTAAAATGCATGCTGCTCACCAAAAACCACCCAGACCGTGAAGTGCAATTCAGCCTATGCACTCTATAGGCAAGCTCATCACACACCATTGACTCGTTTCAAAGAAAATTCATTCACATAAAAGAAGTGGATAAGGATTTGCTACCAACAGCCAGAAGTTAAAAAGAAACAAACAAATTCTCAGCATCAGGAAGCTCTTCTCTTTCTGTTAAGGTACCATAGTAAACGGAGTTTAATCAAAAAAGGAGCTCAAAAATATCTGTATATAAGGGTATTATGTGGGGGGTAGAGACTGAGTTATTTCAATAATTCATTCTTCAAAGGACTCAAGGCTTTAGATCTGTACTTCTCCACTTCAATTTGAAGATGCTTGAACTGAAGGATACAGTTTCAGAATTAATATGCACACTGAGGACATTTGCTTTATTTCATTTCTATTTCAATGTCATTGACTATGAAATGACATGAATCAGTTTTTAAAAGCCTAATAATGCCTTTTGCCAGAAGATGAATTTAGTGAATTCATAAATGGCAGAAGTTGTTTAAAACAGATAATTCCATAAAGATTTAGTGTTACATTTTTTCCATGTTTTAGTGCTCCAAAATATTGTCTCCATACCAAGTAATGAATGAGCAGAAACAAGAAAATCCTAGAAAAGAGCTTGAGAGTGGAAAAAAAAAAAAAGCCCAAGACATGAAGTGCAAGACAAAACAGGACTCCTTTCCCTCGGGTGGCCACTGCTCCCACCATCCCTGGCTCATTGCTTTCCATTCAAGTTTTGTATTTGCTGGGTTTTTTTCCTTGAAATTACATTAACCAACAGCTTAAAATGCCAGTCCCCCGAGACCAATAGCTACCACGAGAGCAGGTACAACATATGTACCATTACTGAAAGCTTCGCAATGGCTCTTTCCCACTGTGAGATGGCCCTAATGTAAAGGCTGTACCATTATGCAGGGCTGTCACGTCATACAGCACAACTGCCCGTGCTGAGGTATAACTCAATTTTCTTTTTCAAAGCCACCTTCTATATCCCTGTGCAGACATATTGCTTATAGAAAATGGCCTAGCTGGAAGGGACCAAGACTTCAAGAAATCATGAACTTCTCTCTGGATATGGAACAGTGGAAGCCTGTTGCTATTTAGGCTTTTTTTTTTTTTTTTAAATACTGGTCTTAGCTACAGTTTACTTTTCCTGCTTAGAAACGTGGAAAAGTTTGTTCAGCTTAAAATTTCCTGTTTGGCATTAGCAGCTGCTGGCTGTAATATTTATAAATATTTCAGCAGACATTTCTAGGGGAATCTGGTTACAATTAAAACGGCGAGCAATGCAGCTCTGCAGTCCCTCACTCCCAGGCAGAATTCGTGCCGCCCGAGGTGACCCGCGGGAGACGAGGGGATGCTGCTCGGCGAGCCGCATGTGCTGCGAGGTGAGCGTTAGCAGCCAGCAGCATAACTTCAGAGGGCCTGGTTTTAAACAGGAAAGTGAAATCACTTGCTTGTGGTATCCAAATATAGTGGCTCGGGAGGAACATTTGGTCAGCAGGCCTGGGACCACCTACTCCAAGCATTACTCATTGCGCTTCCCTCGCTCTCCAGTTCCCTCGAGCATCCCCAGGTTGAGTGGTGCAGAAACACGCTTCTCCAAGCTCAGCATCCCTCCCTGCCCATCAGCCCCATGCATCCCAGCATTTCGTGCTCTCCCTGGGTACGCTCAGCGTCAGCCTCAGTTTTCCCCGATTCTTGTTAATATGACCTAGAGCTAAGCAAGTCGGAGTGAAGGGCAGAAGGAAGAGCCCAGATGAAGACAACCCTTTGATTTCCCAGGCAGGTCTGCCCACAGCGTTCTGAAGCATTCACCTCTGCTGAACCAAAGGCAGGTTATTTCCCCCCAGGCAGCCACCACCTCGCTTCAGGGCTTCCTGGGGCCAATTTCTTCCCACCCTTTTTAAATAGCCTCCTATACAATCTAGACTGCTCTAGTCCTTAAAAAAAAGGCCTTCAAACATCTCAGCATCTCCTTGGACTCAGCAAGAGTTTTGCACAGTTGGCACACAGCATCCTGCGTGGACGTGCTTTCAACCCTCAGTGCCATTGCCCGGTGATAGGCAGAGGAGGAACAGGAGAACGTGGCTTCCCAACGAGCCAGCTGACTCTGAGGAGTCAGGAAACCTGATAAACAATGAGGCAATGGTATTGCCTCAGAAACCACTAACCTGAAACAGCAGCTGCCCTTTTTACTGTCAAGGTACTTAGCAGGGGAGAGGTTACTCAGAGGAATGGCAGGTGGAGAGGACACGTGTGCCAGTGAGTTGCTTTCCCTAAGACTGTCTGGTTTTTACCTCCTTAACACTACATCTTGCCTTCTCACTGTGTAAAGGCAGGGCAGTCCCGGAGCTTCTCCACTGTGTCCCAGTGACACCAGCCACACAGCTGGAGGGCAGCTGGGACCTCTTGGCAAGCACAGTTCTCATGCCCAAGCCCGGGCAGCTGGGAATGGATGAGCATCTTTCCTGCCCTGTCTGCACACTCGATGGAAAGCATCTCCCAAATCTGCACCGGGAGCTCTTTGGGCACAGCACAGGACCACCTCTGAGCCTGCACAGCTTAACCAGTACTACTGTGGCTCATGGTTCAGCGCTGATCCAGTGTGCCATCTTTTAGGACCTCAACTCAGAGGCCTCTGTAGCTTCACAGGCATTTCAGAAAAGCTGGGAGCACAGGTCATTTTATTACCGTTTCCCTAGATTTCAGGGTTACAGCAACAAGAATGTAAGGTAGAAACAGCCCAAAAGAAGAAAGCCCCTAAACAATTCTGCGGCCAAAAGCTTTTATGGGAGAAGTGACTTTAAGTTCCTCATTTGCTGGTTTTACGTAAAAAGAGGCAAAATATGCTGAGCAAATAAAAGGCATAACTGCACAGCCTCACCCCCAGTCTGTTTCCGGCCGTATGCAATAGCACCATGAACTTCTTAAAGAGCAGCATTTCCTGAACCTCAAGTGCTCGCAGATGGTGTTGTCCTGGAGCACTTTCTGCTGATGCTCCTCGGTTCCCTTTGCCTTGCGTGACTACTCTGCAGCTTTGGTTTATTTATTCCACTTTTTCCTGCTCTTTAGTTACGAGCTAAGGAAGGGAACCAGCCACTTTTGCTACTTTAATCACTTGCTGGTGCCAGTGCACGTCCGCGGGAGTGATTAACGGGGTGCATCACTACCATTCATGTGAGCGAAGATTGCAAAATCAGGTCCCTTTAGCTTGAGTGCAGGGATGGGTGTACCATTGTCAGGGACGAGTCTGTAAATATTTCTGTTTGAGCATTTTGGGTTCTGCATGATAAAAAGGGTGAGGATCTGTTATCTGTCTAGGAGTAGGACCAGACATAGCCAGACTTGGTAGGGCACCCTGTCCAGCCAGACCCACAGCCTGAACTCCGAGAGGCCAGCTCCAAGCTGGAAGCCACATCACCACATGAGCCTGTCCGGTTGTCCAAAGCCACGAACACCACTGACAGCATTGCTAGGAGAACACACACCATGCTGGGTTGGATTAGGATGCCTACAGCTTACAGAAAATGGATATGTTTTCAGACTAGTGTTATAAAATCAGCCTTAATTATAAAGTCACCACTGCTGCTACAGTTGTCATGATACATCACCTTTCTTCAGAGCCATCCTCTGGCTCTTCATGGAGGTTGGTAACTCTGTACTTGTGGCACTTGCAAAGGTAGTGTTGTAATACTTGGGGGTTATGTGGGATTTCCACCTAACGGTCGCTGAAAAAGGTCACTGATCCCCACTGTAAACTTTGAAACAAAGGCAGAGAGCTAGAAGAGCTACACAGAAGCACTGGTGGAAATCCTGAAATCTATGAATTCATCCTCCTGCCTCCACAAAACCAGAAATTCAACAAATGCCCTCAGAAAGCCTCCAGCTTCTGCACAATTATTTTCCAAACAGGAGATCTTGATTCTTCTCCCAGAAGTTGCAACATAACCATAACAGTTGCAACATAACCAGTTTTGCATTTGTTAGAGAATAGGGCTTGATGCACAAGCTGCACGTGAAAAGAAAATGAAGCAGTGACTTCAGAAGTCAGATGAAGTCCCATTGGAAAGATAGACTGAACAGAGAAAGAAGAGACTGGTAGCAAGTCAAAAGCCTAAGAGGCAGCCAAGCTCTCTGAACAGCTGCAGAAAAGTCAAGGGTAAGTGTATAAAGAAAGAGACATGCCTGGGCCAACTCATGACAATTCTGTAAAGAATTTTTCGGTGTATCATGAATGGCAGCATCCAACAAACAAACCTTTCTGTCACCTTCCTTTCCAGGAGGTGATAAGTGATCCTTAGGAAAGTTATTCTACCTTAGCAGGAGGATGCCTTCATGCGGTGCAGCGTGCTGCATGACTCACTGGACACTTGATACCCCTCTGCTTTTGCACCAAATGACTTCTCCTAGGAAAAGTGCTGAGCTTTTGCAAAGTATTTAATCCTAAAAATATTACAAAACAGTAAGACATCATTCGTTGTTGGAAAGAAAGTCCCCCTAAATATTTTTCTTTGGGGAATTTACAGATTTCTGCAAGAGCTCTCAAATGTGTCACTGAAAAGGACTCAGAAGAAAAAAAATGCAAGAGTTGCCTGAGCCACAGCTGGATGCCTCCGATGCCCATGGCTCCTTCGAGCCTATCTTTCACCAGCACTAATGTTACACTTTTAGTTTTTCTTTTTGCTCCTCCTGAGACAACAGCTAACAGGTGCAATGACTTTCCAATAAGTCACGGGTAGAAACAAGAATTTGTGTACAGCAGAAAAGCAGGGAGTACAATTTCTTCCAGCGATGGCATGTGGGTGGCTTCACTCCTGCCTTCAGGTTTGACTTTCAGGGGTCATCCTTCTGCAGCCCATCTGGCCGTGACGCCTTGGCTTCATTCAAGCCTCTGCCTGGCCTTTGACACACGCGAAGGCTTTTGCCTTTCCACCTTTCACGTAACGAGGCGCAGGGAGCTGCCATCGCCCACCTCGCAGCCCTCCCAGCCTGACCCCCCCCCAAGCCCCAGCACCTGGGGCAGGTCAACTCCAAACCTCTTTCATTAGCCAAGCAAACAGTGCTCTGAGATTTCCATGATGCTGGAAGAACACAGGTTTTCCACTATGGTGCTGCATGCGAGATCTCTCCTGGGAAAAAGCACAGCACTGCTTTTTCTCTTGCTATAAATATATTTGCAGAAGGCCACCGTAAAGTAAAAGAATTTTCTAGAAGAAAAGCGTCTCTGGCTCTTGTCTCAAGATGTAAATGAGCAAAACCACCACATTAAGCTTCCCGAAACACAGCATTTCACATTCAACATTTGCTTTTCCAGTCCTTCAGAGGCACTGCTTTCTTTTCACTGCTCCAACCCAGGAGAGCACTGGTGCTCAGCTGGCACAGAAGCTACCCACCAGCATCAGCCCAGCCATGATCACTAGGCATCAGTGGGATTTCAGGACTTAGAGCACACACTTAAAAGCTGTATTTTTCCTAAATGGATTTCTGCATACATTTAATTATTTTGTTGAACTGGAGCCACTGCAAATGAAGGAATCATTATTCTAAAAAAAGTAAACAAGGGTGGCTGCAGATTGCCGCAAATTTTCAATAGAAAAATGCTCTTGACTCCAAAGGAGGAAAAAAGCAAGATTCTCCTCCAAAAGGCCCTTATTTGCTCTCAGTTTGGCTCTTTTTACCCCAGCCCTGAAAGGGAGTCCCTGCAGAGGACAGCCCCGGTTCGAGCTTGTGGTGGCATGCACCCGCACGCTCTGGGTTTCAGGTGGAAATACTCTGACAACACGAGAAACCAAAAAGCACTGGTGCAGTATGGTTATGTGCTGAACACCCCGTTGGTATTTGCCACAAGCAGGCTAATCGTAAACGCTGCTCGTCCCGAGGCTGCCCCAGGGACCCTGCAGCCGCAGCAGCCCGAACCCTCACCCAGCAGCACCTTAATCAGGCTTTGCTTCTTCCCCCCCTCCCCGGAGTGTTGCTGTTTGGAGACTCCTGGAGCTGTGGGGTGGGATGGGTACACAGGGGAGCCCCAGCTCCTCCATCCCACCACACCCCTCGGCTGGGACATCCCTCAGGTTCCCACACCCAGCCAGGCTCACGGGAGCTCTGTGCCCCTCGGCCAGTACTTCCCCGGGGCAGTTATGTTTCTCCTCAGCACCAGCAACTTCCTTCTTCCTTTCACTTCCACCTTTTGTCACATAAAAAAAATAAAAAATAAAAAAAAGTTTCTTTAGAAAATGACAGATAAGTTTTATATTCCCATCATCTCAGCACTCCTCATTTCCCCATCTTTCAGCTGCTCTCCTCTTGCTTCCTCCCTTTGCACCCCTTGAAGGCTGAAGCAATAAGATCTTGCTCCCCTTGGTGGGATGACTGCCAGCACCCACCCTTGCTTCACGGGGGTAAGGTGCAGGGATGAACATCCATGGGGGAAAACATCCCCAAAGTGTCACTGAATCAAAGCAAGAGATGCAGTTCCTGCTGATCAACTAAAGCAGCTCAACCATTGCCGTTGATTTAAGCCATCTGGGTAACCCTCCCTGAGCATAGTGGGGTGAGAAACCAACCTGGAGCAGGGAAAGGAAGGGAATTAAGTCATCTCAAGAGTTTCCACCAACATGAACTGTCATCTGGAGACACCAAAGCCCTGGGGGGCTTCCAAGCAGAGAGCCCGTGGGAAGGCGCCCTGGGATGGCTTCCCAGGATGTGGGATCCCAGGGAAATTATAGAGGCAACACAACAGGGACACCAGCCCTGCATCCGCAGCACTGCGGGGAGCTGCTGCCGGCACCCAGCAGCAGCTCAGAGGATGGAGCAGGCAGCAGGAGGAGCAAGGGAGGGAGCACTGCCAGAGGGCCAGGGAGGATAAGCAAGGGGAGAGAGCAAAAAGGGAATTGGATTGAAAGAATAACGCACCTCTATCTACTGTAAACTCTGCTGGGACTCGTAAACCTGATGTCCCCCTCAAAGCAAGCCTAGCAAAGTCAGGCCATGTGCAAAACACAAAGGAGATCATCACTGCATCACCACCAGCCTCACCACCTGCCCATAAACCACGCAGTGGAAAGCTAGGGCTGTATTCCCAGGAGATGAAAACTGCTCTCTCAGCAGATGGGACTTCTTGTAGTTACTAAGCACATCTAAACAAAGTTTCCCCTACTCCCATCTACTCAAGTGGTTTCATTTTGCAAAGAAACACTTAATTAGTCACCAGGCCAGAGACCAAGAAGGTACCAGCAAGGGGCACTCACCTAGATGAGGATCAGATCTACTTTCCACCTTCCCAAGTTGTGCAGGACTTTATATCACTCAGTCATGAAGCATCGGGGGGGGGGGGAAGGCAAAGCAAAGCAAAAAAAGGCAAGACTCTGCCCTTGCAATTGCATGTGCTACTACTGAGCAAGATGCAAGGTGATTTTCCCTCTCTCTCAGGCTTTTGTAGGAGTTAGCAATTAATTATTCTAATTACAAAAAGCTAAGCCTCCCCCAGGAGCCAGTCCCCTGATACGACTCTTCTTCCTCGGGCTGCTGGGAATAGGTGGCTTAGAGGGTTCCCCGTTACCACTCCAGCCTTAAATAACAGGACTGCATCATGCCAGAAAAATAAAAAGATGAGATGGGAGGTTGGGAAGGGAAATAAAAGAAGAGCTTGATTATTTTTCACACATTTGAGTTATGCAGATGGCTCACAGCATATGGGATTTCAATTTGCACCTTTAATAGAAGAAAAGCTACCAGCGTGTTTCTCAGCCAGAGCAACCAAAACAATCTGGGGTTTTTGTATTCTGCACTTGATATCCTTTTTAATTTTTTTTTTTTGCCTCATAATCCTGGGTTTCACCAAGGTAATAACTGGCCAGGGAGTGAATATAAAGCCCTAACATCGGCCTCATGGCATGGAGCGCTGAGCTCCAGCTGTCGGCGAAGGTGGCTGAGCACCCACCGGGAGGGATGCCCTGTGCTCCTTGAAGTGCGTGACAGTGACTGCTCATGAAAGTACCGCCAAAAAATGATGACAGGCCAGGATCAGAGAGGAGAAATGCTTTGCCATTCCACTCTAGTAACTATTAGACCTGTTAATCCTGATCCGGCCAAATCTGACCCCCCTCCTTCCCAGTGCTCAGGCGGTCAAACCGTGCCATCAGGCAATTCAAACCAAACAAAAATCCAAACAAGCATTATCATCACTTGTCATATTTATATTTTTGATTTTATTTTTAATTTTTATTAAAAAAACAACCATTATTAAAAATGAATCATTTACTGGAAGGCTTCAGCCAGGGAGAACTCTCATTTCAATCTCGTGAACAAAACGCAGCACAGTTCAAACCCATAGGCATAAACAAAACCCAATAAAAAAAAAAAAAGAGAACAGTTCAAACCATAGCTTATAATTATGCAGTTTCCTCAATGTCAATAGAGAGGCTTTTGTTAAAAGCCTTCAATTCAGAATTTCATGGAAGACTTTTAAAACAGGGGAAGAAGGAAACTCATGCGTGTTTAAAAAAAAAACCCTAAAAAAAACAGGGAAAAAAATTTGCTTGGGTAATGGTTAATTAATTCAACAAATTTACTTCCTCCAAAGCAATTGCTGTTCTCCCAGCCACACAGTTGGCCCCGGGTGATGTATTTGCTCAGAAAGCTGAATATACACCATTCCTGCTAAGTCATTCTGGCCAAAATTTCCCAATTCTGGCACTGGTTTGGAGGGGGGTTTCAGTGAGATCATACCTGCCTTCCTGCTTCGGGAGCCTGGAGTTTGCAGTGCCAGTAGGTACCACTGGGAGCCTGGAAAAGGGACTTTAATTCAGCCCCTTGCAGTCTCCCCCAGTGAGACAGCACCAAGGTGAGCTCTAAGCATCTCTCTGAGCTCCTGAACCAGGGCGGAATTAAGCACCTGCCCTTGTACGTACGTATCAAGCCCAAAACTGGGTATGTTATAAATTGCAAATTAGTGACTACTTTGTAAAAAAAAAAAAAAAAAAAAAACAAAACCAAAACCTATCCTCAGTGTGGGAACTTTAAGGTCAAAACCAAATAAAAATGGTCTTAAAATATATACATATATATATGGCTTTTCTTTTTTCCTATCCATTTCATTGGAAACAAAAATAAATTTAAGGGTGATATTTGGTTTTTAAAAACAATTCTGTCCTTCTCTTTAGCTGTCAGCTGGAGCGGATGGGATGGAGGCGCTGACTGCGGTTGCTCACGACGCGGCTCAGAATCCACCCGAGTTCTCCTTCATCCTCGCTAGTAACCGGGAGTAGACGGGTGCTGCAAGGAGAAGACCGAGTTGGGTGGGACAGACACACAGCATCTCCCTGTCCCCTCCCCTCCCGGTTATGCTACATCTTGCTTGCTTGCAAGATGACAGAATAAACCTCTCTTTAAGGGACAGGGACATATGATGGAAATGAGAAACAAGCTAGAGAAGTTGTTTTACCTAGTCGAGGATTTCTCTGAGAAACCTGCATGGAAAGAAAACATAAGGTTTGCATAAATACAACAAATCTCTGACAGCTATAAGAACAGTTTGCATGTCAATATATTCATCCTAGTCTCCAAAAACTATGGATGAATGACTCCTCAGTACCATATACATTACTGGAGGTTGACATATATAGTACAGTGCCAAGGTTACATTCACAGTGTGCTGCAAACTGTAGGCTTCATGTTGCAAAATATATTATTTCTTATATAATTAAATCATGTAAGAAGAGAGGCTTGGTCATTCTGTGAAACACATACACTCATTCTCTTTGGAAGTCAAAATCTGAATGTGACATTATTTTCCAATCATTATTACCAAAATGTAATTTCAGTAGTTCTACAGTGAGACGTGTTTTGTCTTTTACCTTGGATAACGCAGATGCCTGTTTGAAGATTTCTAATGCGGGATCTGCAGGCTCGTCACCTCTTTCTTGCGGCCTTGAAGCTAAGGGTGGGACATAGATAGCATTGAAATACTCTTCAAAGTACACAGGCTGCTTCCTTCCAATATTTTGTGTTGAAAATCCCGTAACAGACTAATCCTCCTCAATAAACTGACGCAATTGCCATGCGTCACCTCTCCCTCCCAAAGCAGCTCTGCTGTAATGGTGTGGCTCCGGATATTTCTAACCATGGACCTACCCTGCGGCTGTAAGACAGAGTTCACGGCGTAAATCACACCATTCGTGGCCATGATATCGCTTTCAGCAACAGGCTCCTTGTTGATATGTATTACGTTGTTTTTCTGTTCAGGAAAAGAAAAAAAAAGGAAAAAGGTAGAAAATGAGAAACTTTTGTCATCAGTGGTTTCCAATTTTATTAAAAAAGTCCTCACTTTGCATTCATTCATTTCCTGGATGGCTGTAGGCATTTTCATTCCTGTTGCCAATTAAGGAGAATATAAAAACAAATTATAGCCTGAGCAGCTTGTCCTAGAGCGGCTGGCAGGCTTTGGAGCGCAGATTTTCTCGGTGCGCTGGCTGGGAACGCTGTCCCGTGGCAGCAGAGCACATCCACCAGCTCCCTGGTGGCAGCGGGCGCTGCTGCTCATGCCAGGAGGGACGGCTGCGGAGATGGCATCAGGAGAGGGCAGATCGGGACTGGACATGGGAAGAGTCTAGCACGCAAGTTGGCCAACTCAATGCCCTTGGAAACACTGGCCTTTCCATTTTTGTTCTGCATTTTCTTCCTTATGCACAGAGGGGGTCTTGAGTTATTTATTTTCTGAAATATATTTTTTTCCTCAATAGAGGATCCTACATTTTCTTAATGTAGTGCAGAATTTGTGAAATTAAATTACACATCTAAATAAATCCTGCTGCGTTAAGGGAGCCCATGCAGAGATCATTTTTGTTACACTAAAAAAGATGTGTTAGCTGAACAAGCTATTTGTTTAATTTATTTATGCTTTTTCCCCCATGACTCAGGGTTAAATTTATAACAGCTCCTGGAAATCATTTACAATTGGTCTTCTGGGGAGAAGGCTGAAGCAAACCACGTTTCAAGGCTGCCAGCTTGTTGAATTGAACACACGGCAACAGTCCCTCTACTACAGCCCAGAAAACACTGTTTGGTGGGTCTGTGTACACATTTAGAAGAGGTTCCCACACCATCCAAATGAGCACAGACACACTGTGGTCCTCGACATGGACAGCTAAACACAGACCACAGCCCTGCTGACCACAAAACCCCATCCGAGGTGACTCACCATGCTGACTTCCAGTTTATCTCCCTGCATGGACTTCAGCCTCACAAGGGCACCGACTGCGCCGCTCACCAGGATCTCGTCAGCCACATGGAACTTGAGGATGTTGGCAAGCTCTTTGGCGTTACCTGGGGGAAGAAAACATTTACATTTGCAAAACAGCGTCAGCGCTTGCTTCCCATATTTCATGTGCTGGAATGAAGTTACATGGAAAATACCATAATTCCCTGAAAGTGCAAGGAAACAATGTCAAATTGAAAAGACCCAGCAGAAGGACCTTGGTTGGAGCTGGTTAGGACATTGAGGCCATTCCTGCCTGGGCAGGTCAGGATCCCAGCGAGTCCAGAAAGAGACTCTCCCAATGTCCCACCTTGGTATATACCAAACCTGCCCTATACACGAAATCCCTATCTCTTGGTTTTTCAGTCCCTCATTCTCTCACTGTAGACAGCATGAACCTGCTTCTGCTGCTGCTTTCACTTCCCAAGGAAGTCTGGGGGGGGAAAAAAGGACCTATGTGAAATAAGGAAGCAGATAGAGCACTCTGGTATTTGCAAATGTCAATACTTTCGCCAACGCCAGTGTCACTTGGCAATAATCTTCACGGCTGAAACTGCAGGATTCCTGGGTAGGAAGGGGAAAAGTGCAGGAGAAATGTCACTACTGGCTCACAGATTGCTGGCCTCATCCCCACTCCATGAGTTTCTACTCATCTAGCCATGCTTTGAAACAGATTTTAGGAAGATAAGATGCTTTGCCTTCGCTATCTGTTTTCCAGAAGAGGCAGTGACATGCACAGCACGGGCCAGCAGCCCTCCTCCATCTTCTCCTTTAGAGGATGCAGTGTCACTGACAAAACCCACAGATAGGTGCTGGGGAACAGCTAGTGCAAAAGATGGCCTCCATCTACAAAACCAGAGCAGCTCCTTCACGAGGGGGACTTTTTCTTTCAATGCTCATATCTGAATACACTGTGAGCTTTTTTTCCGTTACAGTTTTTCTAGGGTGGCCACAGTTCACACTGCACGTCCTCACTAGCATGATTCACTTCTTCATCAGGAGCGTAAGCTAAATATTTGCGTGAAAAAAGAAGAACATCTGAAGTGTCCGCATCTGGGATACTTCATTCCTGCAGCCGTTTACAATAGCTGCAAAACAGTTCTGAAATATTTATATATTAAGCACTAGACTGGATGTGCAGTCTGGTATTACCAGTTCCTCATCCCTGCACTTAAAAGGATAACCAGTTACCATGGGCAGATGCTTCCCAAATTATGATGTCAATGTTTGGTTGGGCTTTAATGACGAGAAGACATTACACTCAAATACCTGACATTGTTTCCAACCACAGCCGGTTTTCAACATGAACAAAATAAAAGATCGTGCTGCTTATCCAGAAGAGCGTTATTAAACATTCCCATGCTTTTTTCCACACCCGGCCTGCACGCCTGTGCTTTTCAGGATATTGGTCTTTGTCTGTGCTAGACTGGAATATTTGTTGTCTTCTCAGGATCAGACTGGACTTCCTGCTTTGTCCATGTACACATAGATGGAGCAACAGCTCCATCCTTTTACTACTTACATTTCATACAGTGTAACTTGAGGCTGAATGAGGACCATGTCTTCTATTTGCAAAACTTACTTTAGACACCCTGATCCTATGTGGTTGACAGCCACTCTCACTTCTTTCATTCCTGAGAAAGGCAGAGACCTCATCAGTTCCTCTAGAAACACCTTAGAGTTATCTTGCTTACACCAGCCAGCACAGCCAAATTAAAGTCATAGTAAGTTTGTAGCACACACTACAAACCAGTCTTCCAAGCACAAGGAAAGTATAAACCCATGCCCAGGCTTTGTGTGAGAGTTCAGTGCCGCTCTGTGCATCCTCAGCTTTCTGCTGGATAGGGCTTATCTAAATCAGCTGTGTAGGAAGCCCATGCTTCCAACAGACAGGGTCAAAGAATGAGATACAGCAGAGAAACTTAGCCATTCCTCCCCGTATCATGCGAATAACACACAGCAGCTGTTCATCTAAATGCTCTAAAAATGCTCACCCATTAGTTTGTTCAGTTCCCCTTGGGGCATGGCTCGGAAAGCTTCATTTGTTGGAGCAAACACCGTGAAGGTACCTGGCCTGTTCAAGTTCTCCGTTAGACCTGCAGACTGGATTGCAGCCACCAACGTACTGCAAAACAAACATACATAAAATGCTTCACTATAAACTACTTCTGTTGGTCTTTGAGCAATTGTGTGTTGTGTTCAAGAGAGCTGTGACGTTACAATTGCAAAATCCTGCTGGGGTCCAGCAAATCAGTTAACCAAAAAGTTGAGTAGGTAGGAAATGAGCCTGTGAGGTCCAACCAGCACATCTGAGAAATGGCAAAACAACCTGGGAATGCTGACTCCTTGGGGACCAAATGGTAGTGAGGAGACAGAGAAGTCTGGCCACAGTGGCTCTGATGGGCAGAGATGGCTTCGGAGGCAGCTTCTTACTGTATTAAGGGGGACCACACACTCTTGGCTCACAATTCATTGAAGGGTTATTTGAAGTCTCACTCCCTATAATTTAGGGATGAGACCATGGTTTTGGATGCTTTTTCTATGTTAAAAAAAATTATATATAGTCATGACTACAAGCCATAATAAATAGAAACTGCTTTGGCAGCCCTTCTGCTCCTAACTAGCGCTTAGGAAGAGCAGAAAGGTCACCTGAAGCGATGGTCTGCCTTGAGAACATCCATCACTGAGCCAGACGGCGGAGTCAACATTTTGTCCATGCTAAACAGGGTCCCAAACCTTCCTCTCTTGTCATGGGCAGCAATGCAGGCATTTTCAATGCAAAGGTTCTGCAAACAAAATTGCAGAGAAAAAGACTTTATTAGCATATGCTTCACAAGAGGGATTTTGGTGCTTTCCACAATGCTCAATTACACTTTTTACATGACAGCCATAACATTACAGACATCAAGCATCATTCAGCCATATAGAGCACTACACACTGCAAGAACTTACATTGCGGTACACAAAAACTCTCAGTTCCTTGTCACCCAGAGTCTGTAGTTTCTGTCCATGGTAAAGATATTTAGAGGAGAGCTGGTCTCTAACAATGTGGTTCAGAAGCAAGTTTTTCATGTTGCTGTCGACAACAGGGAGTCCATCTGCAGCAAAAAGTATGGAAAGAACCAGTGATTCACTTAAAATGACCATTGAGACACTAAAAAAAGTCCAAATACAGAGCATTACCCACACCAGTTTTTAATTGTAAAGCTAGATGCCACTGCCTATAGCTGAGGCATTTGAGAGAGGATTTGCATACTTGTGCACTGAAACTTGGCTGAAGCCTGTTTGAAGGAGATCTGTGGCCCAAACTGATGGAAGAAAGGGATTTACTCCCCAGTTTACCTTTGAACACATCATTCACTGGGGCAAGGAGGGTCACTCGCTCACTGCCAGTTAGATGAGAACTGAGACCAGCTTGTCTGAAAAAGTCCATAGACTTGGAAACTTCAGATTCTTGTGCCAACTCAAACAGAGTCTTAGCTGAAAAGAAAAGCAACACATAGTAACCTTGTGGTAAAGGCAACCCACTCATGACTACAAAATATCTACACCCTCTAAATCCAGTATTTCCTTGGCAAAATAGACAAAAGAAAGGCAACAGAAAGAAAGATGCAGAGAGGCACCAGTACCTGAGTCTGGGATCAGCAGCTCATTCACAAAATGTATGACACCGTTGGTTGCCAGGACATCCTTGTCGGCAATGATGGGCTTCCCGTTGAGGGTCAGCTCTTCCCCACTGCAGCCCACGTCCAAGGTGGTTCCTTCCAGAGTCTCCATCGTCAGGCCAGCGATGATGGCCTCAGCACACATGGCTGACTTCAGGATGTGATGGTTCAGCAGGTCTGTAAGAGAGGCAAGGGTCTTAGTGAGCTGCAAAAGTCAACTATGAAATTATTGCAGCTTTTAGGGATCCTGTTCAATGGCAAGGGCCTCCTGTACTGTACTGTACTGTCTGGGGCTCCACTCCAAAAGATGCTCAGTCATTCTGAACTGTGCTGATTTTAATGCAGCAGCCTGTGAAATGAAGTGACTAAAAAGAGTAATTTTTATATGGCTTTGCCATCTTCAAAAGGTTTCATGTGGTTATTCGACTCATTTGTCAGGGGAAGTTACATTGATTAGATACGCGTTTTCTTGCATCTTGCTGGATTGATAGAAATCACCATCACATACAGGAGTGCTAAAGGAAAACTCAGAAAAGGCACTGCTTCAGCTCCCTCCTCCATATCTGGATACCACTCTGTCTGCCGTGTCTACACGTCTACCATATCTACATCCAACGAAGTCTGGGCTGTCCAGTTTAAAAAGCTGGAGTCTGTCAAATCTGTTTACTGCAGCTGTTGTCAGCGTGTATCAAGGAGCCATTCAGATGTCCTCGAGAAGGAATTTAAAAGAACTGAAAAATACTCTTCAGTCTCTCAATGGGCTCAGTAAACAAGCACTTACCCCTCAGGGCTTCTGGGTCCCCCAGGATCCTGTTCAGTGTTTCTCGTGGGATCTTCTCAAAGGCTTCGTTGGTTGGAGCCAAGAGCGTGTACTGGCCTTCGCTTTCTAGCAAGCTGTTGAGGTCAGAAGCAGCCACAGCAGCCTTCAGAGAAATGAGGAGAGAGGGTAAAACACATTCAGCCAGAATACAAAGGTCAGCAACTTCGTCCAGGCACACACTAAGGGCCAGATTTATTAAGGCTTTTATAATTTCAGAGGACTTACAAAAAATCCTGAATAGCTTCTTTCAGCACTTTAGTCCCTTTATAAATTTGACCCAGCTCCATGGTTCTCTTGTGCTCCAGAAATTTGAGTACAAGAGCCCTTTTTTGGCAAGACTGAGAGCTATTTCGAATACCCTGATATGCCTGGAAAGAGTCACAGTAGTTCCAGTGAATAATTCAGATCAGAACCCACAGCTGGCTAACTGCAAAACCCCTGTGCTTTTTAAGTTATTCCTTAACTTGGCAAATACCAAGGCAAATAAATTGGTACTCATCAAATCTGAACAGTTAATATCTCCTAAGGCTAAGACTCCTATAGAAGAGTGAGGAGACAGACTCAGTCTGCATCTCTTTACTGACAGCAATAGCAGGGTGACAATTATTCTCATAAAACCCTACTTGCGCTGATATCAAACACTTCCTAAAGCAAAATAAGCTATATTGGCACAAGGATTTTATCAGCAGCTTTAGAGTCACAGCACCTAGGCACTGGCAAGCTCTTCACGACAATTCACTGGGAGTGAGACGACTGAACATCTTTAAGGAGCCCTGGAGCACACGTGGGGTGGACTCACCCGCAGAGTTTCCAGTCTTTCCTCAGACTCAATGATCTGCTGAATGCTGTTTGTAGTGGTGGCGATGACTTTGTCGATGACATGAACCACTCCGTTGGTGGCATGGTGGTCAGCTTTCAACAGCCTGGCACAGTTCACAGTCACAATCTGCAGAGGGAAAGAGCCACGGGGCGTTATGTGCACTACAACAAGAAGGTAAAGCAGCCTCTGCTGGTTTTCTATTTCAAACGCAGCAAGCGCTATAATATTGAATCAGCAGGAGAAGAAATGTGGTTTCCTAAAAAAACACACAAAGAATGAGAACGTTCTATCAAGAATGTCTGAAACATTCCATGTTTAAAGAGCTTTGAAAATAATCAGTGGTTTTGTCTACCCTGCATCATCAAGACTAAGAAAATACGCGAGAACCAATACTTAGGCAAGCATACTGTTATACGGCAATGTGGGCAACTTCCTTGCAACTATCTGCTTATAAATATTCTTTTCAAGCTCCTTCTAAGTATGCATCCTAAATCAATAGCTGTCAACCTAAGCATTACAGAGTCCCGGAGGTCCAAGGACAGTGTAGGAGGTGCAAGGCCAAGCCCGCTATGGGTAGGTTTAATACAAATGTCTTACCCCATTGGGATAGTGGTGAATCTGGATAGGCAGGCCCTGGTACATTGAGTTAAGTGTTGTCCCATGTTTCAGATCATCCGTGAGGACCCGTTTGTTCACCATGTGGTAGCGAAGGGCATTGAGCAGCTCAATGTTAACGTTACTGACTAAGGAATCCAGAGTTTCCTGAAAATCAGAAAAATTCTTTTTTCAGTGCTGAGAGCAATTAAGCCAGTTGTTAGAGAGAGCCAGGAGGTCTGGCTGCATCCAAGGTGCTTCCAAGGTATGTGTGTGTCTGTATTAAGTGATGTATTCAGCCTTCAGCCATCTGTGCAAATTAAGAGCTCTAACTTTTGTAAATCTTTATCTTTTGCCTTACAACAGCAGCTAGCAGCTCTGGCACCCCTGTCCTTGGCAGACAAAGGGATGATGGCAGCAGGCTCCAGTGTGGGATCACTGCATCGAAATGAGCAGTAAGGCAACAAAAGGCATCACTCAGGGCCAAGGACAAATACACCAGGAGACCTTCCCCAACAGCATCATCCCTGCAAGGGGATCTGCTGGCGCAGGCTTGGGGTAGAGGCTTGGTAGCAGGGATAGCCAAAAAGATGCCCCCTCCCTGCCCCGATAGTTGTTCTTACATATTTATGGACAAGTGATTTAAATGGGGGATGTGACTGGGTAGGGGCTGTACAATCATCGGGACTCTCCCCTGTTCACAGAGATGCTCCACTAGGATCGGAGCACCCGCAGGACAGCGGTGACAACTTCAGGAGTGGAAACTTCACAAGACACAGAGTGAGAAAATCAAAACCAATGTAAAGGACACTTATATGTAATTGAGCAGAGGAACACACTGATGCGGGCAGGCTGAAGGTTTACAGAGGCTCCAGTTGGGACTGGCTACTTGTACAAATTATTAAGAACAACCAGAGTGGTAAAGTAAGGGTCAACAAGAAAAACCGAAAGGGATGGAAAGTCTCTTGCTGCAGGTCTTAACGCAGTCTCTAATGGTAAGAGGCAGGGAAAACTGAATGAGGTGATTTCTACATCCACCTGCTGGAGAGCATCCACATCTCTCCAGTGTTGGGCTCTTTCAGAAACAAAGCTCTGGAGCTGAAGGACCAGTACAGTGATTCCCATCTTGGAAATTCAGTCCTTCCTATATCAGGACTGTGTCTATTCTGCCAGATGAGGCCGGATCCAGACCCCTGCAGAGCTGGATCTCCACTAGAGAAAGCCAGAGGAAGAGAAGAAAGAAAAGGAATTATATCTTACAGCAGGCAGAGACGCCCAGGCCTCATTACTTGGGGCAAAAATTGTAAAACTTCCAGGTCCTTCGATTTCTGGCCTTAGGTTAGACCGGTCGGAGTAGAGCTGCGTGGTGGCAGACCCAACAACTCCCAGGGTTTCATAGATGTTTGAGAGCGGCAGCGCTGAAAGAAGAGAAGGTTATGTTCCCAACACATCATTCATCCTTCCCGCGCTGCACTGGATTAAAGGAGAGCTGCTGGTGAAAACACTTGGGGAAATGAAGCATGTCAGGGAACTCTTATCTGTTCATTAATTAGATAATAAATAATCATAGCCTGACAGCTCCAGCCTCAACTACAGCAGTGTAATCCAGGATCTCCTGCATCTCTCCAGGTTTAAATGGAGTTACTCTGGATTTATATGGATGTGAATTGAGGCAAGCAAAGATATTCATTGCTTTCACCCAATCCTTGTTTGTACTCAGGCTTTTGGTGTTCGGAGCTGGCAGCTCACCGCTGGTCTCGGTCTCCACTGACCTGTCTGCACCAGCCCACATGATTAACTGGGTGGCATCAAACTTTTGTGGAAGGAAGCGTTCAGAAAGCGAAAGCAGAATATATCTTTCTTCAATAAACCCAGTTAACTCCCTCCCAACCCCCACCAGTGGCCGAACTGTATTTTCTGCTAAATGCAATTTTGCTAACCTCATGCTTGCCAAAATAAAAATGAGCGGAGATTGGCAGAGCCGTCTGCTACTCTATCATTCCTTTGTATTGCATTTCCAGTACAGCTATATTACTTGTTGGAATAAGTAGTTCCCTATGGCCCTCCCATACTTGATTAAGTTTAATTATATCCAAGGTTTTAAGTTGTCTGGAACATTTTGGAGCTGATCTGGCACTCAGCTGGTGCTCTGCTGAGTCCATTTTTGACTTGTTCATGGCAATATTGTGCACAAATTGCAAAAATCAAATCCACTTTGAGTAATTTTCTAACATTTCCCTTTACTAGGCAGCTGTATAATTTTAAGAAGTCTAAAAAATGTCAAACATTTTTACCAGCTGGGCAGCCTTTTTCTCCAGGAACTTTTTCATATCCAGGACAGCACTCGTAACTGATTACTCTGGAATAAGAGATGGATATGGCAGATTAGCTGATGGCGTCTCACTGCTTTTTCTCTATTTGCTATAGTTCTGTGTCCATCCATATTTGGTGATGTTTCCAAGCAGACTCCTCATTAGAAATATAGACTTGAACAAAAGACAAACCACAATTTTTATCTCTTTCAGGGCTGCATGTTGCCAGTTTCTCCACCGAACAAAAGCAGACACAATTTATTTTCAAAACCACACTTTCCAGGAGACTTTGTACAAACAGTGGATGGAAATGGATGCCACGGTCCCAACAGATAACCTACACAAGACACTGCAAGTGCTGGTTCATTTGGGCACATTTCCCACGGGATCTGGGGATCTCCCCGCCTGACTGCTGCTGTCACGTCTGGTCACTGTTTGGGCAACACACAGCAACTCCGGTACGGCTGCTTTACCAAACCAGCCAAGCATTTCCCCTTCATTTCACCCCATTCTTGCCCACCACCAGAAATTATTTGCTTACTTATGGCAAAATCCACGAGACAGACCTGGAGGGGAAGGAGCATCCCTGGTCTTGGATGCACTGGCAGAAGGGCTTGGGATAAGCCCTGAAAGGACAAACTTCACCGGTGGTGGCATGTGCCTCCATGGGCATCCCGGGCAGTACCGCAGCACACCCATCTTTGCTAACACCGGGTACGTCCGTGCGAGCACCCTCAGTGCAGCATTTCCTTCTGGCTGGCAGCAAACTGCTGCTCTGATTAAGCACTATCCCCCAGTAAAACCAAAGGGGCCAGAGACCCCATCCTGGGGACGTGGGGCCATCCTGCAAATGTGCAGACTCTAAATAAGCAAGAGCTGCCTGAATGCCACGTCCATCATCTGCAGCTCAATGGGAAATAAAAGTCATCTGATTCTCAAAGCTGGCCACTTGAGCGAACATGTTTTGATATTAACGGGGAAAAAAAAAGAAAAAGGAAAAAAATCAATCCAGAAGTTGCCTGCTTATTTTTCACAGAGGATTATTTCACCTATTGCTCTTACGCTTGGTGTGAAAGGAGCAAGGCCATCTGATTGATGGGCTAAGACAGCGAGGGAATAGGTGTTCCTCCCAAAGACAAGCATTTCCTCTGTGCTCCCAGTTGGATTCGAGACAAGTAGGATGCTGTGTCACCGAGCCTCAGCACACTCACTCAAAGAGAAAGGAAAATCCTCAAGCTTCAGATATTTGTCATCATTTTAACACTGTTAACAAACAGTGGAAATGCCTGGGGTTTAAGAGGGAATTCTTCAGGGTAATTAAGAGCCAGTAAGTGAAACAAATACCTGCTTTTCTGTGACAGAAGCAAATAAATTCTGTGTCACGGTTTCCTTAAGAGAATTACAAAGCAAACCCAGACTGATTGTCTAGACATTATATATTCCATGTGGGAAAGAGTTTGCCTAAAGCAATCCCTTCCTTTGACTACTGGAGATCTTAACACCCTGCTGCTCCGCTTTCCCCAGCCCCCCCGTCTCATGTTCATTAGAAACACACACTTTCTCCCCCCGCCACTTCCCTCCCCTACCTCCGATTTTTCTTTTTTTCACCCTAGAAACTAAATCCAGTCTAGACAGTTCCCTTGGTTCAGACCTGTAATCAAAGACGAAGAGCTGATTAAAGAGAAATCATTCCAAAGTTCAGCATAAATAATTCCTGAGTGCTGACGTAGGCTTTAAAAGGCTTATTTATAGATCGATCGGAGATTAATGAGCTGTGACGAAGGGGCAGGACGCTGATGCACACAGCCTGCAGTGCGTGGGGCTCGCCGGCTCGGGGCTGCCCCAGCAGCCAGGCGCCGGCTGGGAGGGGAGGGCACCGGGAAGGGATGGAGGGACCACACTGCGGGTTCGTGGGCATCTCCAGCACCACCCCACAAGGGAAGCTAATGGCAAGTAGCACCGAGGCCAGTAATGGGGCCAGCTCCACCCATGCAGGGGCTCCTTCAAGCCCCCAGTCTCACTCGCCCACTGAAGGTGACCTACCAGCATCTTCTGGTATGCATTTTGCATGTCAGCGTTTTGAGTTGAGTACCAGAAAACTTCTGCAAAGGGCCAGGTGAACACAGAGGTGCTCAGCCAAGTGTTTGCACCTACAAGGAGCCAGAGATGAGGATTGTAAAAAGCACCTTCAGCTTCAGCCATTTGTCCTCCCACGGCTGGTGGACTTGCTGGAAGCACAAGACCACCCAGCCCACCCAAAGGCACCTGGGCACCATTCAAGGGGTCGCTCGGGGCTGGGCACAGGGCATCCTCCCAACTGGTCCTGCAGCCACCTCCAGCCCTCAGGGAGGAGCAGCACAGCCATGGCTGAAGGCTGCTCTGCCTCACTTGCAGGACTCTGCGTCTCGATGCTGCAGTACCCTGCACATCCATATGGGAGGAAGGCTGCTCCTTTGACATGTCCTCCTCCAGCTGGGTCGGAGCCACAGTCTGCTGCCTGGGGAGGAATATTTCTCTTACACAGCCAGGGGCAAACAGCTCACGGGAGAAAACATTGAACACCTCCCAGCCACCACACCGCACGGCGGGTTCTGCACAAAAGCCTTTGGAGTTGCCAAGTCCATCCCTGTTTCTGGTGTCTGCTCAGCGGCTACAGACCGCTACACCGGGAGACGGCGGATGCCAACGATGTGGGTTAAATAAGCAATACCCTTGTACAAAGAGCATTTGTCATCCACTCTGCAACACCTCTGACCACAATTTCCTGACCTCCTCATTGACTAATTTCGAGTCAAATCTATAGTTTTTCAGCCTCTGGTTTTGAAACACTGTATTTCTTAAATGTCTATCTGTGTCTGACTGCAGAAGCAAGCTCCCTGGCTTTTATTAGTCATTGTTTCACTGCTGTTGCATTCTTAGGATCTGAAATTAAATTTTAAGTGCATTTTTCAAGGTAATAAAAATAAGCTTAGGCATATATTAGTGAATAAAGATCCATTTGTAATAATTTCCTGTAATAAAACCCATATGTTTTGTTTTTGTAAAATAAGTGCCAGAGAATAATTTTTTTTCCTGAACTGAGGAAAGTACATCAGACAAAAAAAAGGAACGTTAATTTAAAAGGAAAAAAAAGGAACATATTAAGGGGCAACTTACTGCCACTAGTTATTCCTCAAAAAATAATAAAAAATGAAATTTATGTAAGTTGTCTTTTCATTCTCAAGACAAAAAAGTGTGTGGGGACGTGTTCAATTGCAACCCCAATTCTGGAAGAATGAGTCCAGTTCATACGGGAAGTAGAAAAATATAAAAAAACACAGGCACAACGATGAGAATATACTCTAAATAAACTATTTCTTTGGCTTTGGAATAACCAACAGTGGAAAATTACCTAATTACCAGAACAATCTTGTTTCAGTGCTCATTAAAATCAA
Organism: Gymnogyps californianus; assembly: GCF_018139145.2. Taxonomy (NCBI): domain Eukaryota; kingdom Metazoa; phylum Chordata; class Aves; order Accipitriformes; family Cathartidae; genus Gymnogyps; species Gymnogyps californianus. The sequence goes on from NC_059484.1 coordinate 17,665,250, forward strand.
AGCAGTGTCAGACTTCTTGCCAACTGTCTTATCTCACTTCATCAGCAATGATAAAAAATGTACATAAATCCTCTATCTAATTTCTCCCTAACTGTGTGAGCCAATACTTCAGCAAAGAGATGAAAAACAAAGAAAAAAAAGCAGATAAAGAGGTAAGAGTCCTCTTCTGATGCATGAGTTGAAATTTCCATCGTGCACATCCAGCCCCAGTAGAGCATTCCACCTCCATGGACCAAAAGGTGCTGCTCAAGAAGCGAGCCTGCAAAGCCTCACCACCGAGCCTCTGCCTCACAGCCGTGACCTCTTTGTTTCTGGTAAGAGCTATGGAGCAACTCAGCCCGGGGCCTGCTGCACCCCAGAGCGACTGTGAGCGCTCTCAGCCGTGAGCCTGGAGCAGCGACCGAAAGGTGATGCACCTGGAGACAAGACTAAAGACCAGGCACATCCATGTCTTTCGAGCTGGCTTTCCTTGCTGCTCCAGTTGCTCTGCGTCTCCCAACGCAGGATGTGATCATCCAAGAAGGAGTGAAGTTATGCTACAGGCTTGCAGCAACTTTTCTGCCTTCCTCACTCAGGGCTGAATTTCTCTGCTCTGAGTCAGCTCTGCAGGAGCTCAGCTTTGCTTCTCTGCAGTACCTGGTCTCTCACTGACCTCCCTCCCTACTACCTGCTTGAACCAGTGCTCAGAGCAGGAAAAGAAAAGAAATCAAAGCAGTCAAAACTATCTTCCTAGAGCCAGGTATCTGCACCTGCAACACACATCCAACTCGTGGCACCACTGACCCTTTAAGCAAATAAGGAGGATAACAGCCAGGTCAAATGTGAAGTAAGTGAGATGGGTCAAGTGTCTCCTATCCCAGGACCGCTCTTCTCAAAGGTGGGAAAAACCTTTTAGGAGGAGGAGAGAAATGACCATGCTTATCCAGCTCCACCATCCCCCTGGGCTGATGGAGTGGATCCTCCTGCCAATGGGAGGACCAAGCACACAGCTTCAGGAGAGGACTTCTGACTACGGAACCCAAGCAAAGGCTGGATCCACCCAGTTATGCTGATGAACGTGCCAAATCCTGACTCTTTCTGGGATTTAAAGGCGTCTGGTATTCTCAAAACCTCTCATGGGCCAGCTCAGTCCCACGCAACGGGCCAGTTTCGAGGGTTCATGCTGAGCACCATTAACTGTGCCTACGTACTCTCTTGGGCGCTGATGCACTGAGCACGGCACAGCATCAGGCCTCTGACACTGGTTTAAGAATTTGACTGCCGCAGCATAACGCGTCATGTCCTTTATGGCCCAAATGACTCCTGATTGCTTCCATACGCCAGGAACACCACGTCCAGCGGGAGCCATCACCCGCAAACGTTTGTAATCAGAGCTGTCCCAGGGTCCTCCGGAAAATGTGAGTCAAGGCATGTGTCTTTTGTTCTGCACAAGCACTGCTAAAGGGCAAAGTAGGGCCCAGGCTCAAAAATGACTAGGAAGAGAGAAGAAGACAATAACACCCATTGTGGAGATGATGCAAAGCAAAGAACAGTGAGCAAATTCCGTGTATAATGGGAACATTATCTCATAGGTTAACAGGCAGGTTAATGCTCTGTGTGCTTTTCTCTCAGCAATGCATCATTGGATTAGACACTTGGGTAAAAGCAGAGAAAATGAGGTTAGAAGAGATCACCCCATCTCCTCAAATGAAATCATGAAATACTGCCAGATGCCAGTTGTTCCACCTCTTTCTGGAGATAAGCGGATGAGTTTGTCTCTGCCAAATACAGCTGCAAATGGGTTACATGAGGTTAGTTTCTCATTTGCTTCAGAGCTGAAGAAATCCGTGGCTGGATCACTTTGCCTTTCAGTGACTATAACAGCAAAGCTATCCCACATTCACAGCTGAGTCATGTTTTCTTTGGAGACCTACTAAGCTACTCTGTTATCAGAAAAGGCAATGATGATACCATATTGCCATGCCATAATCTTGTCCATTTTACGTCAAAAAAGCCACCATTCGGCCAAGATGAGAGCCTGAACTCTAATCACCCAAATTAAGTCTTCCCATACTTGGTGGTTTTGTAGAACTAAGGGTGGTGGTGGCGGTGTTTGTTTGTTTTTACAATATTGCCTCTCCCTTTTTTTCCTTTTTTTTTTTTCTGTAAAGACAATTGTACATAAGGCAAACCACTATACATGCTCACTATATGGTACATCCTGCAATCTACCCTCCTGAAGTACAGAATTTTCCTCTTTTAGACGAATTCATGGGTAGCATGACAAAAGGCCAAAAGCCATGCACAGTGACGACTCCTGTTTTGCCTCCCTCCTCACATTACCAACACCGGACACATGAAATGAATCCCGATGGCCAGCCATCACAGCTGAACCAATGAAGGCAACCAAAATAAAAGCAATATGTAGCTTACCACAGTTCAAGATCTCAAAGTCTGCCATTGACTACAGAAACAGAAGTTATTTATTCTGCAGTAAAGAACAGCACGTTCCTATAGATCTAATCACAATTTACATTGGACCATATCAGAAACACATGAGATGATTTTCTGCTGTTTGTTCTTCTTGACCTTGCAGATCCAGGACCAGACCTGGCCCACAGCTCTGCTCCCCACGGCCAGCACCTTCGCACCGATATTGGGTAACGTGGTGGTGCGTGCTAAAGTGTGGGCCAGCAAATGTGTCTGAAAGCCTCGTTTGGCCTACACCGAGAAAAAAGATTCCCTGCTCCTGATCTACAGCCTGGCAGATAGTCAAGCATGCATATCCTTAATTATCTGCTGACTACATCTTTCAAAAGAATGTCCCGGGGCTGCTTACACAGATACTTTATGCAACAGCTACTTGAATATTATTGTTTGCAATTTTAGACGTGGAATTGGCCTGCAAGTCTAATTAACTTTCCTGGTGGAGTCATCAGAGAGTGTTGGCTAAAACTGACACCTCTTTCCCCTTATTTCTGCTTTCCCTTCCAAAGCAAACATGTGTAGATGAATTTTATGTTCTCTCCAATATCCATCAGCTCTGGATTGCCTTTTATTTCTTTTTTTTTTTTTTTTTAGCTAGGCAGCATTGAGCCTAGCATGGGGAGAGACACAGCTAAGTACCAGAAAACATCTGGTACATGCTTCATTACAGCATTGAGAGCTCTATAAGTATATATAGAAATGCAATTAGAATAAATCATCAGGGTTTGTATTTACATGGTACTTTCCATTCTTAACATCTAAGTGTTTTAGGATCATGTTTGCCAATTGACAAAAACACAAGTATTTCTTAGGGAGTGAAAGGCTAAAACAATTCTTAACACGTATACACGTTAAGCCCACACCATGGGCTCTGAGATCCCACGTCTGTCACACCGTCCACTTCTCCCACCTAGCACCCACCTCCGCAACGGGGTCTTCGGGGAGACCCTGACCGGCACTTGGGTACTCACGTTGACTTCCCGCAGATCTTCCTCTGGTACCACTGCTTGCAGTTGGTGAAGTATTTCCTGTTCGTGCCGATCAGCTTCTGCACCGCGCACACGTTGGGGCTACAGGTAACAACAAAGCAGAAGAAGGTCCAGTAAGCCTCCCTCCTTTCGGTGCTGACCCCCAACGTGGAGCCAGACCCCACCTGGTAGCGCCCGAAAAGCCCTGCTGGGGTTGCAAGGGAGGAAACTTTGAGAGCTGCAAGTCAGCTCGCTCGATCTGAGCGTATAATGACTATCATGAAGTGGAGGAAGCAGTGAAAGAGATCTCTCTTCACTCTGCCAGGGTATCTTTTTCTTCATTGAGTGCAAAATCTTCCACCTCTCACCAAAATATAAAGAAATTCGGTTAAAAATAATACTTTGGTCAGTATTTCCATGGTGAACAGCTACTTACAATTTGGGATCCCAGCTAAAACCTGATAAAGTTATGCAATAATTCAAATCCTTCCGAACCCCCCCATTATTTTATTGTTTAGGACATAAAGAAGGACAGATATTTATCAGCCTATGGAACGACTTGCAGCAAAACCAGAACGAGTACTTCTGCTGTACGATAGACTCAGCCGATTCTGGACATGGATGCTGAGCTGCTGATGGGGAACATGAGCAGTGACACTGCCCACTCTGGTTTCAACACATCAGGTATGACAGCAGAGACTGAGAGTGGCTATATCAGCCCATAAGTTACCGAGAGCTCCTTCTCAACCAGAAAAGCAGACGGTTGGCATTACATGCGTGACTAACCCCACTGAGAGCTGACTGCAGCCTTTCAGCTTTCTAAGAAGTGGTATCACTGCGAGCAAAGATGTGGTCAAACAGGAGTTGGGAGTTTACTCACTGCTGGTTTGGCCGGCACGGCATTTCCCCGCTCAGCCTGGCCCACCATCTCTGTGGTTTGTGGCCAGCAGCCCTGGCCACGGATGTGGGCAACACACAGTCAGTGCATGAGATATGATTTATTGATCTGGGTTGCAAGGCCACCGACTGCCTCTGGGCTTCAGCCAGAGATGCAGCAAACGCCCAAGCAAGCTGAGGATGCTCAGCCCAAATGAGACTGGATTCCCAACACCAACACCATGCCCCAGCTGCGGCAGCGGCACCAAAAGTATGCGCAGTATTGGCTGCCAGGCAGATGGAGGGAAAACAAATAATTAAGCAAAATACATAAATCATCACTTCAGCCCATCAGAACTGCTCTGCACCGGCCAAGGCGGAGTTTTCTTTTGCACAGATGAAACTCCGGATGGGGCCTGGAGATGCTGTTGTGAAGGTCTTGTTGATCTGTTTAGGAAAACAGACAGCAGCCTGCTTCATGCTGGGTTTGACCGAGATGCTGCCCGCTTGCCTACCAAAATTAACAAAAGCAGAGTTTGCAGCCCGACCACCAAGTCTTCCTGCGGCCGTGCTTGCTTTTCACCGGCGTCCCAGATTCGTCTCTCTCCAAAACGGGCCAGCCTGCCCATCATTAGCATGAATTAATGTGAGGGTCTCCTATATGTTGGCTAACTCCAGCGCCAGTCTCAGTGGGAGCTTGGCTTGCCTTCAATGAGCCTTTGTTGATGTGGCTGCTGCAGGGCCCTGCGGAGGCAGGATCCGACCCTGCGTGGCCCTGGCACCTTTGTCCTGCCCCAAGGGGAAAGTGAGGGCCCATGGGACCTGGGGGAATTAGGCTCACCGTTTCGTTACTGCCATATCCCATAATGGCAGTTTGTTTCTGCGTGAAAGCATTTAATTCCCTTTCTATGTGTAAGGCAAGGGACAAGGAGAAAGAATCTACTGAAAAAAAGTTAGAAATCACAAAGCCAAACTTTCAGCTGGTGCAAACTGGCCCAGGCTCAGTAATTTCCACGCCAAATCATCGCTTAGAGAGACGTCTGTGCTTTCTGACTCAGCCCACCTCGGCTACCCCGGCCCTGCCGCACCGAAATATGGTTCCAATTACATCGAAATTCCAAACCTTGCCTCGATTTCAGCGTCTGGCTGACGGCAGTGGACAATCCCTCTAATATTCGTCTTGACAAGCCTGGCTACTGAAGGACTTGTTTGATCATTTCCCCTGTATCCCCGGGAGCAGCCTGCCAAGAAAACCCTTGCGCCTTCAGGACAGCATCAAACCCGGCGCTGCCTTGCTCCCTCCTCCCTGCCCGGGACCGCAGCTCCACAGGGCTGCTGCTCCCTCCTTGACTTATCGGGGAAAACTTCTTCCCAGTTTTTCCTCACTGCGGAAAAATCGCCCCCCAGGGCCGCGTTATCAATGATTCCCACAGGCGGGCTGTAGTAGCTGCTCCCCGCGGTGCGTGTTCTGGTCCTTTGCCCAGTCTGGCTTAAAATGAATTTGTCAACACTCTCCCCTCTCCTCGTTGGAGTTCATCACCTCTGCCATGCCGTTCCCAGCCAGCCGCGCTGACTCGAGGATAAAACTGCCTATTGTTCCGCTTCGGCTGAAGCCTTCCGCTTGGCAGGCGGCAGCTGGGAGCTGCTGGGGCAGGGGCTGCCCTTCAGGAAGGGGCAGAGAAGAGCAGGACTTACCGTACGGCCCCAGCTACCTGCCATGACTATGTCCATGAAGCTCCCCAGCATCACATAGTGCCCACAAAGCCGGGTGGGTTTGTGGAGAGCGCTCCTAGTTTTTCATCTTCAAATGTTAATGTTCCTTATATACTTCTCAGCTCCTCTCCCGGACTTGAGCTGATTCACTTTAAAAAAAAGTTAATGAAGATGTACACGTGTTGCTGCAGAGCCAAGCTCTGCCACCCAACACGCTCTCGGCTCAATAGGAGCATTGATGGGGTGGGGGATGCTCGCAGCAGAAAGGGTGGCAATCCTGGTTACAGATCCCTCCTGAGCTCCCTCCTGCAAGCAAAACAACACGCCTCACGTCCAAGATCTTTTTGGCTGGTTTTGCGTTGCTGTATCTCTTTGGCACGTCATTAATCAATGTTCAAAATTCAGCTGGTGTTTAAAAATTAGCTTGGTATAAATTGCTCTCGCCATCAGAAAGGGACCAGTGAGCAAAGTGCTGTGGTCAGCTACGCTGGGGTTATCGCAGCGTAACTTCACTTCATCTGGAAGCCCTGGCATAATAATTCCTTGCATCTTCCAAAGATCTTAGGCACCAGCATAGACCACGATCACATCTTACCCTGTGCCTCTATTGATTGTACAGGGAGTAACAGGCTTCTCTCTGCAGAGATGAGTGCACTGATTTACACCAGGACTGCACTAACTTACCGAGTCTGAGCAAACTTCTGCCTCAGGGCTATCGGCAGAACTGGATATTTACTTAGTTTCAGATCATGTAGAGATGAAGAACAAGACTCACTGTATTTGTGTGTAAATCACTGTAATTCTTTCATTATTGAGATTTTACAAATAGACATCAGCTCAGAATTTGTCTGTTGGATTCTGTACCTGATTAGGCATAGAAACAGCATACCCCTTTTCATAAATACTGACCTGGATCCCTGCCAGATAATGTATCAAATCGCAATATTTAAGTCTTGGGGGTTTTTTAAAAGCATTTCATGACCCTGCCTTCAGCAATCCATTTAAATGGAAACTACGGTTCAATCAACGTCACCCTCCTGAGAGACGGAGGCCAGCTGAAAGGTCTGACATCCTTTCACCCTTCCTAATTCCCAATAAATTTTAAAAACAGTGGGAACAACTATTAACATTGGATTAGTTTTCTACCTATCAGTGAAGACTCAGACTACTCAGTCCATAACATATTGTCCATCCAGCAAGAGAGGTCTACATGCATTTTTTGGATATCCCCTATCTCGGAAAGTTTATGAGTAAATAAGTGATTACTTTTGTCAAGAAAACTTTCAAGACTTACTGGGGGTTCCAGTCAAAGAGTAAGCTGGTGCTTACTCCACAGAGACACCCCTCTGCCATTGAAGCAATTTTCTTTCTTTTTCTAGAAATTCATGAAAACGAGAATCCCTTAACCGTTCAAAATCCGGGGATTTTTTTCCCCCTTTTTCCTTAATGGGGGCAGACCAGTAAAGAATCACGGAGGGCTCTAAAATGACATCTGCAACATTAAGCATCCTGAAAGAAAGGAAGGAAGTTATCCAAAGAAGAAAGAACAAAGTTACTCGAGGATGAAAGAAAAAGTCGTTGTCCGAGGAAGAAAGAAAAAGCCGTTATCCGAGGAAGGAAGCACCCAGCCAGAGTTTCCCCCGAGGGCCGGGCCGAGCTGCTGGGTGGCCCGGGCCGAGCCGCTGGGTGCCCCGCACCGGCCCCGGCCCCGGCGCCGCCTCCGCACCCGCACCAAGAGCCCGACGGCCGGAGCGCGGCGGTGCCCGGGGACGGGCGAGACGGCCACCGAGCCGCCACCTCCTGCGGGGCCGCCGCTTCCCGCCGGGATTTGTGCAAATGGAGAGGGGGGAAAAAAAAAACAAAACACAACGTTCCCCCCTCCCCCTGTCCTTTTTTTCCCGGGGGTTTGGGGGGGGGAGGTTGGGGCGGAGAGCCGCCCGCTCGCCGCGCTTACCCGTGCTGCCGGCCGCGGAGCCGGCTGTGCTGCAGGACCTGCTGGTACGGGGACTTGGCGGCGGCGGCGAGGCCCAGCGCCAGCGCCAGCAGCAGCGGCAGCGGCGGGTGCGCCATGGCCGGGAGGCGACGGGACGGGACAGGACGGGACGGGATGGGACGGGCCGGCGGTGGCCGGGAGCCCCGTTAAATGCGGCGGCGGCGCGGGGGCGGGGAGCGGCGGCGCGGCCCCGCGGGGGAGCGGAGCCGCCGCCCGGCCCGGCCCGGCCCGGCGGGAGGGGAGGGGAGAGAAGAGGAGAGGAGGGGAGAGGGGGCCGCCCTCCCGGGAAGGGCATCCATCCATCCATCCGCCCGCCCGCCCGCCCATCCATCCATCCGTCTGTCCGTCCGCCGGTCCATCCGTGCCCCGCAGCCCCGCCGCTGCGGGAGCAGAAAGCGGCCGGGGGCGTCCTCCATCCTCCCTTCCAGCTCAGCGTTTCATCCACACTTGCTTTTTCTTCTTTTTCTGGGCTTTTTTCTTCCACCCCACCCCAGTCCGGAATCAGAGTGGCGTGGTTGGACTGACATGCTCCGGGGGTCCCACCGATCTCAGCCCCTCTGTGACCCCCCCCGCCCAGCCCAGGGAGCTTTCCTGGCTGCCATTCCCTGCCCCACAGCCTGTTTGAATGCCACCCCATGCCGCCTCGCCTGGCACTCTCTCAGTGCCTGCTGGTATCCCACCCCCCATCCCAGCATCTTCCAGCACTGTCAGGGGTCGCGCGTGTTGAGAGCTTTCTGGTTTCTTTTAAACCAAAGCGGGAGCAATAAGGCTGCCATCGGCATGCCCCGTTGGCCAGGTTGCTTGTGTTGTTACATACAACTCTGGGGTGAAGCCCAGGGGTGAGTTTTGCAGCGAGCCACATGCCACCCCATTGCTCTGAAGGGTCACAGACACAAAGGTGCCGGCCCACCGTGGCCAGTGGGACAGGCCCCCAGGAGCCAGCCCTGGCATCGCAGCCATCCTAACAGCTCACGCGGGAAACCTCCATTGCAGCCAAGGGCAGAGAGCGGTGTTTGGTGCTTGTAAAGGTAATGGCAGCAGAGCAGTCAAACCCTCACTTGAGGCTGTCACTGTGCTCATCACCATGGGCTTCCCCGGAGAGAGCCCTTGTAGAAGTCCTGAAGGGGGCAAAATGTGGGCGAAGCACAAACAACTGAGGTTCCTTGTGCAATGCCATGCACAAAGGGGCAGGGAAGATTCAAGTCACCTGGCCCCCAGTTTATCCAGCCTGACTCACCACACCATCCCAGCATTTGTAATGGGTTTGCTCTGATTGGACTGACACCAAAGTCAGAGGGCTCTTTCCTCCCTAAATCCCCCTGGGAAGCAGGAGGGGTCCTTTGTGGCCACTTGCCCTTAGGGACAGACTTCTGCAAAACCCTCATGCAGCTTCGCAGACTGGGCAGTGGCCAGAAAGGGCAGCTGCTCGGCAAAGGATGGGAATTGAAATGTATCCAGCGAGCAGCCACCGAGCCAAACAGAAGAAGTCTTTAACAATAATAAACACTTTGAATTTACAAAGATTTTTTTCCCCACAGTAAATAAATCTGATTAGTGTAAACAGCATTAATGCTTCTTGGATAAAATACACAAAACCGTTCCTCAGTCGGGTGTCCTCTCCCCGGGGAGTGCCTCATTGCTGCCTCCATCGAAGTAGGTAAATCATGAAGTCTTACCTGCAAAGGCTCATGACTCCAGCCTAAAAGACAAGAAAGAGAGGTTTCAGGTCTACCTGAGAAAAAGGTGAGGTTTTGAACTCTCTTAGGTATTGCCTAACCCAAGCCTTTCTCAGCTGCACCTCTGTAAAATGGAGGTATTTTATGAGTGCCTCCAGTGCTCTGTTTAAAAGGGAGGAGTGATCTACACTCTCCCCAGAAAGGGGTGACTTGGTTCCCTGGCTCTGGGAAAAGATTTAGGGCTGCGAAGCCTGATCTGATGGATGTTCATTTTTCCAGGCTACAGTTAGACCCTGCGGCCCCAGAAGGGAACGAGCCTTAAAATTCACTCCTCCGCTACCAGCTATAGTAATTTATTGCCAGGGAAAGGCTTAGAGCTCCTAAAAAGTGAAACGAAAAGAGGAGGGAGATCAGGGCAAAGGCATCGCCAACTGCTGAGTCCTCTGAAAACAGCAGCCGGTTGCAATTTCTCTGCAAAGAACAGAGAAGATCCCATGTGGTGGCAGGGCCAAGCACCCGGACGTAGGCTCCTGCCTTGTCTCCCCTGTGCTAGACTGCTGTTTCGGGAATGGCAAGGTCCCTCTCATTCGCACAGCTGATTTATAGACCTGTGAGCTTCTCTCCTGGACACCCATAAGGAGCAGGAACCCTAGATCCTCAGAAGAGCACCTTCCCGCAGGAGCACGGGGCTGCCTGTCCTAGGATGAACTCACCAGGATCACCATGTGCCTGTTATGACCTTCCAAAACGAGGGTTGATGTCCTCGAGACACCAAACCCCGCACTGTAGTCAGCAGAAGTTTGTTGAACCCAAAATGTTGGAAATGAACTTGGCAAAGATTTTTCCCAGTGAAGTGTTTTCCTGGAGACTAAGCGAACAGCGGGTGAGGAGGGACAAGCGGCTGCGAGGGGTCAGGGCTGAGAGCGGGGAGGGATGGGGCAACCCCGCTGCCTTCCTGCGCCCAGCGCTGGCACTCGTCCTGGGTCCCCTGAGTGACACGCTGCTTTTCCTGCCCCCAAAAGTCTGGATTGGTTGTGCCAAGATACACAGAGCAAGGCAAAGGCAGGAGGGACACAGAGCAAGGCAAAGGCAGGAGGGGAAAACACTGGGTGCGCAGGCAGGTGAGCAGAGCTGGTGCGTTTGCCCTTTGGGCAGCAGAGACCTCACGTGGAAAAGCATCTCCCGCAAACCCCGCGGGCAAATTCACTGTTTTTATCTATCACTGCTGGTTTCCTTCCTCTCCATCCCTCCCTCCCAGTCCTGCTGCCTCCTCGTTCTTCTCCAGTGCATCCTTATTCATTATTCCTCTCCAGCAGGACTCTCTGTACTGACTAAGCTTTCAATTAGCTTCTGTGAATCTGTTTGAGAGTGGTTCAACTGTTGCAAAGAAATATTCAAATATACCAGGCTATCGGACTGTGACAAACCTATTTGTGAATGACCATTGCTTCGGCTTGCACTTGTTTTAACCTCTGCTTTTTGACGGATGTTTAGTTTGAAATGAAATCCATGGGCAGTGGACTCTCTGCACATTCATACAAATACTCTAAAATCAATCACGTAGAAAATTGCACTTACACAAACAGACACTTCTATACACATTTCAGAGTAAGCAGAAATAACAGCTGCTCCACCAAAAGGGAGGAATCGCAAGGCATACCCTAAGCCAAAACGAAGAAATCTTCAGCAATAATAAACATCTATTATTTAAAAAGCTTTTCCTGTATAAATAAATCTGAAGGCTGAAATTACTGAATCATTAAGACCATAAATATTTTTTACTTTGTTCTGTGAGCTGCCCAGAAAGGCCAGAAGGAGAGCTTCTAGAGAAAAACCACCTTTCTACCTCTCTAGTAATAGTTTTAGGAGAAATGATCAACAGCATAGAATTAAAAGGGGTTTTGTGTTTGCCTGCCATATTAAATTTCTACTATCCTCATAATAGTATAAGCAATAATTCCCATAATAAAAAGTTATAGTGACATTTGGTAAAACCCACATCCCTGCAACAGGCTGAATTTCCATTTCATTTCGAGCTCTAGTTAATGGTAATTTCAGGTCGGACTTTTTTCCCCAGACTAGCCTCTGCTCTCGTTTCCACAGGCTGAGCAAAAGCACTGAAAATAGCTCTGAGCATCTTTGTCGTGCTCTTGTTTGAAACTCAGCAGAATTTATTCAGAAGAATAAAGAGATGATCCTTCATTCATTTTACTCTCGGGGCGTTTGTGAAATGCCCGGTGGGCGGATCGCTGCTGCGGCTGGAGGCGCAGCCCTGCATGGGACGCAGCAGGACCTGAGCGGCTCCAGCACAAAAGGGGCTGAAACAAATAAAAAATGATCCAGATAGATAGATGGAATTAGAATATCGCAGAAGAATATTCCCTGGTGACAGCAGCACTGACAGCCAGTGGTTCGTGCCTGGCTTGGGTAGGGAGTACGGCAGAGAAATGGGTTTATTGGTAGGAAATGACCTTAACCATGAGCCTGTTAATATATCGGTATAAAATATATCCCATCTCATCCCACACTCCCACTTTGTTATCTTTTTTGACTGTCAATACTAATATCGAGGGAAAAGATTTCCCTTCTGTGTCTTTTTATGTCTTTTTTGAACAACTCCTTCGCCCCAAATGCTCCCGCGCTCGCCTTTTGGGTCCTCTTTCCATGTCCTATGTGTTAACGACATCGCAGATGCTCCTTCACACCACGCTCTTGCTTTCACACATCAGTCTTGTAAAAAGATCCCGATAAAGATCACATAATCCTCTTCGTTTCCCTTTGTAGACGGCTCCATTTGATGTGTCTAGAGCCTGCTGAAAAAGGAAGAGAACTAATCCCGCTTGCCTCCGCTGCACACGGCGGGGAATTCATGGGATTTATGTTCCTGCTCCGCTCAAAACTGTGTCCAAAAGGCCCTCTGTATGCATAAAGTGTTATTATTATGTACAGTAACGTCTAGGTCAGCAACTGGAATAGTGGCAGGCAGCACGAGCTGTCTTTGAAACCTCAGAAGAGCCGGTCCGGCCCTTTAGAGATGTGACATACGGTGGAAATTCAGAATAAAATAAAAATCAGGGTAGTGTTTGGGGGAGGAAGAGTGGGGAAGAACAGAAAGAAGCAAAAATGGAACACGCTTTGGCTATCAAATTTAGTGCGAGGGACCAGTGCTTCGTTAGAACCTGAGACGGTGAAAGCCGCCTGCTTGCTGCTGTGGTGGCACAGCCAACTTATCCCTGTCAAAAGGCGTGAAACTCTGCCAGTTCCTCCGTCTACAGCATCTCTACGGGGCCTTCATCGTGAGCTACAGACAATTTGGGTACCCAGCAGTTCACAGACCACGCGTTTGCCCGGGAGGAGCCGCGATGCTCCGTGGCGAAGGCAGCGCAAGCCCAATTCTGACACATCCCCTAAAAAGCTGCTTGAAGGAAATCGGGTGCAGTTGCTGGTGGTTTGGTCTCTCCTTTCTGATTAAGGGCGAAGTCATTGCTGTATGTCTTGTTAGGTCCGGCCAAATTAATCTACTCTGAGCAATGCTAAACTGCCTCCCCACAAGCATTTAAGTAGGGTAGCTGCCCTGAGTTAGCCCGCGAGCTTTAAAAGGCACCCCGTCGTCCTGTCCTTAGGGGCCTCGGGGAGCGCTAGCCAAAAAGGCAATTACACACGATATTCTGCTTCCTTTTAATATGTCATTGCGATGGAAGAAATATGTGCTTTATCTTCTCTGGTATAAACAAAACAATTCTCTTACCTCATCGTATAAGCTTGTAATTATCTTCCCACATTAGATACTTTGAGATAAATCTTTTTAAGAATGCCTCTCCGTTGCTGTTTCTCTCTCGTACGCCGACAGGCACACACACAAAGTAAACCCATTGAAGCTCATGAGTAGTGCTGTGGGGCCAAGCTGATATCCCCTCATCTGTTTTCTATTTTTCCCTCCTTCCCCCTGCCCCATATTGCAGATATATGATACAGTAAAATTATAGAGCAGGAAGTCACAAGAAGTAGCAATTCAACTTTCAGCGAATAATTCAGTGTCACTTAGTCATATCGTCCATATATGAAAAAGAAAAAACAGAGATAGAAAACAGCTCCCACAAAGCATTTCTAGCTCTCACATGTTCTCATTTTATTCCTTATCCTGCAATTTATCTTCTTGTTTTCAGCAAGCCAGCAATGAAGTAGAAAAACCCTAAGAAATCTTATTCTGACATATCTTTCTGGGGAGTATTCATTTCCATGCATAGCTGCATGAGCCATGGAAAAGTCTGTGCCATCACTGGAGAGCAAACCACTTGACGAGCAGAGTCTCCAGACCTTAAAATGGATAAAAGCAAGTTTTTTCTGGCCTGCTTCAACTGATTTAAAGGTCTGATAGACGCCCAACGTCAGTGCAGTAATCTGCTGAGGTTGGCTGTAGGCCATTTTGTAATGCAGGAAGAGAGCAAACGTTTGAGCATCCTGAGCCAAATTAGAACAGACTGTTATTTTGGGATGCTAAGCTTTGAAATCTGAATTCATTTAGTTTATTATGATATATTGGAACTTCCTAAAAAAACCCACAAAAACCAAGATACTCATTAACTTCAGTTAAATAGAACAGGCAGAAGAAACCATTGCCTGCCAAAAAGATACACAAACTACATTATGTGAATAGACCATCTCGTAACTGGAGATGCGTAGCCAGAAGGCTGCTTCTGTTAGCCTACAGACTTTGGATGAAATTCAGCTCACTGAAAGCATGACAAAACTCTGACTTCAAGACCAACCTCAAAAAGTCCCTCTGTAGCTCACCACAGTAATTTCTTCAGCAAGGTTTTAATATGCTACACCCAACGTGACGAGGTGGTCGTTCCCTACTGATCACAGGGCCTCTGCACAATCATCTCTCAATACATTTCGCGTGGTGTTAACGAAGCAAAGGAAAAGAGACTTTAGAGCATGAAAGTGCAAGCATGTTCCCTACTATATATTTCCCAACACACTATCCATATACCTGAAGTAAACCTGAGGGTTTATACAAACCCCGTGGGCTCTCACAGTTAGGAGCATATTAAAAATATTTGGAATCACAAAGTGCTGGGAAGTCAAGAAACTGTTTGGAGAACAGCAGAGTATTTCTCAAGGCTGCAATACCTTGTTTCATTCATACCCGCATCAGCAGGAAGAGATGCTGCATCTAAGAGAAAGAAGAGAAAGAGCCTTAAATAATAATAATAATTTAAAAATGATTGGTAGCTGTTTCACGTAGCATTTGCACATCACTGATATCCCAGTTCTGCAAAGTTATACAAGTGCTGGGTTTTTTTTTCTGGTTACTCCGTTTTTCAGACAACGGCCTCTTCAAGCACCAAGGTAAAGCAGGTACATAACAAAGCCCAGGACAGAAGACCAAGCGAGCAGTAATAAACTTTAGGAAAACTAGGTCCTAATAAAGAAAAGTCTCCCTTTTTAATGAAGAGAGAACAAACTTCAGTGACACTAGAGGGACATCTCACAACACATCCAGTTGTGTCTCACACCAGGCCACCACCGAGGAGGCACAGCCCTCTCTCGCTGTGCATCAGGCCAAGCGCTCGGACCCAGCAACCACCCTCCTCCTGAGTGATCACAGACCTGACATTGGAGAGGGTCTGTACCGCTGGGTGGGAGGAAGCTGAGCAACCTCCCCTCTTGCTTTCGGTAACAGCTTGGACAGACGGCTGCTGGGAGGGGAGAGCTAGCGCCGAGCCAGCCCTGGGATGGGGAGATGGACTAGATGACCTGAGCTGTCAGTGTAGATTAGATCCACTTACACACTCCTGGACCAATTTCTGCTGGGTAAAGCTCGACATTACGGCTGACTTGCTCCAAAAAGGATGCTCCTCCCTCTCCCACGCACCAGCTCTTCTCCTGCCTCCATCAGCCCAGCGCGGCGGTCACAGGCAGCTCCTTTTCCCCTGGTACGGTGGGGAAAGGACCACACTTTGCAGGTCCAGCTTCCTGCTGGATTCATGGGCTGAACCGGCTCCCCCGTGGTAAGACCATTTCTGGAGGCAGCAGGCAGGATGGGCAGGAGCAGGCAGGAAGTGAATGATACCAGCAGTAGCAGGGACTCGTGCACGGGCTCTGCCTGCCCCAGCTTTCCCGTGCTGGCCACCTCCACACCCATCCCCACGGGGCTGGGCCATGGTAGGTACAAGAGCAAAACAACCCCACTCGACATGCTCTTCTGCCTGGCATCACAGCGGCAGCAGCAAAAGACCTTCTCAGGCTTTTCCTTCAGCTTTGAGACTCTGCACACTGAAGGCGATTATATACCTCATCACCTCCCTCATGTCTGGATTTTATCTTTTCCTTCTGCTTCCTCATGGCTAGAAAACTCAGACGGAGATATCCCATTCACCACTGTCTGCTTTGGGGGGCTGTATGCCAAGCAGAGCTTCACCCGAGCCCGTGATTCTGGAGCATTTCTATCTGCATACATGAGCACATACAAACACAAAAACCATACGGCCACATACTTCTCGATTAGGTATTGCGAGTTCATCATCACTGCGAGGAATTATAGGGGACATATGGCTTAATTTACTTGCAGTGGTTTTGTAGTTACAGCTGAGTAGATAACATGACAAGGCTAGTAATCATTTCTAAGAGGGAATGATTTAGTAATATAATCTACAGCGCTTGTAAAGGCTCCTTGATAAAGGGCCAGGCAGAGCTGGAACAGTTTGGATCCGTTTCCTCACCGCTGCTGAGAATGAATGTTGCAATATGTGTTAGGAGGGTTGAATGGAAAATAATTGCCTTCATTATGCAAGTCCAACATACAGACATATGTTCCTGGATAAACCACTTCTACAACTAGCCAGGTCCACGTAGCTTATTTTCCATAAAATATAAGGAGCGGCATTTTCTACAGGTTTTAGTCAAGTATTTGAAACAGGCATGCGCTGTTTTATCCGGCAAAGCATACGCACATTTCCGAGGTTCACATGCACGTAGGTTTATTGCTTTTTACAAGAGATGCAGGTGTGGGAATAGGTCTCGCAGAGGATGTCTGAACATGCACCAGGACTTTGGCATATCCAAAGCAGAGAGAAACTGGAGACGTGGATTTTTATAGGAGACATAGCACATTGTAAAGCAAGATATCTTGGGCCAAATCCATTTCCTCTTGTTTAGGCAAACTGACCTCTTGATTTCAGTGGTGCTTCTCACTCAGGCAAGGTAAACAGAAACTCAGCTTTGGGCATTTATGGGAAGAATCAGAGAAGTGACTTCTTTAATGTGATTCAATAGGACTTTGTATTAGCATTAGCCCCAAGTGCCTGGAAATCTGGAATTCAAATGAAGCAAAACCTCACTACAAATAAAGAGCTTCTTAAAACCAGAGTTGTTTCCACCACTACTTTTAAAAAGCAGAGTTGCCAGCTACTGAGAAAGTGAGTAAGTGATGCTCTGGCCTGGGAGGATTCCAGTAGGATTAGTCTGGCAGTTGTAGCGCAATCAAGACAGACTAATTTCTTCATTATTCGTTTTTAATTCTTCTAAGTCTGCTTTTCACAATGGTTTGGCACCGTCCGCACTCATCACTCTCCGACTCTGAAGCTGGCAGGCGGACACATTTGCTTTCTTCTTTTATTATAGCGGAGGGATGGGCTAATTTACACCAGGAGTCTGATGTGCCTGCGAAGCCTGGAGAAGTGAGAAGGCAACACTCCCTCGCTCCAGCTGCTGCGGGAGAGATGTTTCGTCCATGAGCAGGAACAAATATTTATCAGACAGGTTTTCCAGTCATATGGTCCTAATCCCCGCAGCAATGTGAAACTCCCAAGATGAGGTCATGGTTGTTTAATCCCAAACTGTACTTTTTTCCTCGAGGCCAGATCAGGTAGGTAGGAGATGGAGTGCGTTTCTCCTCGCCTGGGGCTCGCCGAGAGCAAACCGCAGGGTTTTAGGGACATGATGTGCACATACACACCCATGAACATGCACAAAGACTTGCTCCAGAGCACAACAGGGCTGCCAGGGCACAACATTAACTTTCCAGCACCAACACCGGGCACCCGTTGCTCTGAGTTTTCAGAACTTGTCAAAATCCAGTTGTCAAACTCCCTGAAAGCTCCTTTAAACAAAATCCCTTCTCAAAAGTGAAAAAAAGAATGAGATAAAACATTTTTTTAAAGGTTATCAGAAGATCGTCTGAGCTGATTACTGCTGGGAATACTTTTTTAGGTGGTTGAGGTATCTTTGGTTTGCTCATGAGCCTTTCACTGGCCTTTAGTGATTTACACTTTAAACTGAAGAATCAGGGAATTCCCTAGCCATTTTCCTCCAGGGACTGTTTGGATCAGGAATTGTCCAAATTAGGAATTGCATCTGAATCCTACCGAGGTCTGAGCTAACAGACTGGCTCATGGCTCCCGGACAGACCCTTGTTATTTTAGCCCAGATGGTACTAAAAAAAGACCATCTCAAAAACATGAGACATCCGACGGCATATTTTAGAACTGCACGTTAAACACACACAGAGCAGCTATATTCCTTCAGTTTTCTCCTTACATAAAGAAAGGCATGCCATGCATATGATAATATTCCAAATATCGTGTGATATTAAGTGAAACAACTTAAAATATGTTGCTCATCAGTACACAATGTATAGCAGCACCACATCTAGGGACGAGGTTATCTCGAGCAGGACTGAACCAAGGGAAAGAGCACAACCAATGTACTGTGTGTTGTGTTTTCAGCTGGAAGGTTTCCCAGTCCTCGGACAAGATGAAATTTGGGTTACTCCCAGAAGAACCTGACAGCCAAGTAATCAAGGAGGTTGGAAAGTCAGGTCATGTCTCTTATTTTGAACCAGCCTTTGGCTCTGCAATTTTATGTAAGATCATTGAGTAATTTCTGAGCATGACTGACCCGGAGCAGCCTGTTTACCTGCAGCCAAGCACTTCCCGAGAGGGGAGCTTGGGTCTCCCACAGCCCAGGTGAGCCCCAGTCACCAAGCACCACATTTGGCTTTGGGAAATCTCTCTTTCTCTGCACAGTTTTTTCCAGAAGTCTTGGCTTTTATGTCACACCAAAACAAAACCAACAATTAAAACCTCTGGGTTTCCCTGTGTCTCCCCCACATCTGCAGCAGCGGGAGGACTCCCACGTTTGTCTCAGGTCAGCGACAGGGTCTGCTTGGGTCGTGCTGTTGAGCAGATGCACAAGGTTGCTGGGCCAAAGGCAGGGTCACAGGCTGAGCCTCAAATGTACTCACAAAATCTGGATGAGAGTTTGTACCAGGTGGTGGTTTGGGGTTTAGTTAAAGCTCTGCTCACCACCTCTCCAGGACGAGCATCGCTGAGCCCCAAACGCTCAGTCCAAGAGGGGAAGGTGGCCGGGGAGCCAGCGTGGGGGGGAGTCCCTGAGCCCCCCACTACCCTGCAGAAACCCAGACCCTGCGGGGCTGAGCACATTTTGCTTTCAGCGCGTTGTAGGCATCTCCAATAAATAACAGGAGAAGGGAAAAGCAAGAGAAAGCGGTTGATGCTGCAGAGCTGGTTGTTTACCCTGTTTCCTGAGCAGGTTCTTCATTTATTTCACATGTGGCAAGAATCAGCCCTTGGATCCTCGGTTTTCTTTTCGCCTTCTACCTCATTCCCTTTGAATCCATCAGCCGGGGAGATTAGCTGTGTCACAGGAACCAGACCTTTCTGCTAAATCCCTTCCAGATGTCCAGAGCCACAAACATGTCAGTCATTGACAAGAGCCTAATGACAAGTTGCTCCCTGTTCGTTAGGGATGGCTACTGTTTCCTGGCAGAAAAGCTTTTTCTTCCCCCGCCCTAGAAAGCTCTGAAAGCGGTTTTTGCAGGGAGGGTTTCTTCTTCCTTCCCCAGGAACAGGGCTGCTATCTGATGGCTCACGAGATGCTCCCTGGCCGGACTGCCATGGAGAGCTGCTCTCAGCTCCCCCAGCCCTGCCACTGGAAAACCGGGCACAAGGCATCACATCGCAGAGGCATTTTAGGATCTGCAGAGAAGAAACAAGTGCCAGACCTGGATGCAGCCAGTGGGGTTTGAGAAACCCCAGGCCGTCAGGTTCTCCAAAAGCTTGGTGGCACTGGACAGTGCTTTTTCTGTGTTGGCATTGCCAGCCCCAAGGAGCCAGGTATGAACTCGAGCAGAGGCTGAGGTCAGGATAGCTTTGGAAAAAACAAGCAGGTAGGAAGGCTTTGTGGGAGCAGTTCAGGATAGAATAGAGGGAAATCATCTGGCTATTTCTTTCTCCTAAGCAAGGAGAGCCATGTGGTGATGTTTCTGTCTTGCTAATGGAGAAGGCCAGGAGCTGTGTGTTGAGGGGCTCTCTCAAGCACAGGATGCAATGGGATTTTGGCTCCAAGCCTGGAAGCCAGGTCCTTTCCTTTCTGCTTGCCCAAAAACATGTCATGGTTTTCTCAACCTGTTGCAATACATTAAATTTCACACCCTTCTTCGAGTGCATTTTGATCAGTCTGTGATTGTTATGTTGGATTTGTCTTATACCCTCAGCTCCTTGCAAGCTCGGGAGGTACTTTTCCAAGCTAAAAGTATCCTCAGAAAAATCCATACTATCCACTGTGGAGATTCCTGATGTTTGTATTTTCCCCTCCTTTCATATCAGTTAATGGATAGAATTTAAAAAGTGCAGCTGGCCAAGAAAGGCTGTTTCTTCCATGGAAAGTGCCAGTCTCCTTGCTGGGACGGGCAGGCGGGGTGGACTGATGCAACATCCTTTGCCATGCTCCCAACCGCAAGGAAATGATATTCAGCAGCTCGTCCCACCTTGGCACAGAGGCTGCAGTGAGATGCCAAGCCAAAACTTGTGCTGAAGTCTCTGAGAACTGCTCTTTTAATGTAGCTGCTTATTAACATGACCCTACTTGGGGAGATTTCTTCCTTTATCCTTTGAATTACGAAAACCATTTCAAAACTTGATCCCCATGAAGGCTGGGCATTGTGTCAGCTTTAAGAAGCTGAAAATAGCGATGGGTTCTTTGCAGTGAGCAGAAAAACCCACTTGGAGTCTGTCATTTGGATTTATGAATGTAAAGTCTGCTCTTTTGACATAATCTTCTTGATTTAAGCTTGTGGTTTCTGCACACAGTTTCCATTAAAATTAATGTAAGTCATCTGGGCAAATCTCTCCCAGGTTGACAGGATGAAAGGTTCGACTCCTGGAGCTTTATTCCTCGTTTATGGGTTCAACGCTGACCTGTGCAGGATCCAGCCCACAGCCTGGGTTGGAGCCTCCCATCCCTGCTCAGCGGGACCCTCAGTGGTCGGGTACGAGGTGCCTGATCTGGACACCCAAAGCACCGGGGGAGGTTAGCAAACACCTCTGGAAACTGAGCTCCTGAGCGCAGCCTCAGAACAAGCACCAGATATTTGCTAGATAAACCGGAAAGTCAGACCTTGCTCACCTCTTCATGCTGCAAAGCTGTTGTGGGTTGAGATGTTCTGCCTGGTGTGAAACCAGCTTCAGCATCAACATCGCTTCCACAGCAATGTACCATAAATGGGTGGAGCAGAAAATAGAGCAACTCAGCAAAAATCCCAAACAAGGAGGTTTGGTTGCAAAACACCACAAATATGTGCTGTAAAAGAACATATAGGTTATCTCCTCAAAGACGTTAGCGCCTCATTTTAAGTCAAATCCACCAGTTTTGCAGAGGATCGCTCACATCACACTCATTTGAAAAGCAGCTGGAGGCTGAATCCTTCCCAGATTCAGGTCATCCACGTGAGCCCACCACGGCCAGCCGAGGGGAGCATTGCTTGAGAACCAGTCCTTCAAATTTCCCCAGATAAAACCACTAGAAGATGCAGCTCTGTTCAACAGCGAGCCCACAAGTGCTGACTCAGCTCATTGCCTCTCACGCAGTTCCCAGTGATGATTTATTTCCTTTTTTCTCCACTACTATCATGTCCTTGACCCTAGGAAAGGACTGCTAGCTCTCTCCAAAACAAGACCTGTCTCTCCTTCCCAGCATATGTTAACACACATTCACTGTCTCTCCTTCCCAGCACATGTTAACACACATTCACTGGACATTTGGAAGTAGGGTGCTTCATGTTTTCCCCAAGGAAATTTGGAGAAACCCATGTCCCAGAGCCCTCTTCCTCCTCTCCCCACCTGGGTGGTGGGTTTGTTTCTCCATTCCACAGCTCCCAGCCCTGCCCCATGCTCCCTGTTCCCTTCCCCAATGCCCTGGGGGGAATGCCTTCCATGGAAATTGTTCCTTAAAGCAAATGGACGTAAAGAAAATCTCACCAAAACCCCACAAACCTGCAAGATTGGGATCCTCGTGTGCTAATATAACAGCACTTCTCCTTTCCCTTGAGCCCTGTGCATCCCCAAGCCTGCACCCACCCAGACCAGCCACCAAATGCCTCCCAGTTGCTCCCTCCTGCACACCTCAGGCTGCCTCCTCCTCCTTTTCCTCCCACAGCTCGTCTCAGTGATGGACAGCAAATATATCAGAGCCTGACTGCAACCCAGTTTTCTCCTGAGGTACAGACAAGTATGGTGGAAAACACAAATGTAACCTTATTCCTCCCCACGAAGGACAAAACCATGCAATTCTTTTCCAGTAAGTGATACAGTTGGTCCAGAAAACGCAGCAGCCTCCAGGCATTGGCTCCAGTTTGGGGAGCGAGGTGGGATGGAAGGACAGAAAAGCAGAGTGAAAAATGAGATAGGTGAAACCAGGGAGCAGAGCTCTCTGCAAATATTTTGCTTTGACACTTGTAACAGTGGTTATTCATTTTTCAGTAACTTTATACTGCTCTTAACCAAAATAGTCAGTGCAAAAAAATGGCATTACGAGCACTTGAGGATTTCCATGAAGTCTTTATATCAGAGCACCCGTGTGTGGGGAGTCCTGCAGTGGCTGCGATTGCTCCATGGCCTGGGGACAGCCTGCAAACGGGGACCGCTTGTCACCAGGAGTGGCAGCCCTTGGGGAGGTCCTGACCACGGCCCCCCCGGATTTGCACCATGCCTCAGCACATGCCCAGGACTGAAAACAGGGCTAATAACCTCCACCAAGTAAATGTTTTGGATTCCTCGGTCGTAGCAGCAAGAGCCTGACGTGCCCATGTATTCTGATTAATGGATTAATGAACAACTCCATTATATAATTGCCAATTATTATTTTTTAAGAATGATTAATTAAATAAGAATAATCTTTTTTTTTCCCCTAAACATTGCTAGGCTCTAAGTAGCCTAAAGGAAGAAAGGGGGATGTGTGGCAATACTGATTTTACTAGGAGGTTAAGTCCAATGCCATTTAAGTGACTGAATTTAAACTAAAAATTAGAAAAGGAAGCAAGGTCCATACCTACCATGGGCTATTTCTTTCTTGTTGCTCTGGCTTCCCCGCCATCCTTCAGCTCTCTTGCCTTTTACATAGCGCACACTGCTCTATTGTCTCATAAAAGCCTTAGTTCAGCAAATGAGAAACATATTGCGGAGTCTGACATAATTGCAGGCCATGATTCATCCGCATCCCGGTACCTACAGTAGACTCCTTGCTGCTGTCGAGGGCTGCTTCTCATTCCCAGCCACTGGCGGAGGCGTGGAGGGGACCCAAGGCTGCGGCTCTGGGTATTACGTGTGGGAGGATGAAATCATCACGGTTAGCACGAACGGTGAGAGGAGAGAGAGAGGGGAAAATATCACAACTGCTTATTGCCATGCAAGATCTGGAATTAACCTATTACATCAATTTGTCACCTGCAAGCACAGGCCAGGCCTGTGCTCCCCACTATGAGGAGGCTCACCAGACTATAAATCCCAGTGTAATACCAACGCTAACGAACCAGCAGCACCATGAAATGGAGATGCCTCACTCGTGCTCACCAGTCCCTACGCACTGACGGTAGCTGAGTGCCTGGCCCAGGCGCTGCCTTAGACCCTTGGGCATCTTCACTGAGGATTTTTCATCTTTTACAGTTACAGTTTCTCATTTTGTCTGCCCACCGGGAAAAGTCTGGCACTACCATTAGTCCCTGGTGCTATTGCCTCATGTTCTGCTTAGACTGCAAAAAGCAGAAAAGGAGGGAAAAAAAGTCCTTCCCATTTAAAGGAAAAAGGAAAAGAAAAGTAGAGTGAGGAGAAGCAAACTCAAAAGCGTAGAAATTGTGAAATCTAGTCTGTAAGACACTCATCAAGAAAAATTCCTCCTAAGTCATAGCTCAGATTTCTATTTATCTAGAAAAAACATTTCCCTTTCTTCCAAGGGCTATCACATTTTTCAGAATAAAAAGCAAATGAAGAGCCTAATGTGAGGAATTTGAGCTAATGTTGTAAACCCTGTAAGTTCTTAAATAATTAGAGACCTTCATTGGTATTACACGAAGATAAATGATTCCATATAGTCCAAAGCTGATCTGTACTCCTGCTAAGTACCTTAGTCTTGGGTAACTGTAGGAATAAAGTAATATTGTATATAAATCCCTCCATGATCTTTTCATATGAAAAAATAAAGTGCAGTTGGTTTTGAAGAAGATCAATGGAGTTGCTGTTTTCTTCTTATTTTATTCTGCAAGTATGCCATGTAGGAATTTGGACAACAAATGGTTTGTGAAATGTAAGAAATACATTTGTTGGCATTAGAGTAATAAGCACGATTTTTGATCAGTGCTAAAGTATTATTCTTTCATATATATACACACACACACATATGCATATATGTTTGCAACATGTTACCATAAATCATGTGAAAACGTAGAGCAGATGTTCTGTAGTAGCCGGGGTTATCGTGCCTTGGTTGTGCTTTCATGGGAACCAACCCACAGCGGGCTCATCAGAACATACCTTACAGATATAGTAATGGGGCTACTTGAAAAGAATATTTATACATGGGGCTAACCTAGTTTTTTTAGACATGAGAGGTGACTTGTCTTCTCAGTCTGCTTTTAGATGAGTCAGACTGTATACAGATGGTTTCATTAGAAGAATATTTTCCAGTAATTGGTCATTTGTAATGGTCTGCACATCCAGAGGACAGGTTTTCTCAGCCATTTCCCCGGCCCATGCACGGGGATGCAGCGAGTTGAACCTCAGCCACGTTTGAAACACCTCTGGACCCAAAAAATAAAAAGCCAGAACAGACTGAGTTAAAAGTGACTGGTCAGAAAGAGGTTTACAAAAACTCCTGAGGTTTACACCTTTGTTTCTGATGGGGAACTGCACATCAGGTGGAAACTGGTCCTATTCATCCCCACTGGTCCTATTTATCCCCGCTGTGCCCAAGCCAAGGGCATTTGCGTATCTGTGTCCCCAAAAGGCAGCCTGAGGGGAGATCACTTGTTCTTCAGAATAAACTGCTTAAATTATGCTTGGTTGCCTGCCCATATTTCTAAGGACAATGCAGTGACTGCTGCAGAGCTGTATCGCTTTGCCATCAGTGTTTCTCTACAGCAGAGGTTATAGGGACTAAAATCATAATACAAGTATATAAATATACCGCAATTTATAAGAAACTAAGGACTAATGCAGCGAAATCCTCAGCAGCACCAAATAAAATGCAGAAACAAATGCACCTTTAAGCAGCATCAGAGAGAATATACCACAGAACAATTTCAGAAACACCGATATCTCTTAAAATCCACGTTTCTTAGATTTTTCTGGTCTAGAGTTAATCTGTCATCGCAGTTCCCACATTTGAAAAATGATCAAAACACCGTAAGTGGATGTTTGTGGGGAACTGGGCACAACAGGAGACCAATAGAGAGGTCAAACACAAAGATTTATGTATAGAAAGAGAGGTCCCAGCTGTGATGGGCAAACGAAGGGGTCACACACCCTCAGCCCCTCTGCATGCTGGTTTGGCCCTTGGCAGCATTTCCCCAGCAACTTTTTTCCCCATATGTGGGGATCTACCCTCAGAGCACGTGGATTTGGGGATGCCAAGAGCACATTTCTGTGAGATGGAGGGGGCAGAGGGACACCCCACCACGGCGGCACCCACGGTGCAAGGAGAGGCCATCTCGGCAAGGCGAGGCGGGACTGCAAACGAAACGTGGGAGACAAAGCGACGCCCCTGCAAATATTTTCCACATCTCAGAGCAGACAGTCAGTGATGAATGAAAAATTAGAAACTTCACATGCATACACGCTTTTTTTTAAAAAAAAAAAAAAGAAGAAAAAAACCCACTAGTTTCTATGCCGTGCTTGCCAAGGGGCAGCTCTAATTCATCCCCTTGGCCATCTCTGTTGAATTTTCCTCTCTACAATTTGCTAAACAGCCGGATTTCCATGGTTACCAGGGCTCGCTACTGATACGCCTCAAACATACTGTACATTTTTGCTGAGGAGACACAGACACCGAGTCGTTCCTGAACGACTGCCCGGAGCAGGGGGCTGCAGCCGAATCCCGTGCCGGTCCCTGCCGGGCTCTGCCGAGGGCACAAAGGTGATGGCAGGGACTAACCCAGGTGAGGTGTGATGGGAGATGGTGCTTCATCCTTGCTTCTCCTTGCTCTGGGGAAGAGACATCAAGTAGCCACCCCACACAGCTCTAAACGTTTGGCATGGGCCACAGGATTGTACCATGGGAACCCCTGGATCCCCTCTTCTGGCCTTACCCCCTGTACACGCACCAGCATCTCCGGCTAAGGAATCAACATAGCTTTGTGTGGCCAACTCCCAACATACAAACCTTTTTCCCGTTTCGATTTTGGCACACGTGCATAAGCAAGCACACACGTATTGCGTTGGTGGTGGGTTCATAGGAGGGAATGGCTATGTTAAATTCAGACTTTAAAAAAAAAAAAAACAAACCAATGCAATAATTAATTTCCACCAAGAGATCATACATTTTCCTACTTTTGATGTCTAATAAGCTAATTTCAATCAAGAGGTTGTATAATTTCCTGCTTTTGAAGTCTAATGAGTAAATTGCATGGAAACCTCCATAAAGCACAGAACTCATTAATAAATGTATAGTCCCTTTGTCCAAGACTTCCAACTTTAAATCAAACACACAACAACCAGATGTTTTTCACATTACTGCATTTCAAGATTTTACTGGAAGTGATCTCATCATACATACTTAATGTAGGTGTCCAACTGTGCATGTTATTCGTATCACGAATCAGACCTTGCAGCTTTAGGACACTGTGTGGCAAACACAACTATTGTTTAAAGTGGATAAAATTTATGCTAAGCTTGCCACGGGGATATGAAGGAGACCAAATTGGATACAATACGCTGATTTTGATGAGTGTCAGAAGTGAGGAAATTATATCATTCAAGCATTTGAACTTATTGTTAGGAAACACTGAGCCACTGTTTCTGGGAAAGATATTGAATTTAGCCAATCTAGTAAATCAAAGACTTTTCTGTTTTTCTTTGAAGTAGGAAATTAACTGCAAATGCAAAAGATTGAGACCAGGACAGAGACGGAGCTGAAATAAGATGTATGCTTTTCAAAGAGAACGAAAACGAAGGCTCGCTTGCAGGGAGGGGTGGAATAACATTTCGGTAGGAAAACATTGCTTCATCATTTTTGAAGAAAATATATACAGTTAAGTTACAATTTGAACTTTTTGCTAGGAAGCAGAGCGAGCTGATGGAGCGAGGCTTCCTTCCCTGAAGGGATGGAGAGCGCAGGATGCAGCTTCAGTCGGTGCACACTTGCACGCCACAGCTTTGGCTTGCTTTGGTCATTAGGGAAATACCCACTATGGGCTCCAACCTACGAGTACTAATTAGTCATCTATTAATTACCAGCAAGAGTTGGCTGAAGGTTATTCAGGTCTGTTTATTATCAGAGCTGAGCAGTGGGCAGCCTTTTGCCCGGGGCAAGCTCACACCTCCAGTTCATTGCAGAAGAGCCTTAGGAACTCCCCTCCTCTTCCCCCCATGTCTGAATAAGATTTAGTGTTTCCTCAAGACTGTAAGAAATCTCACAGGAAGGTTTCTCAGAGGCCTTCATACTCTTTTTGGTTCCCTCTCCCGTTGGAAACACCATCAGAGCTCAAATCATGCAGAGCATCCTGTGGGGCATTTGCTGAAACAGAGTTGCTGAGGCACTCGCATACCACGGCTCCGCTCTGAACCAAGGGGCCATGGGAGGCAAGGAAGAAGGAAAACAAGTGTTTAATCTGCGAAATGGGTGAAATTATCTCATCTTGCCCTCCCCATCAATTCATCCCAACCTGCTTTGATGCCGTCTGCCTACAGAGAGCGACTTCCTCCATACTGCTGTGCCACAGCTTTCTGGGACATCCTCAACAGCAAAGGGAGGGCTCACAGCCTTTCTACAGAGAAATGACCATCAAAAATGAAAATACTGCCACTTCCTATTGGGTTAGCTTTGACTCACAGCACAAGTAATGGGGAAGCAGGAGTACTGACCAGCATCTGGCTGGTTTCCTCTTTCAGAGATGTGGGAAGTTCACCCAATTTCTCAGCCCATTCATTGGGAAGGAAAAGAGGAAACAGAAATGACTCATTTTCTCTTTCTACCAGGAGAACAGTGTCAAGGAGCTGCTGAATTTGGGCCTCTTACTTGCAGCCTGATCGTCTGAGCCCCACGCATCTGAGCAGGTTCAGTGGAAGCTGTCCAAGTCCTGGTGTAACAACAAGGATCATGTTGGCACATATAAACACAAAGAAGTGTCACATTTAAATGAGGGCATTTTCTCCTT
This sequence comes from Gymnogyps californianus, assembly GCF_018139145.2. NCBI lineage: Eukaryota > Metazoa > Chordata > Aves > Accipitriformes > Cathartidae > Gymnogyps > Gymnogyps californianus. The sequence goes on from NC_059484.1 coordinate 17,693,612, forward strand.
TTAGGGAAATAATAGGCTTTTCAAACACATTAGCAGGCCCTTTAGTGATGTCCAGAGACAGCTCAAAATAAATAGATAAACAGCCATGAGCAGCAGAGCACATGGTCCCAGGCCGTACCCAGACCTGAGCTGATGTCCTTGGCGTGGCCCTAAGATGTCAGTGGGAGCAGCAGGTCTGAATATGGGAGCTGAATTGCTCAGTGCAGTTCCTGCAGGAATTAGATCACTTTTTGGCCCTCATTAGATTAATGCACACGGCTGTTAGAGCAGCCAAGGCGATGAGGGGTGCTCTGCCTGGGTGCAGCCAGCACGCAGCATTGCCGACGTCTTGGCTCTCTCTTCCTTTGCAAGAGGAATAAATTTGGTGCATTGCTCACAACACGCTCACCGATATCCCGTCAATAATCTTTGTAAGATCTGTAGCTCATTATGAAGAGAATATAGACTTGAATTAGGAGGCTGAATCCAATTAGGCTGCGCTGAATTGCAATGCTCCAGGTCTTAAAGAAACTACGAAAGCCCGATCCCATTTGAGATGTACAGTTTACATGCTGGATGCTTGCAAAGAGCAGATTTTGCAAACCCTCAGATCATTTTTGCAGCAGTCCTCATTATCCCCATGCCAATTTCTGTCAATCATAACTGGCACTATAAAATAAATAAATCCCCATACCGCTACCAAGGGATTGGGAACCTTCTGGAGACTTGGCACTCGTGTCGCACTGCTTGCCAGTGGGTGAACTCAGCACAAAAGCCCACTGCTATGAGAATAACAAGGCCTTGATCAACTCAGCCTTCAGCATCAAGCCCTGGTCTGTAATCTAGTGAAATTATCCTCTGTCACTTCTCACCGGGCGCCGGTGTACAAAGGCAGCAGTGTGCCTGGGCAAGCATGTAGCGAGGCTGCCCAACTCACACCAGCGCTGCTCCTGCCCAAGCAGGGGCAAAATGCCTGCTGGCTTTTTGTAGGACCAGTGCTTGGGTTGGTTTGTTTTTGTTTTTTTTAAAAAAAAAAGGTGTCAAAACAGACTTTGCTGGCCAAAGCAACTGCTTGATCCCTGGCAATTCTCTGGCGCTGTTTGGCTGACCCTTGGTGGCAGAGAAATTATTCATGACTGGTTGATATAAGGATCATAACCAAGCGACTTCTGAACTCAGTCCTACAAGGAAGGCTTCATAATTGTGGTGTCGAGTTCCTCCTGCCCAACTGTGCACATTGTGTGGACAGTTTTTAAAGCTTGTTATTCCAGGGGAAAAAGCTCATGTCAGTCTATACAGGCACTGGAAGGAGCAGCCATTGAGCACTGGGAGAGGTTTTGTACTTGATTTAAAGGAGAGCTAATTTTGCACAGTATGTGCATTTTGAAAGCAAGAGTCTAAAGATTCAAATGATCCACCAGGTAATGCTCTCCTGTGGCATCTGTGATACCGAGAACTTGTAACATGGAGAAAGCAATATCCTGCCCTTGCTACAAACACTGGGAACAGCACACCCCAAAAAGCATTACAGAGTTTTAACAACCCCAACACAATGTGAGACGTAAAGGCTTCATAAAAGCATATAAAATTAAATATAAAAGGACACTTATAAACCTCCTGTCCGTTGCCTGTTGACAAATGTTTCACATAGTTCGATACCAAAGAGTGTTTTCTGAATGAACTATAATACTGCTATACTTTTCTCTAAAATTAAGTAGAGATTGTTTTTGACATGGGCATGAAATAATTTCAGTTTTCAGACAGCAAAAGGCCTCTTCAATCCCTTTTTCCCTTTTAAAAAAGGATAAACAGAAGTAAGTGATGAAGACATCCTTTCCTTGAATATCGGCTGGGCAGACACGAAAACCCACTGCACCCTCTGCCGGGCACTGCTGAGAGGAGTCATTTAGGCAAACTTTAGACAAGCTGCATACTTTATATGTTGTCCTGTACAAGAGAAACTAATTTTTCCTGAAGATGTCTTTCCAATTGTACAGCACCGATGAAACCACAACATGGCTCAAAGCAGCTCTCGTCCCACTTAGAGATGACCGGTGGTGTAAATTGTGCTCCGGGTACCAGGAATGATAAATCTGGCATCAGCCACGACTAGGTGTGAATGGGCAGCTGACAAGTTTGCTTCCAGCAATAATTAAAATTAAACATCTTTTAGCCTAGGTATCCAAAGCGGCTCAGGGGACAGCCTTGCAGCAGCATCCAGGAGCAAATGGGGGAGATGCATCCAAAAGTCCTGTTCTGGGCATGTCTGGGTCAGAAACGCTGGAGAGGGGCCAAGCACCCCTCGCTGCCTGAGGGAAAACAACCAGCCAGCTGAAACAGCCCAGGGCATCCTCCCCCCTGCACCAGGTTTTGGCAATCCACAGCCCTGTGTGAGCTGGACTCACCCCACAGCTCTTGGTGGGACATGGTCTGCTTCTGAGGGGCAACGGGGCAAAAGTGAGAGGTATCATCCAGCTCCTGAGCTGGATAACCATGCCCTGAGATAAAGCACTCTGGGTTTTCCATAACAAACCATTAGTCCGTGAGGTTTTCCAGAGCTACAGGTCTCCCCCATTTCACAATACGACCGACTAAACCAAAGCTGTGTGTCCAAGAAGGGCCTTGCAAACAAGTAGGTATTTCTTATCAGAGCTGCAGAAGCATGCAGACTACCTGCAGACACTTGATTGTTTCTTAAAAGGAAAAAAAAGCTTCCCTAGCCCTCATTGCATCAAAGCAACAAATCCTAGGGAGGTTTTAATTAACCCTCATGCACCAATGGAAGGAAATGCTTAGCAGGAAAGACTGTTTTCCAAGAGAAGCCACACAGGAAAGTTATCAGCAACCCAAGCGATAAAATACAAGGGCAGGGAATGCCCTTGTGGATTTAATGGTGCAAGGAGGAGTTATTTACAAACTCTCTCTTAATGGTGCAGCACAGTTATCAAACCTGAAGCACGTGTTCAGCAGCGGGGGGCCGATACTGCGGGAAGTGGCATTTAGGGTATCGCAAAGCAGCTGTGACACCTCAGATGCATCAAGGGGACCGTGGACGTGCTCGTGTCCTCAACTCTGAGGTTAGTCACCCAGAAGAAAGAGTTGCTACTGGATACTCATTGACAGTGTTTAAATTAAATGGGGTGATTTTTCTAGTTTAAACTAGAATTAATTTGGGTGACTTCAATAGTCCACTCTGGCTTCAGTGTTTGTGGCTCTAATGTAGGATGTGTCCTCACTCAGAGGAGCCTGAGCTCATTTTCTGGCTTATCAGCATAACCACATCACTCCTCTCTCCATGGTTCCCCCTCTGTTATGTCAAACATGTTGATTCATCGCCATCTCAAGGCTCTTCACAGCTCATCCCTACACTGGCCACCTCCCACGTGCTGTCAAGCCATCAGCGCCCACCTCCAATCTGCCAGCATCGCTCACCTCTGCTGCCAACAGCAAACTCTCCAGCCGGTCCCCTGCCCCGTCCCCTGCTTGGCTGCGTGCGGAAGAGCTCTCCTCTATCACCCAACAACCCTCCTCAGATGTCCCCTGGAAGTTTGCTTCTCCACGACACCTATGAAAACGCAGGCTAAGCTCTTCGCCCGTGGTGCTGGCCAACGTGGTCTCCCTGCTGCTTTCACCCTCCTGCGGGTCCAGCCCACCAGCCCACTCACCCTGTGCACAGATCTCCTTCAGTGGGCTTTCACACAGCCCTGAGCACGAGGGACCAGAGTGGCATGATGGAGACCATCAGCCATGTCCACGGAGCAGTAAATCACCAAACACACAAACAGGATAACAAATATTGTGCAACCTTCCAACTTCTGGCTTTTTTCTTTGCCAGGTGAGCGACAGGGAATGATGCCTTCCCATCATTACCAAGAGACTTGTGTTAAAAACAAACAAATCAAAGCTCTTGAGCCAGCTCTGCCGCACAGCTGGATTCATGAGCCATGGACAGCCTTGGCCAAGGCACTGCCTATGGAAGCAGCTCCTTCGCTGCTTGCCTCCACTCTGGCAAAAGCAGGTACGTGCAATGGAAGTATGTAAGAGAAATGATATTTAGACAGATAGCTACATTTTAGCAGTAGCAGAATTTTCTACTTTGAATGTTAATGCAGGCCGGTCTTCTTTCTCCGTACCTGTACTCCAGGCCCTATCCTCTTCCGTGGAAAGGCTTGGGCAGGGGAAGGGAGAGAGGCTTCATCATAACAAACATTTAAGCAAATGGTTAATTTTTGCGAATCAGGACCATAGACTTTAGGAGGGATTACTTGACCTAGAGTCAGCAACTTTTTCCACCAACACTAAAAATAACCTTGAATGAGCCGTGGAAATACGAGAGCTTAAACACTTAGCAGTACTTTAGGCTAGACAGTGGTTTATAATTATATGGTTTCCGTTCAGAGACCTGCCAAGGGGCCATTCCCACACAGTCTTTATTTTAGTGAGGGCAGGGCTCTGCCAGCCCGAAGGTAAGGGGGATAAGCGATATCTGCCTTTGCCTATCAGCAAAACCAGCCTCAGCTCCTGCACCACATTTTCTGTCTGCAGCTTTTTAAAATCTAACAACAGCTCCTCGTAAAGTGTAAAAGAAAATCTGCTGAACACAAAAGAGTAACAATCGCCACAACAGCTGTATCACTTATTTTTATAGTCATCTTTATGTGCTTTCATATTTAAATATCAAGTATATTGCCGTTCTCCGTGCTGCTGATGCCAAAGTACTGAGAAGTTGTTTGTGGGCTGATCCTGGAGGCTGGGGTACCTGGACAGGGGAGATTTGGGATCCTGGGCACCACAAGACCTTTTTTGGGATTTTGAATTAAACTATTTGAGGTGAGATAAATGTCCCTATTCCTTCTTCCAGATGAAAGCAAAGGTGCTGGAGCAGAGCCTTGGATGGCAGGAGGTGCGGGGACGTTGCAATGAAGGAAAAGCAAAGCAACTTTTCCATTTCTGCCCACGAACCTCTGCTAATAGCAGCCCCCAGGTCAGCATTTCTTGACAGATAAAGAGCATGTCCCCAGAGGAGGCCAGGGACTCATTCTGCACTACACACCCCTTCCTCAGGGCATGGGCATGGGAGGGATTGCACCATGCAAAGCAGAAAAAGAAAGAAAAAAGGGTCACAGGGCATCTGAGCAGCCAGTGGCTGCACACACCAGTTCATCCCAGTCCCAGTGGGCAGATGCTGATGAGCATCCCCATAAACCCCAGCACTGGGGTTGGGCTTCCCTTAAGCAGAGAAGGAGCAGTACAGCTGGCAAATATATACACACACACACACAGACATTTCATCTCTATCTATAGACACAGATATAAAGATCCAGGGAGATAAGGATGGGCTGCTCGGCAGGACTGTATTTGCCCACTTTCCATCAGAGGGCAGTGGCAGCCCAGCCATTTTCACCGTCCCCTGCACAGTCCAGTTCGTGTCATGAACACCTTTCTGCTCTGGAGGATGAGTGCTGCCCTTCCCTGTTTCTCAGGTGTCCGAAGCCCAGACCTGGCTGGCACCAGGTTTCCACAGGCTTCTCCTGGATGAGCCCAGCTGTGCCAAGATGAGCTCTTGCTCCATAGGTTTTTTGGAAGAAAAAAACCATCCCAAAATACTCCCAAACGCAGCAACAGGACAAGAGCAGAGACGAGGCCACTGATGGAGAATACACAGAGAGTGACCATTACCCTGGGACGCGAGGGGCATCGTGGGGCTGATGCACCGCAGCGGGGAGGAAGGGCCACGGGGCTGTGCAGCTCGTCCCATTGCACCCTGCCGCGCTGACGGGGACCCAGGACCCCAACGAAATTTCTTTCTGCAGGAGCCAACAGGCAGCTCTGCACAGTAAACTGCAGGGCTTAAAGCTAACAACGGACTAAATTAAAGACTGGGTGCGGAGAGTCACAAATTGCACCTTGCCTGGGTTTGGAGGGGCATCTCGCGGGACAGCCCGGAGGCAGCTCTCCGTCAGCTAGGGAAGCGCTGGAGAGACAAGTGCGCTTTCATGATGGCACACAGCATCTTCAGTTGCTCACATTAACTAATAAAAAACCACTGTGTTTCTACAGATTGAAGCAAGGTTTTCTGAGGAACCACAAAACCCTTCTTTTCCACAGGCTGAATGTTTCTAAACTATTTCCCACGAAACTCTGCAATAAAGTCTCTCTCTAAATTACACTCATTAGTTAAATTGGGTTTCATTACCATCCTTTCCCTCAGTGCCCATTACACCAGCTGGATGCTGCGTTTCAGGAATCCATTACATGCTAACAACAAAAATGTTTCCTCTTAAAAAAATAAGAAATAATGATAATAAAAAAGATGTTTTGGTGATAAACTAGTTGCTATTTCTTTAAAGGTCCAAGATATAATCATGAAACAGCTGCTTGTGGACACCAGAGTGCTCTCTAGAATGCCCTGTTCTTCCAATTTATTTTTTTTTTAATAAGCATAATTAACAGAAGCAATAAGTTGTTATCCACGTAGACAGCTTTTTGACTAATTCAGGCCCTCTTTTATGCACTCGGCAGTCTCTAGGAAACATGGGCAACACAACTCAGCACAGCAAGAGGGAAAGTGTGCTGGCACATGGGATAACAGCTCGTCACCTCCTTGAATGGCTCATGTGTGGCATTTGCCACC